>NC_060142.1:115803254-116110299 GCF_021461385.2 Schistocerca piceifrons
CGTGGTCAGAGATGGCTCTGAGCACTATGGGACTTAACTTCTGAGGTCATCAGTCCCCTAGAACTTAGAACTACTTAAACCTAACTAACCTAAGGACATCACACACATCCATGCCCGAAGCAGGATTCGAACCTGCGACCATAGCGGTCGCGCGGCTCCAGACTGTATTGCCTATAACCGCTCGGTCACTGCGGCCGGCCGTGGTCAGAGAAAAGGTGGTTAGAGTTTCATACGGGTGTAAATGTACAGACCGTGTAGGTGTGAAAATTGGGATGTATTAGTTCAAAGGCGGCAGGGTTACAAACGTTAATAATCATGGATGAAACGTTAGGGTGCATGACATCAAATTTATGGGAAGTGTAAGAAATCCCAAGGTATTCAGTATGGGGAAGGAGAGAGGGGAAATCAAAAAGGTCGTACAGGATCCTACAGGTGTTAACAGAAAGTGAGGCATTGTGCATTACGTTTGCGAATTTCGTGTGATTGATAAAATTTTAGTGGAGCGGAAATCCAGGTGATATTAGCACAAGAGAGTATTGATAAGTTTAAGGCTTGCAAGGTGTGTTGTTTAGTGGAAGGGTAAATTCGCCATGATCAGCCGGTTGGTAGTTTTAGTCTATCGAAGACATTTTGTTAGATGGTTAGTAGCTGCAATTTCTTTACTGATTTACCGGTTGATGTTTAGTCAAAGGTACACTCTAAAAAAAAAAGACGCACCACAAAGAATTTATCCGAATGGGACAGAAATCAGGAGGCGTGATTTACATGTACAGACAAACAAATGATAACAATATAAGAGAAATTGGATGATTCATTCGAGTAAAAGAGCTTCACAAACTTTGCTGGTCATCGGGGATCAATTCGAAGCAGTATCCTTCACTGAAAACAATTCTACTTTAGTGAATGATGTTGCAGGCCGAAGATGTGTCTGTAGACGCCCCAGACAGCGGTGGGATAGCAACCTAACTGTCGTCCACCAAGTGGCCCAACAACCACGAGCGTTGATCTGGGGTACCACTTCTTTTCGTAGCAGGACCCCTTTGGATGTCATCCGCAGCACCCTTACAGCACAGCGATGCGTCGACGATATTCTGCGCCTCATTTTGTTGCCCTTCATGGCAGCCCATCCTGGGCTTACATTTCAGCAAGATAATGCCCGCTCGCACACGGCGAGAGTTTCTACTACTTGTCTTCGTGCTTGCCAAACCCTACTTTGGCCAGCACGGCGCTGGATCTCTCTCCCGAGAAAGTTTGGAACATTATGGACAGGGCCATCCAACAAGCTCGGGATTTTGTCGATCTAACGCGCCAGTTGGGCAGAGTTTCGGACGATATCCCACAGGAGGATATCCAAACTGTATAACACGGCCAAGTAAGACGGAATGTGTGTGCGCAGTTCGCTTCGCACCTGATGCACTCCGTTCAGAACAGGATAATCTAGAAAGCGTGCCACTTTTCTCCCACATGACTTAATACCTCTCTGTAAGCCACAGCACGTCCACAACAAGCGTAGCTGGAGCTTCAAATGGCAGCTCTGAACCGTAAATTTACTTTCAAAATCTTTTCTTAAAGAATTTACTTTATTTACTAGCGATTCATCAAGACCATTAACACATTTAATCACACTAGGTGAGCGTGGAAGTAGTTGCCAGGAAGTAACTGATGGAAAATGAAATTACTTTTAACAAATGTGAATTTTATATCTAAAAGCTTTACAAAAACAGATTTAAAACTATAAGCAGAAAAGCACCCTCGAAATATCAAGTTACAATTTTATTTAGAGGCAGAAAGCACAATATTAACAGTATGAGCCTTCGGGCTGTGAAGCTTGCCTGCTCCCTTTCAACACGGCCGTAGTCATGACCGCTCACAACAACCTATGAAAGATTACACTGGTGCAAATCTGCAACACACCAGATTACTTTAAACTAAAAAATTTTTAACAACTCGAACACGTAAACTATGCACCCCATAAGAGGGATGGAAATGGTACAACACTCAAATTATTTGCCAGCGACAGTGCAATTTGCGTGTTTTTTTAATTTTTTTATTTAAGGGCTTTACGGTGGAAGGGTGGCAACCTTATAACCTAAAATGACTATTTAAATAAAACCCATAGAATACAGACTTACTTAAAATGTACAACATACTCTACATTACACATATACCACCTCGCAAGATGATAGGCAAGATAAAAACATATTTCAAGAATTCGGCCTTTAAGCAATAAATTCGTTAACACCGAATCCGACAAACATGACAGAGGCAGCTATTAACGTATGGCAGATTGACAGGGGGAGGGGGGGGGTTACTAAACAACCCGAACCGCAGATTGCTCTAAACCTCCACAATTCCACAAGGGAAAAACGGGCCTCCCAATTCACAAATAACCACCTTCCCGCGGGTGGGCAAACGGAGAAGAATGGTGGGACGACCCCAAAACAAAGCGGCTGGTGACCTCACCAAGACAATAAGTAGAATTTAACAAGTAAATGAAACAACATATCACCAATCACTTAACTTCTAACAAACTGCGATTTCTGGCGAAGACCTGGCGCAGCACCCCCCAAATCTCTCTCCCGAACCGTCCGCTGCCAGCCGCTTCAACGGACGCAGGAATGCGCGCCGATCTCCCGTCTCACGGCGTCGCAGCTCGCCCCGGCCAGACCGATGTCGTGGGCTGACTCCTGTTGCTCTCGTGTGAACCGCGAAGCCACTACCCCTTTCTATACGGCGCGGCCCACTGGACTCACGTGGGGACCTCACATGCGCCGACGCTCAAGGCGGACGAGTCATCTCGTGTCTCAGTGCGCGACCGATCAACCAACCGATCCAACCGCCAATGACCGTTGCCCGAGAAACTCGAGCAGACTGGCGGCCTATGCGCAGACTCAGATGCAGGGAACTCAGCCCCGACCGGGCGACCACTAGCTGAGTTCTGTTACTGGCGGAGTGGCAACACTCTCATTTTCTGGCCTTGAGGTTTGATCCAACGACAGACACACTAGCACTCCGACGACAGACAGACACTACCTGCCGCACAAATACAAACGAGAGACAGACCAGCAACTGGTGAGGCGAAACTCGCCTATCCTCACTCAGACCGACCCACTGACTACCTTAACGTACGGTAGACCGACAGACAGGCAGACACCGACTGCCCGACACTGAGCCAGCTGACCAACTGACTAGACTCAGACTGACAAACTGACTAACTGCCGAGCTCATAGCGCCCCTTAAATGCACGTGAACAGGCAACCTTTCCGCTTTCCCACCAGGGGGAGACACCAAAGCTGCGATTGCCACAGCGGCGCCACCCCCAGAAACGGAGGGCGACTGCTTCACACTACACGCTGCGGGGCGCTCTTCAAAACAGCAAATTTCTTACCACGGCTCAAGCTCGAAGATTCGTATCGTCCAAACCCCGAGTCCTATATGGTCGAGTCACTATGCACACACTGCCATCCGAGTGATGGAAACGATATTCATTGGTGGAAAAACGAGTAAGCCGTTCGTGTGCAGCTGCAGCGACAAAAATTCAGGTAAACCGTGCTGGAGAATACTGACAGATGTATTCCCAGAAGGTTCTGTGGATTGATGTGCATTACTTCACGCGAAAAACGCCCTACTATTTATGGCTTAGTTTGTCTGTACTGGGCATGTTACGTTAATTTTATAGTGGCGTCCTTTCTGTACAGAAACACCATCATCGGTGGAGGTGATCTTTTGACAGTACAATCCCACTACACGAGTGAGGAAACAACGGCCCCGTCACGTAGCGCCGCGCAGAGCCCCATCCACGTCTGCTTCGCAACACGGTTGAGAGCCGACTGCACCAAATGTACAAATGTATTTTCCACTGCAACCTTCTCGAATTTCATGTAGTGGCCTTGCTTATAAGCTAAATACCAAAGTAACTATGGTCATTAACGAAATGAAGACACAAAGGAATTAAATACATTAGCTACCAGTGGACACTGATTTATATCAATGCGGCAAGCTGAAAATTGCGCCATGTCAAGATTTGGACCCAGATCATCTGCTTACTAGACTAATGTGCTTATCACTATGCCATACAGTCACACCGTACCTGCATGAAATACTCTAGCACGCTTCCTGTCAGATTCAAATCCTCAATTTATACCACACAGTTACTGATATAGTGCCCATTCTCGTTAGCCTCGTTACTGCTGGCATCTCGCCGACTCCCGTAAGAGTTCGAGTTTGGTGTGCATCTGGACCAAAGAAATCATTACCAGTCATCACGTTGATTATACAGGGTGATTCAAAAAGAATACCACAACTTTAGGAATTTAAAACTCTGCAACGACAAAAGGCAGAGCTAAGCACTATCTGTCGGCGAATTAAGGAAGCTATAAAGTTTAATTTAGTTGTACATTTGTTCGCTTGAGGCGCTGTTGACTAGGCGTCAGCGTCAGTTGATGCTAAGATGGCGACCGCTCAACAGAAAGCTTTTTGTGTTATTGAGTACGGCAGAAGTGAATCGACGACAGTTGTTCAGCGTGCATTTCGAACGAAGTATGGTGTTAAACCTCCTGATAGGTGGTGTATTAAACGTTGGTATAAA
The DNA here is from genome assembly GCF_021461385.2 of Schistocerca piceifrons. Taxonomy (NCBI): domain Eukaryota; kingdom Metazoa; phylum Arthropoda; class Insecta; order Orthoptera; family Acrididae; genus Schistocerca; species Schistocerca piceifrons. The sequence continues at coordinate 115,807,843 of NC_060142.1, forward strand.
CAGTTTACAGAGAATGGGTGTTTGTGCAAAGGGAAAAGTTCTGGACGGCCGAGAACGAGTGATGAAAATGTAGCACGCATCCAGCAAGCATTTGTTCGCAGCCCAGGAAAATCGACTCGCAGAGCTAGCAGAGAGCTGCAAATTCCACAATCAACTGTATGGAGAGTCCTACGAAAAAGGTTAGTTATGAAACCTTATCGTCTGAAATTGGTTCGAGCACTGTCTGCAGCTGATAAGATTAAAAGAATCGATTTCTGTGATTTTATCCTTGCTCAAATGGAAACAGATGAATCTTTCGTTTCAAAGATTGTGTTTAGTGATGAAGCAACTTTCCACACTAACGGGAAAGTCAACTGTCACAATGTCTGTACATGGGGCACTGAGAATCCGCGGGAAACAACTCAGTATGAACGTGACTCGCCTAAGGTGAACGTTTTCTGTGCCATTTCAGCCAATAAAGTTTTTGGTCCCTTTTTCTTCGAAGGTGCTACTGTAACTGGACTACAGTATCTGGAGATGTTAGAGAATTGGCTGTTCCCTCAGCTCGAACAAGAAGCACAACAATTCATATTTCAGCAGGATGGAGCGCCACCACATTGGCACTTATCTGTCCGTAACTACCTGAACGTCAACTACCCGAGGCGATGGATCGGCCGGCAGGCAGCCCGTGACAGAGCACTTCATCACTGGCCTCCAAGAAGCCCTGATCTTACGCCCTGCGATTTTTTCTTATGGGGGTATGTTAAGGATATGGTGTTTCGGCCACCTCTCCCAGCCACCATTGATGATTTGAAACGAGAAATAACAGCAGCTATCCAAACTGTTACGCCTGATATGCTACAGAGAGTGTGGAACGAGTTGGAGTATCGGGTTGATATTGCTCGAGTGTCTGGAGGGGGCCATATTGAACATCTCTGAACTTGTTTTTGAGTGAAAAAAAACTTTTTAAATACTCTTTGTAATGATGTATAACAGAAGGTTATATTATGTTTCTTTCATGAAATACACATTTTTAAAGTTGTGGTATTCTTTTTGAATCACCCTGTATATGTGGTGTCTGTTCTTTCAGACATGTCCGAGAGAACAGACACCATTCTGACCCTGCAGCCACTATGAATCAAAGGAATTAAAGACCTGTCTGAAAGAACATTCACCACATATATCACTAACACAATAATTTGCCCTTCACCACGAACCCTTCGCAGAACAGTGTTTAACGCCTTTTGTTGTGTTCTTTCAGTGCCCCATGTAAAGTGACGTTTGCAGGCCGACTTCACTCTCCACTTGCGCACGGTAGAGAACCTATATAGAGGGAGAGAGTGGCCAATGTTAATAGCATCCCTGATTGGCTGAGAGCCGAGGACGCCATGTTTTTACCAAAGTGACGCTGACTTGGTACGAGTGGAAAAAGATACTGTGTACGATTCTGTACTATTGGTTCTCTTCAACGCTTCCAACGCCAATTCCATTGTACAATTATGTGCAGGTTGTAATACGGTAGGTATTGAAAGACTTTTGCACGTTCTCTGTCGGTTCTTTACAGTCACTCTGTTGGTCGGATCTATCAACTCATTGGTTGTCGCTGTTAGAAAGTTCGTTTGGTTTCTTTGTGTATCGAACAATCAATTTCTTTCTATGTGATTATAATGCCTACAAAAAACAATTAAAAAGTACAGAATAACGCTTTTACTGATACATACCCTCCATGAAAGAAAAAGTGAATGAACACCACAGTATCACTAATCTGGCCTTGTAGCATTGCCGGCACGGTAGCTCAGCGTGTACGGCCAGAGAAGCCGACACGCTAGCTCAGCGTGTTCGATCAGAGAGCCGGTTGGCCTCTGTAATAAAAGATAAAAGAAAAAAGAAAAAACTGAGTCGAAGGATCAACAAACGAACTTGAACGGATGTCATGCGACGTCCGGGACGGCCAAACACAACGATCAACACGTCCGCTACCACGAAATGCAACGGACCATAACGAACAAGAAAAAAAAAAAAAAATAGCGCGGGAGTAGAGTTTTAACTTTGCAACCCGAAGGTCGTAAGTTCCAATCCCACTCAAACCAGGTATTTTTTTAAACGTTATTTTCTAGACTTTAAATGGTACTTGAGTGACAATTCATTCTACACAATGTGCTTTAACATGTATACGGAACCCTAAGTCTACGTACTTCCGACTAGCGACTCGCACTTGGCTCTGTAGTCTTGGCTATTCACATTCCTGTAAATTATAATTATCGTGTGGATATTCAGTTACCTGTTTTGAATTACTTTCTGCTGTTTCAGTAGAGTACCTAAGTGTTGGCGTTTTTCTGGTTTTCTGTGGTGAGTTCCTAAAAGTGTGTACAGAATGACGTGTTTTGCGAGCATAACAAAATGTTATAAGATCGACACACACTTAAAATGCATTATGTGGTGGACGGAAAGAGACAAGAGTTTACCAGTTTCAGCGATGAATATCCGCACGGAAAAATCTGAAATAGCATCATGTACTCTGAGATACATTAAATGAAACTTCTTTTTCTTATTAATCAGTTGTCAGACCGAGCGAGGTGGCGCAGTGGTTAGCACACTGGACTCGCGTTCGGGAGGACGACGGTTCAATCCCGCGTCCGGCCATCCTGATTTCCCAAAATCGCTCCGGGCAAATGCCGGGATGGTTCTTTTGAAAGGGCACGCCCGACTTCCTTCTCCGTCCTTCCCTAATACGATGAGACCGATGACCTCGCTGTCTGGTCTCCTCCCCCAAAAACAACAACAATCTGTTGTCAATGTTCGTATATCATCATAAAATACAGCAGTTGAAATTCGGCACATATTCACACTGCTCCACGATGTTTGCATTTGCTCACAAATTTATTAGGGCTATGTAAACATAGACGAATGGCTTTTGTTTTAATTATTAAGGTAGAAGAATTATTAAGGTAGAAGATCTGCTTTGGTCTCATGCGTCAAACACATGCCTTAATTTACTCGTGAAGTGGCTAGCTTTCTGCTTGCGTCGCTACCTAATTGCACGTCCCGCGCGCAATCTGGTAAAAAACATGTCGGCCACGGGCCGATTGGCCACTCCCTCCCTATATAGGCTCTCTAGCTCACGGGGAACGCTAACGCCAGGTGTGGGTGTGTGCAGGAACCCGACGCCGGACGCCGGCGACCCCGTGCTGGGGGGCGTGGCGTGGCCGTCCAGCGGCGGCGGCCAGCTGCGCTACCTGGACATCTGCGGGGGCGGGCTGCGCGTGCTGTCCGAGCTGCCCCCCTCCTACCAGCGGCGCGTCGCCTTCTGGGACGGCCTGGCCGCCAGCCCCGCAGTGCTCAAGGTCGTCGAGTTCGTCATCTGCTGCCGCGCCGCGCTGGCGCGACTCCTGCGCAGGAACTGACACGCCTGCCAGCTCAAAAGTGCGTCGGGAACGGCACGAGTTAACTAGGGCAAAGGTCCTCCAACGTGGTCCCAGAAATCTCTGTTTCCAGCTTATAAGACTCTCCCGCATGGAATGGACATTGAAAGAACTCCCTGTTACACATTTCTCGTATATTTTACGAATTGATCGCCTCTCTCTCAAACAGTTCATCTTTTGTACGAATACAGGCTTCAGAGTGCCGGTGGTAACGAGTGTGTTCTGCGTCACGTAACTTACACAACTCACAAAACAAGACGTGCTTCTGTCACTGGCAAGAGTACCATAAACCGACAACTAGACTTAACTCCACAAACAAAAAAAAGTATGATGTTGTTTCAATAAGTGGTCACAAATAATGCCAACTCATATTTCACTGACAATCTCTGCTGGTGTGATGTCTGTATGTAAATACGCTGCCATAGTATAGATGTGAAAACTTTGCACCCCGATGTCGCGTGACAGTTGTCTCATCCGTGAAAATACTGTCGTTTAATGTGGCAATTATAAACTTCCGGATCCCTTTATCTACATTTCCTTTTACCTGAGGAATCCTGGTCCCTAAATATTAACACGTATTCTCGAAGCACTCTCCATATTTCTTTTACAGTTCTACTGTCTATTGCTAGATTCTTTTCCTTTACATAATAAGGCAAGCAGTGGCCAAACCTGAACCAAACGAAAGCTAGTATTGTCTGGGAGACCTCACAGTCATGTAGTCCATACATCCTATAAACTCGACAGCAACAGCCATAACGTTTACAACCGGCGCACACCGCTGCGCCTATACCAGAACACCTGAGCAAACCTACATCTACATTCATCCCAAGTCAAAACGCAAAACAATTTCTGTGGACCCCAAGTCTTGGACCATCAAATATGCCCGGACACTGAACCCTCCTGCCAGAGCCAAATCACGCCTTCTCGTTCTTTCCTTCAACAGGGCCCACCTCCCCTCATTTCTTTTCTTTGCTTTCCCGTGCATAACGATGGACAAATTCCTTCCTCACGACACTTCCCCAACTGTCATGTACCCTGATATAAACCCTCCCACTTAAACTTGTTCTCCTGCTGAGCGGCATTTTGGAACACTGCCAGTCCAGGATTGACAATCAGGAAGAAAAGAGGACGCTGGACAGTACATTTAAAAGATGAAAACAATGTTCTGTAATGGCTAATTTCCCCTTTGGGAAATATTGGCACATTTCGTTACGAGGTGACATGTGCACTAACCGCAGCTCCTACAAAACATTAAAAGTTCAGTGCACTACCGAGTTGCCCTAACCAAAGAAAATAAGGGAAAGGATGTGCGCTTATGAGCCAGCTCAGTGCTCCACATCAGTATCCCTGATGCTACCAACTCAAAAACGAGGGTCAGACAGAAAATGATACCCCCTTTCTTTATTTTTATCTTACAAGGAAAGCAAATGCCATATACATAGAATAACAACAACATTCACTATTAATTCGTTACTTTTCAATATAATCACCATATTTGTTCACAGCTTCTTTTTCATCTTCAAATAAGAGCATTTATACTTATGCAGTAAAGATCATGGTCTCGCTTCCTGAGACACTGTCACAAAGAATTTTTCAGAGTCTTCAAACGGGTGACCCCATAATCCCCTCTGAATCGTCTAACAATTGGAAGTCAGATGGTGGAAGTTCAGGGCTGCATGGCCCATAGGGCAAGACTTCTCAGCCAAATTTTGGAATTTCGCCAGTTGTGAAGTGACTGGTGTGTGACCTTGGATTGCCATGTGAAATAAGAACTGCCTTCACTTTTGATGGGCGAAGTCGTCCTTTCAGCTTCGGTAGGGTTATCACGTATTGGTTACAGCTTACTACGCATCTTGTCTGCAAAAAATCAACTAGAATCACACCCTCTAAATCCCAAAACATTGACGTCATAACCTTCACAGTAGAACGTAGTGTTTTCAATTTTTTCCTTTTCGGCGATGTCGTATGATGTCATTTCATGGACTGCCTCTTGAACTCTGGTTCAAGAAAATGAACCCAAGTCTCGTCTCCAGTCACAGTTTTGGACAAAATCTCCTCTGCCTCCACTCTGAAGCGCTGCAACAGTTTGGATGTAACTGTTTTTCTTGCTTCTATATCTTGGACTGTCAACATTTTCGGTACCCAGCGTGCACAAATCTAGGAGTAACCCAGTTTTTCAAACTGGCCATCACATTGCCCTTCCAGGTGCATAACTGGCGACACAATTCAGCTGTTGTTACCCAGCGGTCATTGCAAATCATTTGGTCGATACACTGAAAGTCACTGCAAGTCGCTGGACGACCGCTCCGCATTTCATTAGCCATCTGTGTTCGCCCTCCAGCTTTGCAACGGCGTTGAACCAATCGTCTGACGGTGCTGACATGTACTGTAGCATTGTCACACGCCGTCTCCACGTTGCTCTTTCTGCAGTAAGGAATTCAGTCACATAATACCGTGCTACAAGCACGCCAGAGTCGGCCAGTCTCAAATTCATGACTGCTACATTACCAACATAATAAAGGAGAAAAAAATTTCACTCATTACTTTCTTGCTGGCTCTGATACATTTCCGCTTCAGCGCACAGCTGGCACGTTCACCTCTAGCTGGAAAAAAAAACGCACTATTTCAACGTTGTGCGACGCTTTCATACATTTACCAACCGGCGTTGGGTGATTTCTTTTTTTCAGAAAAAGTGTTACTGGGCAGAGAGAGATATTAGATAGCACAAACGTTGTGTCATTTACAAATGCAAAGTTGATGCTACATACATATTTTACATAAAGAATTTGCGGTACTTCAAAAATTAAGCTGCTGATAATTCTGTTGAAATATGATCATATATTCAAACATGGGTGACCGATAATTTATTGCAAGGGAGGAGCTGGAACTATCATCCATGTTAAACTTTCAGTCTTTGTCACTTTGATTTCTAGTTCTTTCAGTATTGTCACCTTCGTACCTAGCGTACCTGTTCACGTAACATCACTCGATATAACGATGTGCATTTGCAACATACAAAACGTAAATTAGTCTTGTACAGTACTCATTTTCTCTCAGGTACAAACTACATTATATTTTCAACATCGCTAACAGGCGATAACACAAACTTTCCTTTGTTTTAATAATTAGACTGCAACCCCATTATTGAATAACATACTATGTATTTTGATTGTATTTACAGGATTTCAGTATTTTTGTAAGACCTACTTAAAACTTTCCCGCCGAAGATATGGTGCACCATTTCTTGTTGCTACTCTCTGGCTCATGTAGAAGAGACATATTTTTAGATCTGTCTCTGTATCTGGGATGATATCCATCAGGTCAGAGTTGTCGCCACTGCTGGAGCAGATGTTTTTGATCGAAAGGAAGTCTGTTCGACAATCTGGTTCAGTTAATGGAGCAGATTAGATATGATGTGCCACAGGGTAGGAATTTGAATTTTGAACTTAACGAAGCAATAATGTGATTGATGCTACATTTTTATTGTAGCTGAAGAAGTGTATGATATTTTTGTATTTGATTATACCTATAATAGAAACCTACAGGTTATACTTTATTATTGATGTCATAGTATTGTATACGTTAAGTATGTTGGTTTGACAGTTTATAAAAATTGAGGAAGATCTTTATGCTTAAAACTGTTAATAAATGAATTTTTGTTATTGAACTGGCAGTTTATTTTGATGAATATAACTTTTAAAAAATATTTGAAACCAATTTTTCACCGCCAGCGTAACATTTACTGATAAAAGGGTATTTTAAATTTGTATTTTTACCAAATTGCAAACGTTGCAGCAACCAGTGTGTCTCACATGAGGGGAGAACAATTGCGTGGTGCAGTCGCATTTGTTTCTCTCCTTTTGTTTCATTGGCACTGCAGACTGATGCGGTTCACCTCGCCTGCCTATCGTTTCCTCTAACAAGTGAAATCTAAAGAAGTTCTGCTGTTATAAACATCTGACTCGTTACTACTTACAGGTGAGAATCAAGTAGTAACTTTGAACATTGATTAATTATAGCTTATGAAGAGAATGTAGGTGAACAGGAGAGAGTATATCACAATTTTAATAGCCGGAATGGCCTAATTGAAGTGTATTCTGCATTAAAGATTTACAGACAAACTGGAAAATGAATGTTGCAACTACCTCTGATGCCATCAAAATGGAGCAGTAATGATCGTTGCTGCCTGTCATGATGTGGGTCGCTGGTTCAAGCCCCACAACCAGCAACTATTTTGTATTTGTAGAAGATTGTTGAAATACCTAACGTTTGTAATGTTTATGTATCAGGTTTATCCGATGTTTGTATTAATACTAGTCTTCTGGAACATTCAGTGCTTGTATAAATAAATGCACTCTCTGCACAAGACGTCAGTTCTTTTCTGGCTGTACATGCTTTCACTTCTAAGACTTGTGCTTTACTGACGACCGTGCCTTCGGTTTTGAACCGATTGTAGTGTCAACGTGAGATTGTCTGCTGGAGCCGCTGGGTATTTTAACTCCCACAGAGGGTGAGTCGAACTGACGAAAAGTCTAAAGACTGAACTCTCGTCAGACACAAAAGTTTACTGTTTAGGGATAGCTGACTTAGTTTCTTATTTTCGCTTTGAATGCCTCGATAGCGCCAATTTATTCGCACTGGGTAATCGGACTTTGCGAATTACATGACAAGCAGGTTCTCAGTAATTACTACAATTTTGTGATTAAGTCAGTGACCTCACGTTTCCTTCCGGTCTGCCGGTCTGCTTTGACCTCTCCCCCCTCCCCAAGAACGCCATCTCATGGGTGAGTCATGCTGCTCATCCGGGATTCCGTCCGTAGCCAAAACGTCTCACTAAACAAACTGCTGCAAGCTGCTGCCGTCTACATTTTACTTCTGGTAGGGTTCCTGCACTTAACTTAGGGTCCACTTAGCAACTAATAAATACACGAAACCCTTCGTTGCCAAATTTACCTTTATTGTAATTTTAATTAACGTGGAAGCCGTGAAAACACCAAACATGGAGGTAAAATGTACGCATCTAAAGGCTACTTAAAAGAGGAATAAAATCACTTAAATTTGTTTCTGCAAGAGGAGAATACAACGTCCCAATTCGGACCTCGCTAACACTTACATTTTACTGACATTACATGTAACAAGTTAAATAATCATACATATGAAGAGAACAAATGAATAACACTATCAATCTTTACAGATGAGAATACGATTATATCCACGAAGGTTCGCGCCCCGGCAAGGGAGATACTTAACTTCAGCATATAAGGTGATTACAGTAAGCCCTTATTCCACTCGACAAACGTAGTAACGATATAAGCGAGACAAATGTACTGAAGGAGGATAGCCGGGTGTGCCGTAGTAAAAAGGGCCACTATCAACGCTGTCAGCACGCGACCCTGCGAACACGTCAGTTTCAGCTACCTGCAACATACACAGTCATTTGTAGTTTCTTAAAAACAATTAACATGAGAAGGCACAACGCGTAACACATTAATAAAATATAAACGACTACTTTACAGAACAAGATCCTCTTCAGACAAAGCAAAAAGCATAATAACACGTAAAATACTTCTAACCTATAACAAACTAAGGTACCACGTAATAGAATATCGTCTTGAGCTCATAGAATACTCAGTTTGACTTGCCTGTTTGTAGTTCTTACAACTCAACGTATCAGTGTCAGCTTAAGCAAACCCGCGAATACAAAACTCGAAATATGACAGGAATAATGATCGACGCCACTGACAATGCTAGGCTGCCACACAGAGGAAACAATAGTAATTTACAGCGGCACACAACCGACTTTACATCTCCAATTAAGTATAATCATAATAAACAATTTCGTGTATAATAATTACTTAAAGTTCCATGACAACCTCCGAATAACACGTATTACCCAAGGTAGGTGCTGGTATCGAAAAGCACCTTTAGTAATACGGAGTTCGAGTGTGTTCACTTGTTGGAAGGGTTTCAACTTTACATCCCTTTCCACATAGCTCTCTGTTTACTCACTTCTATAACTTCTGCAACTAAAGAAGGGCAAATTAATGCACATATAACTGACACAGATTTAAGCAGAATAAAACAGGACTTTAGTATGGCGCAAATGGCTTCATTTGCTTCACCATTCAGTAATTCCGAAATATATTCAACAACGCGTGAGAGCAAGACGTCGCCGTGGTATCAGCTATTTACTTCACATAATTTCCTGCAGAGACACAAGGCAGACAAAGGTTTTCACATGCAACAGCGGCGAGCATCACACATTTCCTCCGCCACGCTATAGACACATCTCAATTTCAATGGCCAGTAACAAGAACCTATTCATGGTTCAAATGGCTCTGAGCACTATGGGACTCAACTGCTGAGGTCATTAGTCCCCTAGAACTTAGAACTAGTTAAACCTAACTAACCTAAGGACATCACAAACATCCATGCCCGAGGCAGGATTCGAATCTGCGACCGTAGCGACCTATTCATGCCTTCGCAGCAGAAAGGCGCCAAAACACAACAGTGCACCACCACGATAACAAACCCGAGGAACCCATCAAGTCCGTGCCGGGATCTCTCGCTGACCCTGCCCATAGCGTACAGGCGTCGTACCACAGGCCTCACAGTAAACGTCAACAAGACACCTCCGACCCTCGAATCTCCACTCCGCTCACTCTTTTCTCTCCCAACACTGGCGCCAGTCGCGCCACGGCTCAACTTCCTCGTTTCACCTTTTTTCTTTGTAACGTCTACAACCTTCCGTCATTCGTTGTCACCAGGGCACACTTACTCCAGCTTTTTGGTTAGCTCCCTCACCCCTTGAAACACGTATGTAACATAGCAGCGATGGCGAGGCATTGTAGCATCTGTGACCAGAGAGTATGCGCTTGACCGCGCGAGTGTTGCGAGCAGTTCGCTTGTTGTCGCTATGCAGAGCAGTACTCTGTCAGTAGTCGTCGCGTGCGGTACGCCAGTAGTCGTCATGCAGAGCGGTCGATCAGTGGTAGCAGCCCAGTGGGGTTGCGTGATGAGGTCTGGCGACAACACTGGTCAAGATGCTGAATGAGGTATACTGTTAATTAAGATAATCATCGGATAATGTAAAGTTTAATTATTGTAACTAATTTTCAACAAGTGCCCCCAATAATAACTTTGATTTCAAAAGCAATTTTAGATAAAATTTTCATTTAATTGAAGTAACTATTTCGTTCCACTTCCCTTAAACAAAAGTTTCAGTTTTCAATTAGATTACAAAAGAAAAAAAAAGGGAATATTATTATTTGCAATGCAGTTCCTCCAAGCGGTGCGCAACAACAAGAGCAGAAATTTGACTAGGTGTTGCAATGAGGTAAGAATTTAATTTTGATTTTTTCACAGGGCCAAAGACCGATATTTCGGTTTAATTGAATCATTATTATCACTGAGATTTTCTTATCACTGAATGGACCTTTAATTTTTTATGAAGAACTTATACTTGAGTCAGATTGCGAATTTCACATTTTTGTTGCCTTGGTCAGTACATCTCATTGCAGGGAGGTTATTCTTGGCTCCTATTCATTTATTATTTCTGTCTTTAAATTTTGGTGGAGAAGTTACACTTAGCGCAATGTCCATTGGCATTCATAAATAATATTTCTGTCTTGTAAATTTTTGTGGGGAGGTTACACTTGGCGACACCCAGTCCAGGATCGAATTTCGTTGAGAATCTTTCGAACAACAGTCAGATATCTGCTCTTATTTGCTTAGATATAATTAGGATTTGGCGCAACGCTTTTACTAATCTTGTGACTTTCTTTCTACAGGTCAACGGCAATTTGTTGCTTTGTTGTATTTGTGTGTTGCTTTTGCATTGTGCTTATTTATTTTGTGAATAATTTTGACTATTGTTAAAATGCCGCGAAAGACTGTGAATAGTGTATCGCGAGGTATTATGAATGAAATTACCGACACAAACAACTTTACCGATAGGACATGTGACACGCAGTGTAATGATGACAATCCTGCGTTCACTGACAATCAATGCATTCCGACCATTAATGATGACTTTTACCTTAATGATGAACAAACGAACTCAATTGTCTCGTCTGTTAATTTGACGACAATTGATGACGCGGGACGCTCTATTGTAATGAGCGCTGCCGAGCTTAACACACCCGATTCGGAAAATTTAAGTGACGAACAGACAAATTTGTCTAACGAAAATGGACAGTGTTCTGAAAGTACGACGGATCCATTTAATTCAGAAATAATGACCGACAGTGTACTTTCGTCTGGCAAACCTTTTTGTAAATCTCAGAATAACCAAATGGTTACAGAAAGCGAGAGAATTCCAGATCCACCACTAAACAGCACAGAGAGTATAAACGCTAATTTTGACCTTGATCGATTTTTGGCACTAGTGTTGCAACGAATTGACCAAATGTGTGAAAAATTAGATGAGCAGCACAAAGAATTTATAGAATGGAAACAGCGGAACGAAAAACACGACAACGTTAATGAACAGAAGAAACAAGTTAGTGAACAGATTACAGCTGTTACCGTGCAATGTCAGGACAATAAAGTACAATTACATGTGGATACTAAGACTTGTGCTAATAACAGTAATGAAGAAGTTGGCACTGTTGCACAAGAATTAAGTAGCACACGTGTAGACACAACAGAATCACATAAAGACGAGATTATTGCAGTCACCGAACAATGTTCGGCAAACGCAACATTGATACACGAAATTAATGCAGTCACTGAAGAATGCCCTAAAAACGTAGTACAGATTCGCGACGAAGTTGATTTGGAGTCAGTGGAAGTTTCACACACTCCGAATACGGAGGCTGACGAGAAATTTGCACGACAGATCAACCAAATTGACGAAAGTGTTACAGTAACAGAGTTGAAAACTATTTCAATCACCAATACGTCACAGAATCCGCCAGTTTGCGAACATTTGTCTGACTCACGCAGCGTGTATAATGTGAGCAATTTACAGCAACTACGCGAATTAAAATCCGAAAAGCCACGCGACTTAAAATCTGAAAAGCTACACAACTTAAAGTACGAAATGACACAAACGAGCGGATTCACACACAAGCCTGAGCGTGTTATCAAATTCAGTGACGAGAACGTTGATTATGAGCAATTTGCATTTGTAAGAAAATGTAAGGAATTTAATAATGACAGAACACAGATACACGATTTGCGCTGTATACGGCAATTTGTTTTTATGCTTTCACCGCTATTGCGTGTAATGCAGAAACTAGCTTTGAAGCAGATGCGACAATTTATTTTTGTATTTACAACAGCATTGCCTATAATGAAGGAACTGGAATTAGCAAGAATACAGCTATTTGCTTTTGAATTTATACCGCTATTGCCTGTAACGCAAAAGTTAAAATTTATTTGCAGTGCGTAATTGACCTCAGGGGATTCATTACGCTTTAATGAATATGTGCCGTAGCGAGCATAGGGCCCGGAGCTGTAGTAGTGCTGTTTCGTCTTTAGTTTTCTGCACTGCTGCCTTTTCTTCTACTATCCTTTATATCTATCAAAACTGCTCTTTAACTATTGCTCTATCTAGAATTAAGAAATATTGTACTGAAAACCCGATATGACAAATCTTTTACCGAATGTGACAATTTTCAGTAGGCACTCCCGTAATGACAACTACCGCCGTAATTTTAATAACAGATAAAATTGTAATCATCAGTATGTGTAAAATTAACAGCAAACGCATTTTTTGGTAACAATAGACGTTTTCCACCACAATAGCATGAAAGTCAGCCGCTTAGCATACGTAACCAACAATGCAGTCTACAAGGTCAACCAAACTTTAATGTTTCGCCGCGTGCACGTATAGTCCCAGCTCCAACAAATAGTAACGCATGGCAGCAAAGAAATAACTACGTACAGACAACACTCTATTTCAAATCGTATCGCAATACACCGTATAGGAATGACTATCACGACAGACGTAAAAATGATGAGCACAATTTTCAGCGTACATTTTAATAACAGTCGACCTTATGAGCAGCAACAACATCAGCAACAACAAATAATCATGAATGAAACAGACAATAGGTGTCATCCATAGCGTAACAGGTCAGTAAGAAATAACAGAGCAGTTCATATAGTGGATATGTCACAGCATCTTCCTGTAATTAATAGCACGTACGACAGAATTTGACCAGACACAGTACAGATTGCATATTCCAGTAACGTAAGCACTACTTTAGACACGCAGAATGTTATTCACGAAAATGTAATTACTTTTGACGACATCAGACACACTCTTTTACAGGAAAGACCATTTGTTCAGAAAACTATTTCACATCCTGTCATCGAAATTAAAATTGGTTCATCGAAATTCTCAGCAGTAATCGATTCCGGCTCACCTATATCAGTAATAAATGAGGAGACTTTTAACGAGTGTAACAAAGAGAATACCTATCCGACATTACCTTTAGGCAAAACAAAAGTGAAAGGAGCAGTACCGAGTAAAGGAGTAGACGTCAAATTACAGACGCATTTATCATTTTGTATCGCAGGTCACACATTTCACTCAAATTTTTGGATTGTTCCTTTATTGACAACAGACGTAATTTTAGGTACGAATTTTCTGGTACAACACGACGCAGTTATTGATTTTCAGAATTCTTATTTAATGTTAAAGGATGAAAATGTACAACTTGCTTTAGAATTTCAGCACTCACTATCTGTGGAAGAACAAACAATTAACCGCACAAAGGTCATTTCCGCAACACGCAACATAGACTGTAATTCTGCATTGTTCACGGATACGTACGTACACAACTATAATACTCCAGACGAAACTGACTACGACGTAATGTAGATGATTTCCGATAAGGTTAAACAAAGCAGTGCAAATACAGACGACGAACGCACGCAACTACGCAAAATTCTTTTACAGCAAGCTACATGGACACGTATGTTACGAGCTAGAAACATTTCTCCGATTTATATATCCAAGTACCACGCTTCTTCGAACCCCTGTGAAAGATTAATGAAAGAAATTGGTAAGCTGTGCCGAATATACTGCCACAAAAGACATATTGATTGGGATACACACATACTCTCATTCCAAGATGTAATTAATTCCATTCCAAATGAATCCACTATGCTATCTCCGTCTGTTATACTCAAAAACGTTGAACCACCAAACAAAATTAAAGAATTAGTAAACTTCCCTAAATGTCGTCGACTAAGACACCACGAAATAATTGACATTGCGCTGAACAACATCAAACGTGCCGCAGAGTGCCGGAGAAGACAGCAAAAACAGGTTTGTAGACGCCGAGACTTTCACGTTGGACAGAAAATATTAGTACGTACACATTATTTATCCAGTAAATTAAAAGGTAAGTGCAGTAAATTTGAACTTCTATACGCAGGTCCATATCGGATTCGCAGCATCCCTCACCCCAATGTTGTACACGTCGAAACTTTGAGAACCAGAAAATCGAAAGGCAACCACCATATCTCAAACATTAAACCGTTTATTGAGTGAAGACACTTTATGATTCAACACACTATGATGTCATTTACTAATGCAATTATTTCACCTGACTAATTACTGATGATTATCGTATTTTTTCTTGGCAAGGTTAGCAGGTCGCTTTTCTTGTCGTTACACATCAGACCGTGCACATTTTCCATTTTTTTTTTTTGCGTATATGATTGTACTCCAGTTTTGTTTGTATGCACTATGATATAGTTAAGATATAACACACCAGTCGACTTTGACATTCTTTTTGCCCTATGACATCTCAAGATCGTGACTGTTTAACATTTTTTGCTGCTGCATTGTATTATTCTGGGTACATTTTTGCATCTGAACACTGTCAATGTCTTTGACATATTACGTTTTCTGTCATGTTATGCTGTATGGTTAATTGTGTCACCATTAACCAGTCATTATTTAGTGGGTATATGATTTAAATGCAAGACATTAATCTCTGTTCATCAATTTCAGAAAGAAATGATGCGTGTAAGAAATAAATTCAACAGAAATGGGAATTTCACCTACGGAATAAACGAAAGAAGATGCAATAACTTTATGAGGAAGAGTAAATGGATCAGGATTGGCAGGCATTAACAAGAATATACTATACTCATCGTAGAATAGCAGTCTTAACTAATTTTTTCTTTCAGAATACAAGGTGATTGATGCAGGCTGTCGGACAGAACTACACATCTTAGTTTTAGTGATGAAATATGCTAGAGATAAGGAATAGTTGTATAATGAGTAATGAAGTGATTTTTTGCAGATGATAATGAATACTGATGAATAATGATGAAGGATATGGTGTTATGAATAATGAAGTTTTTCTTTACAGGTGATGATAATAGTGAAGTTATGATAATATGGATTATGAAGTGATTGATAATGAAGTTTTTTCTTTACAGATGAGGATAATGTTGGAGTTTTATATTTATGCTATGTAGTTATTTAAGTATTTGTTGCAGTTTGTTTTGACAGCAGGTGTTATATTGCATAGTAGGATGACGGAAAGTTTTGGAAAGGACAGCTATGGAACACATTTTATACACATTTCACTACTTGTTAATTCGAAGTTCACTACTTTTCAGCATAGTGTGCGTTTCTTCTTTCAGGTCAATAATCCATTTTGTATTTTTTCCAGGAGATGCTTGTCATGGTACTTACTAAAACTGTTACTTATTATACCTGTTCTAGTACTTGCATTTTTATTTTTTTTTACCCATTTGTGTTTACCATTTATAAATGTAATCACATATACTGCCTTGTTACATAACCTTGCTACAGCTGACTCATGACGAATGACGTTACCTATCCTCATTTGCAGCAATAGGTCAAAAGCAAAAAGTGTTATGCCTCAGCAATTAATTATCGATCCCAACGCAATGCATTGCTAACAAAAAAAAAATGTATTAACAGTCCCAAATAGTGATACCAGTTTGAGAAAATTCTGAATAATACTGATTAGCTCTGAATAGTATGTCACTTGAGTAATGACTTCTTAATAAGACAACAAAAATACACATATATATAAAGTAATGCTTAGTAACTGGCTAGTAATTGCCATTTATTGTAATGAGACTACTTAAAGTGCCCATGATTATTAATGCTATGACTGTAATTAACTGATTTTAATATTGACTTTGTAATGATCTGAGTAATACTGAATGATGAACTATGTTTTATTCCATTCAATACTTGCTGGCCACTGAGTGCCAATAATTAATGTCACTCCATGAATATGTTATTAATTATGCCATTAATTAACTCTTGTTTTCAATGCTATACTTTGTAACTGTAAAAGAATATGATTCTTACTATATTGAAATGACAAATGATGCTATGCTCTGTAATTAGAAGGCTAATGAATCTTAATTACTGTTTAATAATGCTTTGTAATTAGGAAAAGGCTAATGATTATTAATATTGGAATGACAAATAATTAATTAACTATGCCATACTTTATAATTGGAAATGAATGTGACTGTTTAATAATGCTTTGTAATTAGAAGAAGGCTAATGATTCTTACTAGATTGGAATGACACATAATTAATTAACTATGCTATTGTTTCATAATGCTCTGTGATTAGGAAAAAGCTAATGATTATTACTGTTGGAATGACAAATAATTAATTAACGATGCCATACTTTGTAACTGGAAAGGAGTGTGACTGTTTAATAATACTTTGTAATTAGGAAAAGGCTAATGATTAATACTATTGGAATGACAAATGATTAATTAACCATGCTATACTTTGTAACTAGGAAAAGAAGGTTACTGATTCTATGTAAAACAATTCATGAACATTTTTCTGTAATAGTACATACTTGGTACAGAAATGTTCAATAACTGGGCTATGAATGCCGCAAACTACTAATGAAGACTGTAATTGTCAATATTATGTGACATAATGTCCTTCTCCTCATAAGCTAACTACCCTGAATTACTGCAATGTCCATTTGTCCTGTTTATCCTAGTTATCATGGAGCACTATATTTGGTTTTGCACTAATTCTACGTTGGTGTGCCTTGTAAGAGCGTGGTGTTGACACGACATGCTGTCCACCACCGTGAGCGGTGAAGACGTTATTATGGTCCCACTGTTTGGTGTACCTAATGTACTGCCAAAATGAGAACATGGAACATTACTACGACCGTTCAGTGTCTTGGCTACACTGATAAATTCTGATGGGAAAAGAACTTCAAATTGTGTCACTTGGTGTTGTACTTCTGTGGAAAGATATGGACTTTCAAAACAGCTGTGTGCAATCTAAAGTGCTACAACCATGATGCAATCCTTCCCTTTCCTATCCTAATTCTTGTCACATAAGGAAAATAATTTTTTTGGGTAACATCATTTATGTTCATGGGTTATACATTTTTTTAGATTTGCTGAACTCCAGTGCGAGTACATTTATGGCACTGGTCGACATGATGTTTTGCCATTATGTTTATTTATTGTGAAAATGCTAAAGACATTTTTTTTTTCGATTTGTTCTGAAGTACAGTATATGTACACTCTTGTCTTTTATATTGCATATACATTTTTATTTTTTGATGATATGTTCTACAGTGCATGTGCACTTATGTTAGGCTTTGATATGTTTTCTACTGAACTTCAGTGCCTGTGCACTTTTCTCATTTTTCAATATGATTTGTACTCATTCTGTATATTCAATACTTCAGTGCGTATGCACTTATGTCATTTGTTACTAATTGTATATACATTTCATCATTTGCTGATATGTTCTCAACTCCAGTGCATGTGCACTCATGTCACTTGTCATCATGATTTTTTTTTACCAGTCTGTTTATTTGTTCTGAATATGCTAAAGAATGTTTTCAGTGCCTGTGCACTTTGTTATCTGTCAAATAATTTGTATATACATTTTTCTGATTTGCTACTATGTTTTGTACTCACATTTTGTCTTTGTCTGATATATTTTGTACTTAGTGCATGTGCACAACATTTAAATAATCTGTAAGTTGTAGAATTTTGTTAATTAAAGAAAAATTTTGCCGCGCTTGGCAAGTCCAAATGACTCACCATCGCTGCCAAATTTTTGCCCCCCCAGTGGAGGGTTATGAAACACGTATGTAACATAGCAGCGATGGCGAGGCATTGTAGCATCTGTGACCAGAGAGTATGCGCTTGACCGCGCGAGTGTTGCGGGCAGTTCGCTTGTTGTCGCTATGCAGAGCAGTACTCTGTCAGTAGTCGTCGCGTGCGGTACGCCAGTAGTCGTCATGCAGAGCGGTCGATCAGTGGTAGCAGCCCAGTTGGGTTGCGTGATGAGGTCTGGCGACAACACTGGTCAAGATGCTGAATGAGGTATACTGTTAATTAAGATAATCATCGGATAATGTAAAGTTTAATTATTGTAACTAATTTTCAACAAGTGCCCCCAATAATAACTTTGATTTCAAAAGCAATTTTAGATAAAATTTTCATTTAATTGAAGTAACTATTTCGTTCCACTTCCCTTAAACAAAAGTTTCAGTTTTCAATTAGATTACAAAAGAAAAAAAAGGGAATATTATTATTTGCAATGCAGTTCCTCCAAGCGGTGCGCAACAACAAGAGCAGAAATTTGACTAGGTGTTGCAATGAGGTAAGAATTTAATTTTGATTTTTTCACAGGGCCAAAGACCGATATTTCGGTTTAATTGAATCATTATTATCACTGAGATTTTCTTATCACTGAATGGACCTTTAATTTTTTATGAAGAACTTATACTTGGGTCAGATTGCGAATTTCACATTTTTGTTGCCTTGGTCAGTACATCTCATTGCAGGGAGGTTATTCTTGGCTCCTATTCATTTATTATTTCTGTCTTTAAATTTTGGTGGAGAAGTTACACTTAGCGCAATGTCCATTTGCATTTCTAAATAATATTGTCATTACTTTTAAATTTTTGTGGGGAGGTTACACCCTTTTGCTGCTCGGCTGCTTTAACGCCCACCATCCCCTTTGGGGCTCTTCGAGAACCTGTCCAAGAGTTTCCCTCTTGGCTAACCTTTTCAATCAACTCAACCTCACCTATCTTATTACTGGACCACCCATGTTCCTTTCCGACTCCACACACATGTTGCCATTTGGGCCACTCGTTCTGCTCTGCCCAGCTTGCCCGTCGTCTCGACTGGTCCGTTCTCTTTGACACGTATTCGAGCGACCATTTCCTATGCGCTATCCGTTTGCTGACTCTTACCTCAACTGCATCTAAACCCAACTGGTAGCTTTCTGAGGCTGACGGAACGCTTCACTCCTCCCTGACGACCTTCGACGAACATTTACCAGTTCTTTTAACAGTTCCACTTCCTCTTCCGCCGTATGGGGCAACTTTCGTCAGCTATCTGAGGCCAAAGTCCAGTCTCCGATTTCTGGCCTGACTGTAACAGATGATGTCATTGCGGACCCAATTGCTAACTCCAACAGCTCAGGCCGTGATTTTGCGAAGATTTCGTGCTCCACCCACTACCACCCCACCTTGCTCCCTTGGAGAAGAGTGGAGGAGACTCTGGTGATATCCTTCTCTTCCAGAATCGCGACTGCTAGAATGCCACCTTTACTGTGAGGGAGCTAGAGCATGGTCTCACTTAATCCCAATCTTTCGCCTCAGGGTCAGACGACGTTCACATTCAGATGTTGCAGCACCTTTCTCCTGTGAGCAAGCACTTTCTCCATTTGGGCAGATGACACGTTTCCTTGACGCTCGCATGTAGCCACTGTCATACCCATATGTAAGCCCAGTAAGAGCAGACACCTTCTTTCTAGCTACTGCCCCATTTCTCTCACGTGTGATTCATGGCCGGCTGGTATGGTGGCTAGAGTCTTGCAATCTACTAACCAATGCAGAATGTTGATTTCGAGCAGACCATTCCGCAGTTGACCATCTTGTCCCTCTGCCAAACCATCTCATGAAGCCGGCGGTTCTAGGCGCTTCAGTCTGGAACCGCGCGACCGCTACGGTCGCAGGTTCGAATCCTGTATCAGGCATGGAGTGTGTGTGATGTCCTTTGGTTAGTTACGTTTAAGTAGTTCTAAGTTCTAGGGTACTGATGACCTCAGATGTTAAGTCCCATAGCGCTCAGAGCCATTTGAACCGTCTCATGAACGGTTTTCTGCGGAAATACCAGACTGCAGCCGTAGTTTTTGACTTGTAGGAAGCCTACGATAGCTGTTGGAGGACAAGTATGCTCCGTACTCTATACATGTTGGGTCTACGAAGCGTCCGCTTCGCTATAGCTATTATGGACTGTATGCCACCTGGCATCTCTGGCTCTTCGTCAACGGCTTTGCGATCTATTGCAGTTCTCCACGGACTTGCCTCTTTGAGCGTCGTCTTCACCGCTGTCTCGATGGTCTTTACTCGTGGAGCATCGACAGTAGCTTTCTCTTTTCCACTGACAAAACCATTTGTATGGATTTCTGGTGGTGCACTGTGTTTCTTCCGCCGTCTTTACAATCTGGGTCCGTTGCTCTCCATTCGCTGAAGTTACAAAGCTCCTAGGGCTGATGCTTGATAGGAAACTTTCTTGGTCCTCGCACGTATCTTAAATGGCCGCACATTGTACCTGCTCCCTCGTGTCCTAAATTTGGAAATTTGTGGTAAATGCGTTTGGGAGCAAACTGCTGAGGTCATCGGTCCCTAGGCTTACACACTGCTGAATCTAACTTAAACTACCTTACGCTAAGGGCAACACACATATCTATGCCCGAGGGAGAACTCGAACCTCCGCTCCGAAGGGGGAAGCCGCGCGAACCGTGACAAGGCGCCTAAGACGGCGCGGCTACCCCGCGCGTTACGTGTCCTAAGCAGTGCTTCCTGGGAAGCGCATTGGACGATCCTCCTCCATATGTACCTATCCTTTGTCCTCCGAAAATAGGCTATGGGTGTTTCGCTTATTCATCTGCACGTCTGTCCATCTCACACTGTCATAACGCAATACACATCGTGGAATAAGTTTGGCCACGGGCGCCTTTTACGCTAGCCCGGTCGAGAGTCTCCATGCAGAAGCTGCTGAACTATCACTGTCATACCGGCGTGACGTCTTCCTCAGCCGATACGCATGCCATTTGTCTGCCACGCCCGACCACTCATCCTATGCCCTCTTTTTCGATGGCTGTCTTTACCGCCAGTGTGGGGCGCGCACTTCTTTATTACCACCCGGACTTTGCTTTCGGCTACTCATCCGGCAGCTTAACTTCACGCTACCTACCACGTTCCTGATGGGTGTGAACCCTTCACCGCCATGGCTTCGTGGCTCATATTCATCTTGGACATTCGCTTCTCAAAGGACGCTACTCTGGATTCGATCTATCTCGACCTTTGCACGCAACTTAGCGATAGCACCTTGCGTGTACACTGATGGCTCGAAGACCGACCATGGTTACGGATGTGCCTTTTCATTGGCATCAACAAAGTTCAGTACCGGCTTCCAGAACATTCCTCGATTTTTATAGCAGAGCTCTTTGCCCTCTCTCAGGCCACGCAGTACATCCGGCGATACAGGCTTTTGAACTGTCATGTGCTCCGATTCTTTTAGTGCCCTTCAGAGCCTCTGTGTGCTGTACACAGTTCATCCCATAGTTGAATGGGTCTAAGAAAGCTTCCACTTCCTCGCTGTTGAGGGAGCCACTGTGATCCTCATGTCGCTTCTTGGTTATGTAGGTCTGACGAGAAGTAAGACTGCTGCCAAGACTGTAGTTCTCGTACCACAGCCTGCTAGCTTAGCCGTTCCCTCGGATGACCAACCAAGTGGTGTCGCTCTGGCATCACCACTGGAACAAGCTACGGTGAATTAAACCTCTCTCAGCGGCTTGGCCGACCTCCTCTCGGCCCTCTCGTCGCGAGAAGATCATTTTAGTTAGGTTGCGTATTGTTCACATACATACATACATACATTAATCCTTGTTCCATAGATCGTGAATACGACATTTCGTAATGATGTGGAACGTCTTACTTTAACGTAAGTTTTCTTTACACAAAATTGTTAACTAATTAGTTCTTTTTTTTTACAGTTACTACTTCATATTTAACAATTCATCTATTGAGTAGAAATTCTTTTAATTTGCTTTTAAATGTTGGTTGGTTGTCTGTCAGACTTTTAATACTATTTGGCAAATGTCCAAAGATTTTTGTGGCAGCATAATTCACCCCTTTCTGTGCCTAAGTGAGATTTAATCCAGAATAGTGGATATCATCCTTTCTTCTAGTGTTGTAGCTATGCACTTCGCTGTTATTTTTGATTTGGGATGGGTTATTAATGACAAATTTCATAAGTGAATATATGTGTTGCGAAGGTACTGTGAATATCCCGAGTTCCTTAAATAAATGTCTGCAGCTATTATTCTGATTACACGCTTTTGTGCAATGAATACTTTCTCTCTTAATGCCGAATTGCCCCAAAATATGATGCCATATGAAAGCAGTGAATGAAAATAGGCATAGTAGGCTAATTTACTGACACCCAGAAATTTTCAGTATTCAGAAATTTTTTAGCTATCGCCGTTTGTTGTGTGGTGCACCCCCATCACTTTGTGCTCATTGTCATCGACTTCTGACAGTTCGCCATTTCGTGACCGAATGCCCATTTTTTAAGGCTTACGTTCCAGTGTATGTTTGCCGTCTGAGTTATCGGCCGTTTCAGCGAACGACCGCGTTTTACTCTTTATCCGTCGTACCAATATGGCGATGGACATTTAATCTTTGGTTCGGAACCTTCGCCGTCTCTACGGCGTATTTTGTGGACCTTTCTCCAAGGCGAGGTCCTTGTTTTTAGCACTCTTCCCTGTCGTAGATTGGCCTTAACGTGTAGGCGTTCAAATGGTTCAAATGGCTCTGAGCACTATGGGACTTGACATCTGACAATCAGCCCCCTAGAACTTAGAACTTCTTAAACCTAACTAACCTAAGGACATCACACACATCCATGCCCGAGGCAGGAATCGAACCTGCGAGCGTAGCGGTCGTGCTATTCCAGACTGAAGCGCCTAGAACCGCTCGTCCACAGCGGCCGGCCATGTAGGCGTATTTAACTCCTTTTACTTACTAGTGTTCCAAGGTTCTGACATGGGCGCTCATGACCTCAGTTGTTTTTGCGTCATAAATCAAAACAAAAAAATTATACTGCTCCCTTGACTGAGGCAAGGAAATGATCATATTTACTTGACGAAATCATACTCAGATGTCTTTCACTAATTCCAGATGTACAGGGCTATTACAAATGATTGAAGCGATTTCATAAATTCACTGTAGCTCCATTCATTGACATATGGTCACGACACACTACAGATACGTAGAAAAACTCATAAAGTTTTGTTCGGCTGAAGCCGCACTTCAGGTTTCTGCCGCCAGAGCGCTCGAGAGCGCAGTGAGACAAAATGGCGACAGGAGCCGAGAAAGTGTATGTCATGCTTGAAATGCACTCACATCAGTCAAACAGTCCAACGACACTTCAGGACGAAGTTCAACAAAGATCCACCAACTGCTAACTCCATTCGGCGATGGTATGCGCAGTTTAAAGCTTCTGGATGCCTCTGTAAGGGGAAATCAACGGGTCGGCCTGCCGTGAGCGAAGAAACGGTTGAACGCGTGCGGGCAAGTTTCACGCGTAGCCCGCGGAAGTCGACGAATAAAGCAAGCAGGGAGCTAAACGTACCACAGCCGACGGTTTGGAAAATCTTACGGAAAAGGCTAAAGCAGAAGCATTTCTTAAACAGGAGATTGGAAAACCGATGGATCGGTCGTGGTGGAGATCATGATCCCCAATTCATGTCTTGGCCTCCACGCTCTCCCGACTTAACCCCATGCGATTTCTTTCTTTGGGATTATGTGAAAGATTCAGTGTTTAAACCTCCTCTACCAAGAAATGTGCCAGAACTGCGAGCTCGCATCAACGATGCTTTCGAACTCATTGATGGGGACATGCTGCGCCGAGTGTGGGAGGAACTTGATTATCGGCTTCATGTCTGCCGAATCACTAAAGGGGCACATATCGAACATTTGTGAATGCCTAAAAAAACTTTTTGAGTTTTTGTATGTGTTTGCAAAGCATTGTGAAAATATCTCAAATAATAAAGTTATTGTAGAGCTGTGAAATCGCTTCAATCATTTGTAATAACCCTGTACATACATTGTAAATATCAGGTATCTTAAATAGATCAAAAGTTCAAAGAAGTGTTTATCTGTGGGCAGGAATCAAGTTTTTCGCTATTTTCTACATCAAGCCCAAGCATTGAACAAGTATACATTGATAAAAGATAACACTGTTCTTAGATATGTTTTTTCAGTTTTTTTAAGATATCAAGAGTCATATCTGTTACATAATTATCATAATTAATAGTTGTACACCACACTTGGTTGTTTGTGCTTATTCAACAAACAATACCAAAACACAAATGACTTTGTTACTGACGAAGCCTTTTCTTTAAAAAAAAAATTGGATAAAAACAAATTATTTATATCATTCATTTGAATTTTAAAATTGAAGTTTTAACTGGATGGGGCCGGTGACGTGTGTGCTGCAGACTACGGACCAAGTGTGCAGGAATGCAGACCTGAAGGTGTGATGTCACAGGACCCACAGTCGCTAACCAGGTCCATCCAGGAAGGTTTTCCAGAATTAGTGAACTGGATACCACGAGACCGTTCAGAACTGGGTTCAAGAAGGTTATAACGACATCCACATTCGGCGAATTACATGAAAAAGTAAATCGACGCAAATTAGAATAGTTAACACACGAGATACTTGCATGTGTGTACAGTTAATTTGTTTTCTCCTCGTCTGATACTAATCGTTGTCACCTGCATCAGCAAACAGTTGCATCATGGGTGACTGGAATTCGAGTGTAGGAAAAGGGAGGGAAGGAAACGTAGTAGGTGAATATGGATTGGGGCTAAGAAATGAAAGAGGAAGCCGCCTGATAGAATTTTGCACAGAGCACAACTTAATCATAGGTAACACTTGGTTTAAGAATCATGATAGAAGGTTGTATACATGGAAGAACCCTGGAGATACTAAAAGGTATCAGATAGATTATATAATGGTAAGACAGAGATTTAGGAACCAGGTTTTAAATTGTAAGACATTTCCAGGGGCAGATGTGGACTCTGACCACAATCTATTGGTTATGACCTGTAGATTAAAACTGAAGAAACTCCAAAAAGGTGGGAATTTAAGGAGATGGGACCTGGATAAACTGAAAGAACCAGAGGTTGTACAGAGTTTCAGGGAGAGCATAAGGGAACAATTGAAAGGAATGGGGGAAAGAAATACAGTAGAAGAAGAATGGGTAGCTCTGAGGGATGAAGTAGTGAAGGCAGCAGAGGATCAAGTAGGTAAAAAGAAGAGGGTTAGTAGAAATCCTTGGGTAACAGAAAAAATACTGAATTTAATTGATGAAAGGAGAAAATATAAAAATGCAGTAAATGAAGCAGGCAAAAAGGAATACAAACGTCTCAAAAATGAGATCGACAGGAAGTGCAAAGTGTCTAAGCAGGGATGGCTAGAGGACAAATGTAAGGATGTAGAGGCTTATCTCACTAGGGGTAAGATAGATACTGCCTACAGGAAAATTAAAGAGACCTTTGGAGATAAGAGAACCACATGTATGAACATCAAGAGCTCAGATGGAAACCCAGTTCTAAGCAAAGAAGGGAAAGCAGAAAGGTGGAAGGAGTATATAGAGGGTCTATACAAGGGCGATGCACTTGAGGACAATATTATGGAAATGGAAGAGGATGTAGATGAAGATGAAATGGGAGATACGATACTGCGTGAAGAGTTTGACAGAGCACTGAAGGACCTGAGTCGAAACAAGGCCCCCGGAGTAGACAACATTCCATTGGAACTACTGACGGCCTTGGGAGAGCCAGTCCTGACAAAACTCTACCATCTGGTGAGCAAGATGTATGAAATAGGCGAAATACCCTCAGACTTCAAGAAGAATATAATAATTCCAATCCCAAAGAAAGCAGGTGTTGACAGATGTGAAAATTACCGAACAATCAGTTTAATAAGCCACAGCTGCAAAGTACTAACACGAATTCTTTACAGACGAATGGAAAAACTAGTAGAAGCCGACCTTGGGGAAGATCAGTTTGGATTCCGTAGAAATACTGGAACACGTGAGGCAATACTGACCTTACGACTTATCTTTGAAGCAAGATTAAGGAAAGGCAAACCTACGTTTCTAGCATTTGTGGACTTAGAGAAAGCTTTTGACAATGTTGACTGGAATACTCTCTTTCAAATTCTAAAGGTGGCAGGGGTAAAATACAGGGAGCGAAAGGCTATTTACAACTTGTACAGAAACCAGATGGCAGTTATAAGAGTTGAGGGACATGAAAGGGAAGCAGTGGTTGGGAAGGGAGTAAGACAGGGTTGTAGCCTCTCCCCGATGTTATTCAATCTCTATATTGAGCAAGCAGTAAAGGAAACAAAAGAAAAATTTGGAGTAGGAATTAAAATCCATGGAGAAGAAATAAAAACTTTGAGGTTCGCCGATGACATTGTAATTCTGTCAGAGACAGCAAAGGACTTGGAAGAGCAGTTGAACAGAATGGATGGTGTCTTGAAGGGAGGATATAAGATGAACATCAACAAAAGCAAAACGAGGATAATGGAATGTAGTAGAGTTAAGTCGGGTGATGCTGAGGATATTAGATTAGGAAATGAGACACTTAAAGTAGTAAAGGAGTTTTGCTATTTGGGGAGCAAAATAACTGATGATGGACGAAGTAGAGAGGATATAAAATGTAGACTGGCAATGGCAAAGAAAGCGTTTCTGAAGAAGAGAAATTTGTTAACATCGAGTATTGATTTAAGTGTCAGGAAGTTGTTTCTGAAAGTATTTGTATGGAGTGTAGCCATGTATGGAAGTGAAACATGGACGGTAAATAGTTTGGACAAGAAGAGAATAGAGCTTTTGAAATGTGGTGCTACAGAAGAATGCTGGAGATTAGATGGGTAGATCACATAACTAATGAGGAAGTATTGAATAGGATTGGGGAGAAGAGAAGTTTGTGGCACAACTTGACCAGAAGAAGGGATCGGTTGGTAGGACATGTTCTGAGGCATCAAGGGATCACCAATTTAGTATTGGAGGGCAGCGTGGAGGGTAAAAATCATAGGGGGAGACCAAGTGATGAATACACTAAGCAGATTCAGAAGGATGTAGGTCGCAGTAGGTACTGGGAGATGAAGCAGCTTGCACAGGATAGAGTAGCATGGAGAGCTGCATCAAACCAGTCTCAGGACTGAAGACCACAACAACAACAACAATTTGAGGCCCAAACATCATTGCATCATTATTTGCAGAATACCTTGGGCACTTTTAAAATCGTTTTTATTAGTTAATGAACGGCCTAGAAATAACTAAACACAGGCACAGCATACAGCGTCTTATTCATCGTTTTGTTAATAATGAACGTTAAGAATGCTGGCGTCTGGTCCAGAACAATGTTGCCAACGGCGGCATTTGTCCCATATTGTGGGACATTTTGACAAATATTTTTCAGGAAGGGATAAAGGCATTTCTAATTGCAAAGCTAAGATGAATATAGGACGTAAAGGTTGTGGTACATACAACAGCAAAAATAAACATTTCACAGAAGTTATGTACACGAGACCCGCCAACAGTCATTTGTACAACCAGGAGTCAGCGTCCTCACTATGTGCATAATAGGTTTGCTTACAGAAGAGAAACACACGTACACTGTTATAGGTATGACTACCACAAACCGCGAAAATAAGAAAAACAGCTCACGGAAATAATTGTACCACACCCGTTGATTGTCATTTGTTCAACCAGCAATTAGCACTCCTATTGTAGTAGTTATTGTTATCAAATTTCCTTTTGTATGCACGACTTAATTGCATCATTATTTACGATGAGTGGCACGTGTGAAACATTGTCGAATTTCCGAATTAACAATGCAGCTCACTTGTCAGAATGCAAGTTGGACAGAAGGCCAAGTCAAGCGGCACGTTACGCTGTAACGTAGCACATTGTTAAAAGGTATTGTATGAAGTGGTTTGCTCAGTTCAGTGTCGCTCTGACTTGGAGTCTTGTGTGCGAGTCTTGTTCTTATAAATAATACTTGTTTCTGAGTGGTTCATTTCGTACACATTTAAGATTGTCAGACTGCGATTCTTCAAGTGCAAAGAAATCGAAATCCAGGTACAGTGAATTAGATCCGGAAAAACATACTAAAACTTTCCAAGACTCTTCCCTTCAAATTGACGGATTTAAAGGATGGTTGGGGGCCATTGAAGGTGACAACAGATGAACGCGTTGTAAAGCGTCTAACGTGATTGTTACTTGTGGTAAAAACAAACTCGAAAAACATGCTTCTCCAGTAAAAACATTAAAGTTGTTGAAACTGTCACAGTAACAGAACTGTTGTTGATTGTTTTTCGGAAATGTGTAATGAAAGCAAACATGCAGAAAAAATGAAGACAACTGAAATAAGATTAGCAACTTTTTTCGCGGAGCATAATGTAGCCATTTCAACAGTGGACCGACCATCCTGTTCGTGTGTTACAAGATATTTTCCCCGACTCCAAGATTTCTTTAGAGGTGACTGTAGATCTTACAAAGTCCACCGACATAGTGAAAAATGTTATTGCAAAGGTGGAAACTGATCAAACGGTTCAGTTATTAAAGAACATTATATTTTCTATACTGATGAAGGAGAAGAACTTACAACTACTTAAACATAACTAACCTAAGGACATCACACACATCCATGCCCGAGGCAGGATGTAGCGGTCGCGCAGTTCCAGACTGTAGCGCCTAGAACCGCTCGGCCACCCAGGCATGGTGTTGTATGTCTGTTAGTTGTTGTTCAGTGCTTTGTTGAGTAGAACGTGCTATCGCACAGTCTGCGAGTTTCAGGATGGCAGAGTTAGAGGAGCAACGTGTCTGCATTAAATTTTGTGTGAAACTCGAGAAAATCTCTACAGAGACAACAAATGATGCAGGAATCGTACTGTGATGAGTGCTCAAGCCGTACTCGGTGTTATGAATGGTTCACACGGTTTAAAAATGGCCGGAGGGAAGTTCAGATGACCCTCGTTCAGGGCGCCCTTTGACGTCTACCGATGTCAGAAACGTCAACGAAATTCGTGCCACATGGTCAAACTGTTAATCGATGGTACTATCGGGACGTGTTGCGACGCCTGCGAGAAAATGTGAGAAGGAAATAGCCTGAAATGTGGCGAGACAGCTCATGACTCTTATTTTTTGTTTGGTTTGTTGGGTGCTCAACTGCGCGTTTATCAGCGCCATGGCTCTTGCACACGATAACGCCCCTGCACATTCATTCCTGTTGATGCGTGACTATTGCACAAAAAACGAAATCACTGTACTGCCGCATCCTCCGTACTCTTCTCACCTGACGCAAGCGGACCTTTTTATTTCCAAAGTTGAAAACCCCGTTTGCAAGGACGAAAACTCGCAAAGACAGACGAGATAAAAGAAAATTCGCAGACAGCGCTTCGCACGATGCAGCAACAGGCGTATCAAGATTGCTTTCGGAAGTGGAAACGGCGTTGTGAGCGGTGCAGTTGTGGAGGAGATTATTTCGAAGGAGACCATGCACAATAAGTAAAAGGTAAGCGTAGAAAAAATTTTTGGACAAAGTTCCGAAATTTTTTTAACAGACTTCAGCCCACCTGCCACAAACGCATCTTTCATCTTCCACTCCACACACATTTGTCAACCGCTGCCGTACACAAGTTATCCCTAGTGCTGAGGTGAGGAAGGTGGGTAAGGTACTTTAACTTTGTGCAGCGATACGCATCGTCCACGGCAAGAATTACTCCTGCCGGAACGATATTTCCGCTCTGGTAGACAATGGGAGGCCTTGTCCATGGCGACACAATGAAACTAACAGTGCACTCCCTAACTTCCCAGACGAGACGCCGCACAGTGAAGTATTTGTAGCGAAATCCTGGTCAAAATTATGTTCCCAGTTTTAATCGCTTAAATCACTCACATACATTTTTAAGCTAATTGTAACAGCAATGTTGTTGTTGTGGTCTTCAGTGCTGAGACTGGTTTGATGCAGCTCTCCATGCTACTCTATCCTGTGCAAGCTTCATCATCTCCCAGTACCTACTGCAGCTTACATCCTTCTGAATCCGCTTAGTGTATTCATCTCTTGGTCTCCCTCTACGATTTTTACCCTCCACGCTGCCCTCCAGTACTAAATTGGCGATCCCTTGATGCCTCAGAACATGTCCTACCAACCGATCCCTTCTTCTAGTCAAGTTGTGCCACAAACTCCTCTTCTCCCCAATTCTATTCAGTACCTCCTCATTAGTTATGTGATCTACCCATCCAGTCTTCAGCATTCTTCTGCAGCACCACATTTCGAAAGCTTCTATTCTCTTCTTGTCTAAACTGTTTATCGTCCATGTTTCACTTCCATACATGGCTACACTCCATACAAATACTTTCAGAAACAACTTCCTGACACTTAAATCAATACTCGATGTTAACAAATTTCTCTTCTTCAGAAACGCTTTCCTTGCCATTGCCATCAGTTATTTTGCTCCCCAAATAGCAAAACTCCTTTACTACTTTAAGTGTCTCATTTCCTAATCTAATTCCCTCAGCATCACCCGACTTAATTCGACTACATTCCATTATCCTCGTTTTGCTTTTGTTGATGTTCATCTTATACCCTCCTTTCAAGACACTGTCCGTTCCGTTCAGCTGCTCTTCCAAGTCCTTTGCTGTTTCTGACTGAATTACAATGTCATCTGCAAACCATAAAGTTTTTATTTCTTCTCCATGGATTTTAATACCTACTCCGAACTTTTCTTTCGTTTTCTTTACTGCTTGCTCAATATACACATTGAATAACACCGGGGAGAGACTACAACCCTCTCTCACTCCCTTCCCAACCACTGCTTCCCTTTCATGTCCCTCGACTCTTATAACTGCCATCTGCTTTCTGTACAAATTGTAAATTGCCTTTCGCTCCCTGTATTTTACCCCTGCCACCTTCAGAATTTGAAAGAGAGTATTCCAGTCAACATTGTCAAAAGCTTTCTCTAAGTCTAGAAATGCTAGAAACGTAGGTTTGCCTTTCCTTAATCTTTCTTCTAAGATAAGTCGTAGCGTCAGTATTGCCTCACATGTTCCAACATTTCTACAGAATCCAAACTGATCTTCCCCGAGGTCGGCTTCTACCAGTTTTTCCATTCACATCTGTCAACACCTGCTTTCTTTGGCATTGGAATTATTATATTCTTCTTGAAGTCTGAGGGAATTTCGCCTGTCTCATACATCTTGGTCACCAGATGTTTTGTCAGGACTGGCTCTCCGAAGGCTGTCAGTAGTTCTAATGGAATGTTGTCTACTCCCAGGGCCTTGTTTCGACTTAGGTCTTTCAGTGCTCTGTCAAACTCTTCACGCAGCATCATATCTCCCATTTCATCTTCATCTACCTCCTCTTCCATTTCCATAATATTATCCTCAAGAACATCGCCCCTGTATAGACCCTTTATACACGCCTTCCACCTTTCTGCTTTCTCTTCTTTGCTTAGAACTGGGTTTCCATCTGAGGTCTTGATATTCATGCAAGTGGTTCTCTTTTCTCCAAAGGTCTCTTTAATTTTATAACCCCAAATTACTTCATTTCCAACGTCATAGAGGCTCCTGGGAAGACTCGGTGTGCATTTGTTAGTATGTATGGTTGCCTGCCTTTGTGTGCGCCGCTGCAGTCCAAATTATTGTTCTTCTAGAGTCATAATTTCAACCAAGGCTTATGAAATATCGTTAATTTACTGTGCAGATTTAGGTGTCGATACAACGACACGAATATATCAGTTAGAGTAGCACAATGCCACTTCATGTTCATGAATATTTTGTAAGTTGTTGATTCGCCATAATTTCTTGGAGCAAATTTTAAAAAACTCCCTCAAACTAATAATAATATTATCTATAAGGGTACTTTATTTAGTTTTTGTGTAAACATGTATTCAGCATAATATATTAGTGCTTGTATGGCCCTCTGGCAAGTTGTTTCTAGATAAGTTACTGATCTCGTTTAGAAATAAGGTCGTGATATTTTAGAAGAGAGCGGATGAAGATTGCTTTTAGGTATGTGTGTAACCGTATAGTACCCAGAAGCTGAGAGCAGCTACTACGATTTTCTAAAACTCACATGCATTTACAAAATTGCATATTCCTCCTGGTTTGTAGGTTAATAAGTATGAACAGGATATTATGAACTAATTTTCTGTAAAAAATGTAAAAGTACAAAATTATTTTACTAGTTGCTGTTTCAAATGCAGAAAGAACATATTGGTTGTTTATTTGAAAAGGTTTTAAAAAACTAAAAAACCGTAGAAAATGAATAAAACTTTATTCAGTTCTGAAAATCAGTAAACGTGTTAATACATTTAGATTTCATGTCAGTAGCATCAGTCTGATTCTTCACAACTCAGATCTTCGCACTAATCTTCAAATTCACTTTCCTGGCCACATTCTTCTTGGATTTTTTCCAGAAGAACCAATATCTGACATCTCTGGAAGAAGAATTTCCAGTGTATCACTGCTATAAGGTATACTGCATTTCATTTTTCTGTTCCTTGAACAGCTGATATAAGGGTCGCTGCTAAGAAGAAGCCTACACAAGATCTCTCTGTTGCCCTTCTGCAGAAATTTCTAGATCTATGTCATACTCTGCAAGCCACCTAATGGTGTGTGGAGGAGGGTACTTTCAGTACCACTATCTGATCCCTCCAACAAATTTCTGTGATAAAGTCTAAAATGTTTGTTTCTAGCCTCAGCTACTTTTTCTGACAATTGACCAATTGGTACAATAGCTTCTTTAATTACAGCTGCCCCATGTATCAAAACTTCATGTATTGTTGGAGTGCCGCGCGGGATTAGCCGGGTGGTCTGAGGCGCTGCAGTCATGGACTGTGCGGCTAGTCCTGGCGGAGGTTCGAGTCCTCCCTCGGGCATGGGTGTGTGTGTTTGTCCTTAGGATAATTTAGGTTAAGTAGTGTGTACGGTTAAGGACTGATGACCTTAGCAGTTAAGTCCTATAAGACTTCAGACACATTTGAACATCTTTTTTTATTGTTGGAGTCAGGGGGTGCCAACTGTAATGTTCCACATATAGTCTTGATGTTTCATAAGTATATGCTTGAAACTGTTCTACATTAATATGATGCCCACTGCTAACTCCTTTCAATATAACTTTCAACCTTTTAATCAGTATTATATCAACTCCAGTTATTTTTGAAGCAGTTCCAGGATTAGAAAAAAAGCGTCTGACCGTGTTCCCATCATTTGTATTTCCTAATCTCGGCTTTGGAACGTCAACAAGTAGTCCCATTTCTTCCCTGAACATTCTTTGAATTTTTTTCTTTGAGTCAACTACAATTCGTTTCTCTTCTTCGCCTCTTGCCTGACATCTCGGAATTTTGTATGATAGGTGTAGTACTGACTTAAAAAATCGAATATCTGTGTGCAGAACTGACAGACCAAACTTCAGTGTGTCAGGGTCTTTATGAACGCTTTTTCTAGTTTATTGAAATCTTTTGACGAAAGACCACAGATACAGCATCTCATTTTCGATGCTGTGCTTGTAGCAGCATTGGACACTTTTCCATCAACAATTGTCAGCAACATTGTATGTTTTAATTCATAAAACTCCTCCAGCAGTTAGCACTTCTGTTTCGTTCAACACGTTGATTTGCTCCTCAATGTACTGAATCTCCTCCTTTGCTACATCAGATATTTTATGTATGAAATGAGTGCGTATTGGCCGACAGAATCTTGTGGAGGATGGGGTTGGTTTTTGCCGTATGGTTCTCTCAGTTTCATTAATGTTAGCAACTAGTTTAATAGGTACACAAGAACTCTGAAAAATATTTGCATTGCAGTCGCTGATGTTCTGAAATTTTTGCTTAAATTATGATTGCTGAGAGCCATCATAGCCCCATTTCGATATTAGTTCGAAGCTGTGTTTTGCTTCTAAATCTGAACCTTGTATGACTTCTTCCAAATACTTGAACAACCTCAATACAATATGATCTAATCATTCTTGGAATTTAATTTCAGCTAAAGTTTCAGTGACATTGAGTCTTCTGTTGGATAACATTGTCTTTTCGCGTTTTTGACCGAGTAGCAAGGGTATATAGCATACTGCTTTCTGGTTAGTTCTGCAGTAGTAAAAATGGCCAGTGCTTCTTCAGGGGTAAGTTTGGTTATCTTCTTTTCTTCACACACTGAAATCTTGTTCTTCAGTTTTGTCTCTCTTGTTGGAGTCTGTGTAACTTTTTGAATTGTGCAATCCACATCAGGGCTTCCAGCAGCTCTCTAGCTCGTAGTGGCAGCAAATTTCAACTCTTCATGACAAGAAAATTGCCTTTGATCCTCAGTTTTCCTCCGCTTGCTACTTTCAGTTAACTTGCAGAAATCTTTTTGAGGTCTACCTGAGGAGGTGAAAGAATATCTTGGTACCTTCACACTCACTGCTAAAAATCTCTTCCCTTTGTTCCTTGCTAAGATCCATCTTCTCTTAAACTCAGATTTGAAATGACTCAGCGAACGTTTTAACGAGCTTCTCTCAGAATTTGGGCATCTTGTTACTTCAGTGACTCTATATTTTCTTCAATTTCTCATCGATTGATCTAGCAGATGATATCTTAATCATTCCATACAATGCTCCTCTAGTAAATTCTTTTTCCATTTTATGTGTCTGAAATTTGATACGAATGTGACCTGTAGTTAGGCAGTAAATTTATATCTTTGATCTAACATACGTAGTGCCTAAGACTTAAAACATTTGAACAACAGCACTGTAAATTTCAAAACGAAAAGAGATACCATTTGTTTTCCTGTTAGACAACAGTCTTGAAACACATTTTTATCCTTTTGTATCCCATAACTAAAATGAACGGCCAGTGAAACGAAACCCGAAATCATATTACCGAAAATAAAACTTATAATTGTCATTCTGCAGCATGAAAAGAATGGAAACAAAATGATACAACATAAACGTTATAATAACAATAACGAAACTGCAACTTACCTTAGTTCACACTCACAAATAACAAATAAAACATTCACAACAAAATTGCTGGTCCATGATTGCTACAACAGTCACATAGTGGCGGCTGAGAATGAAACGTTTCGGCTTGCGGCTGCCAGATCACAGCACTGAGGACTGTAAATATGGACACTTCAACTTCGTACACCAGCAGTTTTATTATATCCCTATCTTAGTGCTTTTATGATTTCTTTCATGTTGACTGTTTTATGGTTGTGTGAAATACTTCATTTTCTATTTCTTTCCTTAAATAATTGATAATTAGCAATTAAAAAGTTTATTAAATGCATATCATTGATGTTTTGAGTTACATAGTTAGCTCGAAGGGCGCTTCAAATTGAATTTCTCGAGAAACCCCGCATAAACGGTATAGTGTTTTAAAAATCATATAAATTCGTATCAGAAATTTCGGGAATTTTTTGTTTTTACATCTGTCTCTCAAGACTGTGCCAATCACGACTACACTTCAGAATTGGCTGGGCAGTGCTGGGCACAGATTCAAAATTGCTATAGAAAATAACAGACGAAAAAAAAATAGTTTATTAAAACTTTAATTGTTGACAATAGAAAATAAATTTGAGTAATAGGGGTAACCCATATTTTAATTACAAGCTAGTACAATTACTTAACATTTAGTACTGTTTCAGTTCCAATAAATCGTTTAGTGTGGTCACAAAAAAAATACATTCAAGCTACTAAGGTAACGGATAAACGCGCCACCCTCCTGAATAGTACAACTACAACTGAAGCTAGGACCTTCCAGAAACGTTTTAGGCCCCTGAAAATTTGGTTTTTAGCCCACCGGTTAGTCAGCTAACAAAAAATATAGTTGTTACAATTGTTGGGAAAGTTTCAGTTTCTCGCATTTTGGCCAGGATTCTAATACTCCACAGTGTGCTGTATGTTTTCATGGGAGACCAAGTGTTCACATCGGATATGCCTGTTAACTGCGCACAACTTTACCAGATTCTTAGCTATAGCTGCAGGTTACGTCCGGTACACAAAGAGCCCCATCACTTGATTGCCCGTCTGCACAGCGCACTACGGTAGTAAAAGTTGCATGGGGGCTTAATTATATAGAATGCAAATAATTTTAATTTTAGTAGCTGTCTGTCCGGTTACGCAGTCTCGTAACTGGTTGGCCCTGACTGGTATTAGTACGCAATCTGACTGCATAGAATAACAACAAAGATTGAAAGAAAACTTCCGTTAACACAATTAATTAAGTCCCCAGCAACTATAAAAGCTACGAAACAACAAAACACAAGTGTAACTGTTCTGTGTGTGGAAGTGTGATTCAACGTACACATCTGGCACGGTTCTTCCTCAATAAGACAAGGTATTTTAAGCACCATTTACACTGAAGTAATAAAAAAAACAGAAATACTATAATTGCACATAAAAACCAGAATTACAATCTAATACATGAACACAAGCCAGATGCTTTGTTGAATGAACCTGTGACCAAGAGACATTGTTAGTTAGGACATTTGAAATAATAAAAAAGAAAAATTTATTACCTTCATATATATTGACGAAACATACACTCTGATCATTACAACATCTCCATTCGAACAACATCTGCTGTCTAGCCCATCAAAACAACTGCAAACGACATGGCCTCAAAAAGTACAGCTATCAACATCCTCTCAGCAAAAGCACTAACCACCACCACTTCTGAACAAGCACTCTCCACTACCACATATCAACAAACACTGCCTACTGCTACTTCTCAACAAGCACTGCCAGTGGAGGCGGCTGAATAATACTCTTTGGCGCAATCTCTGGCGCTGTGACTCAGTGTAGCCACCTTTCAAAGTAACGACTAAATTTTGTACCGCCTGTACTTGGCACAGATGAGACACATCTGCGTTACAAAGTATTCGTTACTCGTTACTTCCTTTACAATGCGTTATTACATTTAAAGCGCCTAAAATGTGGCATTACCGCTGAGCAGTGAGCACATTGGTCTTTCTGACAAATGAATGGCGCAATAGGTGACGGTATGGTAACAGCAAATAGGTGTAGGCCAAAAGGTTATTTGAAATATCAGATATCGCGCTTAGAGTTTTGTTGTTGTCAGATTTGATATTATACTTAATAAAGTTAAGCCCTCATATGTTTATTTTAACATCACGCACTGCCGAAAAAAATGTAGCGTTCTCAAGGACTTGTTCAGTAGCATCAGGGTACAATACATGAACAGTGAACGGCTGGAGACAGTGGAACAAGAGTCATCCGACCAAGCGACTTTCTCCCATTGCTCCACAGTCCGAGTTTTATGGCTTCGGTACCACGTTCTCCTGTTACGGACATTTGCGTTACTGATGAGTGGTTTTGCAATTCCAGCTCCCCCTGCAGTTCCCTATTTATGGAGCTCCTTTCGTATCTTTTTGGTGCTAACAGGATTCGCGAGTATGGCATTCAGTTCTGCAGTGATGTTTGCAGCTTCCTCCTCATTTTTCGTCGCATTTCTCTTCAATGAACGTCCTTCAAGATCACTCAACACACAATTTCGGCTGCGTTCTGTATTAGCGGATGATGTTTTTCCCCTTTTCCTGTTTGCAGTATAAATCTTCGATTCACTGCCTCTTGAAATAACGAACACTTCGGCTCTCTTGGGTGCAGAAGAGCGCTATAAATTGAAGTGTTAGAAAGTCTTTGCTCAAGGCATTTGTCTGAAGTGCCCGCATCTCGTGGTCGTGCGGTAGCGTTCTCGCTTCCCACGCCCGGGTTCCCGGGTTCGATTCCCGGCGGGATCAGGGATTTTCTCTGGCTCGTGATGGCTGGGTGTTGTGTGATGTCCTTAGGTTAGTTCGGTTTAAGTAGTTCTGCGTTCTAGGGGACTGATGACCATAGGTGTTAAGTCCCATAGTGCTCAGAGCCATTTGAACCATTTGTCTGAAGTCTAGCGTTGTACGAAAGTGAAACGTGGACGATAAACAGTTCAGGCAAGAAGAGAATAGAAGCTTTTGAAATGTGCTGCTACAGAAGAATGCTGAAGATTAGATGGGTAGATCGCGTAATTAATAACGAGGTATTGAATGGAATTGGGGACAACAAAATTTGTGCCGTAACTTGACTAATAGAAGGGATCGGTTGTGGGACACATTCTGCGACATCAAGCAGGGAAGGAGGGGCAAACATCAGTGTGTGAGAGGGAAAGGGGGAAAGGGACGACTACAGTAAGCAGGTTCAAATGTATGTGGAGTGTAGTAGTTACGCAGAGATGAAAGTACTTGCACGGAATAGAGTAGCGTGGAGAGCTGGATCAAACCAGCCTGCGGACTGAAGACCACAACAGTAACTGAATTAGAAAAAATGTGAAGATAATACGAGCAAACAATAAAAGGAAAACTAATACATCAATAAATAATATGATTCATTTGAGAGCTGATGGGAAGCGCTGAAAGGAGGACGGAGGGTACGATGAGATTATTGGGACAATCATAAACCAATCTGTAATTCATAGCGATGAGAGCCAAATAACGTGCAGCACTGTAAAATTTAACATTACCGAATAAAGAATCAGGCAAGGGTCATTACGAAATGCTCAGAAACTGGAAAGGTAGGATGGGAGGCGACAGATATAGAGAGAAGTAGCGCTACAAAACAATAATGAGACTCCTCCAAATGTCTGACACATACCCTCCTCCTCCGCGTTCTGTTTTTTTTTTGTGCATTTTGTAAGAATCTTCACTGATTCTCTCTTCTATAATGTTAGATTCGACAGTGCTGTGCCGGCCGCGGTGGTCTCGCGGTTCTAGGCGCGCAGTCCGGAACCGCGCGACTGCTACGGTCGCAGGTTCGAATCCTGCCTCGGGCATGGATATGTGTGATGTCCTTAGGTTAGTTAGGTTTAAGTAGTTCTAAGTTCTAGGGGACTGATGACCACAGCTGTTAAGTCCCATAGTGCTCAGAGCCATTTTTTTGACAGTGCTGTATGTTATTGCTCTCATCTGTACGAAGTACGATTGGTTTGTGACTATCCCATATGCCTTCC
This sequence comes from Schistocerca piceifrons, assembly GCF_021461385.2. NCBI lineage: Eukaryota > Metazoa > Arthropoda > Insecta > Orthoptera > Acrididae > Schistocerca > Schistocerca piceifrons. The sequence continues at coordinate 115,847,328 of NC_060142.1, forward strand.
CCCCACCCCGCACCCCACCCCTCCGCCATTGTTCACCTCCTTCCCATCAGCTCATAAATGAATCACACTATTTACTGACGTATTAATTATCCTTTTAGGTGTTTGCTCCTATTATCTTAACTTTCTTCTAATACTTTTTTTTATTAATTTACCCATCTATTTCTGATGTACGCTTTTCATGTCACAACAACTATATCAGCAGGTATCATGTATTGGTAGTTAGTTTTTGAAGCGGCAGTCCGCTGTCAGTTGAGCACCACTGTAGAGAATCTAATTATGTAACACAATTATACGTATTAAGGTGGTGTATATGGTATATCAACGTAATTGTGAATGTTCCACAAAAACACGGGAGAACTGCCAGATGTCAGTAACGTCCTGCGACGATATTTCGGCGCAGAGTCTTCTGGCTATCTTCAGGTGAGTCCCACTGTAGTAGTACTCACGGGGGTGAAAGCTATATGGGAGAAGAGGAAAAGAGCCAGGTAGTTCCTTCCAGACCACTAGAGGTGCTGTGGGTCAAACGAAGCTGCAATTGACCAGTGAGAACTGTCCAATGGCGGTTATGCATATTATGTCGTCTTGCTCTGTACTGAAGTCCACGGTTACAGTCGTCTTTCTATATGTTTAATATTTACATACTACTCATCTTCATCATAAACAGGTTTATTACTTTAAATTTCATAAAGTTCACTGTGGAACTGAAGAGATTTCCTGCAGAAAAAATGTCCGCAATTAATCCTAAGGGAAGACGTTTAATTTTCAGTAAATAATCTCGTAGCCTATAAATGAAATGTATTCTCTTCTGTCGTGAATGAAGCTGTGTGATTTCTGTTTGCTTACTTAAATAACTTTGATATGTCAGTAGTAGTTTTATTTGATGAAGAATTTTATGTTTTTCAGAATATTCAACACAACAAATTGACGTAGAAATGCTCCTGTAAATTCCCTGACTGTTCATCTGTATATTACGTAGGTTCAACGGAGAAAGTTAGGAACAAGCATTTCAACAGGTTTCCAAAACTACTTCAAGGATTGCTTCTGAAGCGGAAAAGTGTTTGTAAACTGTGACCTGATTTGAATTGTGCTACTTATTTTGTTTGTGAAGATCTTTTTTTCGAGGAAGATTATATGAATAAAACTAGGCGTAGGCTAAACAGGGGTGAGTTTCCAAAACATGTGGCAGGTGTTCCATGTGAAATTGTTAATATTGAGAGGCACCCACATGCCTTACTCATACTGTGGCATCAAGCAGTCACACCTGCAAGATGAGTGATGTGCCAAGTGAGTTGATTTATTGTTATTTATTGAGTGACATCAACGACTGATTATGAGCTCTAGTACACACAATTAAGCTACAAATTATTCTCCTGTTTGAATATTACACAACGGAAACTGATAACTCACATCTGACTATTAGTAATTTACACAACTCTGATTGTTCACTACGTTCTGGCAATACCACATTTTCTTTCTTACCCAACGGCTTTGATCAGAACGTGGCCATTGCACTGAATATGAATGGCGCACACATTATAAATTCTGGATATCATGACAACATACTATTCGAAGAACAAGGCCACCAATCTTTTTCTTTTCACTATCTATTTTATTCAGATAAAATCTATAACCTAAACATACCATTACATTTTATACAACAATTACACATGAGAAACTCCACCCAGTGGGCATGGCATTACATTGGTGATTCTCTATCTTATGGTCTCGTAATTATCTAACGCTACAGTGCACTTTCTGGATAGGATGGTGGATCTTTTGCTATATCTCACACCAATCATCACGAAAATTTCCTCCAGACCGAGCGGTACAAAAAGGAACATGCATAACCTATTGCCTCTGAACCTATCTTGCTACTCTCCCATGCAAACCACACATACTAAAATTACATGAAACACATCACACTGGCAACATACAATACATCACAAAGAATAGTCATAACGTTAGAATCACTTCACTTACAGCTTTCCCACTTCAATTATTATTCATCCCAGTTTCACACGACACTGCCCCACTTCATAACTTTTCTTTCCTACTACGAACTCTGGAGGATATATGCATGTCTTCCTGTGCAATGCAAGCCAAGTGGCGTTGCTGGATAGACAGCTGACTCACCTTGCTTCTCTCTCGGAGTATTCGAGTTTGAATCTAGCGTCACACGGAAACATAACACGCAAAGTAATATTAAGAACATATTCGTCACACGCGCGAGTCCTCAACTGATACCATGGACGAGTACTTCTCTGTATCCTTCGTTTCATACACAGATTGAGACACACACAGTACTTACCACATGGAAGTACTCGTCTCTAATTTCAAGTCCTGCAGACGCCATTTCTTAAATATTTCCAATTTATAGTACACACACCAGTAATTCAGCTTAACTTTAGCACTCAGAAGTATTTCAACTTATTGCTACACGTGATTTCATTGTGACCATTGGTCACTTCCGAAGATTACTACGATCCCCTTAATATTATCTGCCTGTCATTTAATTCTCCCCCCCCCCCCCAAAAGTTCCTGAAATAGAGAAATAATTATTCCAAATTACTCTTAAGTATTTCACATGCATACCATAGTCTCCACTCTTTTGTCTTTATGGAGCACACCTAAGACAGGTCTTACCAACACAAGATCCAGCGCCAGAGTGCTGAAACATGGCCGTTCTTCAGGTCATCTCGCACCTCCGTCAATGTGGGGGAGCACCTTGCTACTGTATTGGTCAGCCACATTTTAGGCGCTCAAAGCTCAGGCAAATTTCATCTCTTTGGTTCCACCAAAGGTGACCAAAGGACCGTCTCAAAGATGATCATATATTGAAGATTCACTATCTGCAGTTAGCAGACGACCATACATTCGTTCATTTCGCAGATCTCACCAAATTGGATATAGGGATTTATTTTGTGGGAGTGCACATGTGATCAATTAAATAAATAAAGTCCTTCTTTCCAACACTGGTATCCGGCTTCGGTGTGTTAAGTGAAATTGAGTTATTATTACAAAAAATATGTTGTTCTGACAAGAATAACGAAGAATGTTGTACCTATTTTCAATGTCGGGCGGTACTGTACCCTTTCAATATCAGTAGTGAATCATGTGAAACTGTTGCTCATAGTGAAATTTTTATTGTGTGCTTAACAAATAAAAAGTAAGTTTTGTTTTCATTTCACTGTTTCCTATTTTTGGTACTTAATATTGATGTCTTCTTTTTTGTGTTGAAGCATTTACAGTTGTAAGACGTGGGAACTTTTTTAAGAAATTAATGGTCAGTAGTGCACGTTTCCTGGGCAATTACTCAGAAATTACAATCCTGAAACATAGTTGTAACAAATTTTAGAGTTCTTCATTCATTAACACCGTGACAAAGATTTCTTAATTGAACCTCTTTAACTGCCGATTATTCTCTTAATAATAGTTTTTTTCTTCCCTTGACCCCACAGCTTATAAGATGTCAAAGTATGACATTATTCAGGAACATTTGTGGTCCAATTTATATGCAACAATTTTTATTTAGCTTATAACAGTTATTTAGACTACAAGCTTGTTTCGACTTACTGTCAGTTTCAAGTGTTGCGTCTAGTTTTTGTAACGCACAAAACGTCCTGGAGCTCTTATATGTTGATAGAAATCACTATAAGTGTGTCAGTTTGCAAGTCTATTTCTGATGTTTGCACCTGACAGTTGCTGCTCAAGAAAAGATCATAGAAGCAGCGACTGTCAGACGCAAACGTCAAGAATAGACTTGTAAACTGACACACTTTTATTGATTTCTATCAACATATAAGAGCTCCAGGGTGTTTTGTGCATCATAAAAACCAGACGCAACACTTGAAACTGACAGTAAGTCGAAACAAGCTTGTAGCTTAAATAGCTGAAGCTAAATAAAATTGTTGCAGCTAAATTGGACTACAAATATTCCTGAATAATAGGTTGTCACTGCTGTATTGCAGTGTGCTATAGCCGTGTTTAAATTATGTTATTATAATGCTAGCCAAAATAATTACATAGCACGCCCAGAAAACTGAGATAAGAAAATTAAAAGAAAAAAAAAACAGCGTACATAAGCTAGGAGGGATGCAACCTGCATTGTTAATCCTTTTTTAGTTCATCTCCATACTACTAGAGGCAAATTGTCTACTTGTGTCTGTGTATGTACGGATGGATATGTGTGTGTGCGTGCGAGTGTATACCTGTCCTTTTTTCCACCTAAGGTAAGTCTTTCCGCTCCCAGGATTGGAATGACCCCTTACCCTCTCCCTTAAAACCCACATCCTTTCGTCTTTCCCTCTCCTTCCCTCTTTCCTGATGAAGCAACCGTTGGTTGCGAAAGCTTAGCTTGAATTTTGTGTGTATGTTTGTGTTTGTTTGTGTGTCTATCGACCTGCCAGCGCTTTCGTTTGGTAAGTCACATCATCTTTGTTTATAGATATAAAAGTAACCTTGAATATTTTCCAGCTCAGAAACCAATTGGAATAGGGCATATGCCCATATTTAGTTCTTAGCTTCAAATGATCATTCCTGTCACATCTCTGAATATTGATCATATCTCCTGAGACAACCTTTATACATGTACTATGGACTATCATGTATGTTAAAATAATTGCTTTATACATACAATTATATTTAATATCCTGTCCACCTAAAGTAATTAAAAACAAACCAACAACAGCAACTATAAATGCGACAGACATAGAAGAAGACATAATAGTACACTTAGGCAGAACACTCCCACAACAAGGAAACAGAAGAGCAACACAAGATGACGACAACTAAAACAAATCAAGTAACGATATAAAGAATAAAGAGCTGAACACGGATGAAGAGATTCTCAGTCAAGAAAGCAAGTTTCAAACTGCATCAGTGTGCCAAGAGTGCAGAGAACAGAGTGACACATCAACTCGCTGGGTGGTCTCATCTGCGAGAGCAGCAGGGAGCAGTGAGCTAGTTTGCAATCCGATCCATAAGAGTGGTGGGGACTAGTACTTTGCAATCTGATCTCTGAGGGTGGTGGGGAGCAGTGAGCTAGGGAGATGGCCTACGGTCTGATTGTTGATAATTGTGGGGAGCCTGAGTTGTTGGGAGAGGGGTTATGCCTGGATCACTTTGCGATACACTACAACCGCACCATGGCTGAAGACCACACCTTCTATGATCACTGGCAGCACTTTCTGAGTGTGATACTAAGTCAAAGGATAAGAAGTAACAAATCATTCAAAAGTATGGAAATATTTATTGAGCTTCTGAAATCTGAGATATTATTTTGAAATCCAGTGTGGAAACATAATGATGGTAGTGTTTTTTGCCTTGATGTATCATACTGAAGTGCTTGTGTCTCATTTGCCGTGGTAGCTGCACGGTCAAAGCAGTGGATTGTGAAGTGCAGGTGCCCCGGTTTGATTCCCAGTTGGTCAAAGATTTTTTTTTCCACTCAGAGATTGGGTGTTGTGTTATGCTTACTTTCATATTGTCATAATTAGTATTACTATTGAAATGGCTGAATGGGTATTGATCAACATCCAATAAACTGAAAAAAATATATGGAGCTTTCATTATTTTCTGTTTTCATGGGTGAGGAAAGCTTCATGTACTAGTAAGGTATGCAAATCCACAAGTGCACATGGTCTATGACACATTTTTGTAGCTTGGACAACATTTTCTGAAGGATATAGGGTGGGACACCGTTGCAACTGCCTAGCACACAATTTTCAACGAGCTCATTAGAGTCACCAGAGATGCATATTGAAATCAGATGAGCTACCATTCATTTTTCCAAATCGTCCATCATCCACTCCTTAGAAAGCTCTGGCTCTTTGAATCAATTCAGGAGCACACTGCCCATCTGTAGTAGGAGGTGGAACACAACTTTATGTGATATGGGTAAGATTGTGGATGGGATATTCCTCATTTCAGGGACGGCATGAGGTAGTAGAAGCTCTGGTAAAGGATCTGGTTGAGCATTTCAAAGCCAAGGTGACACTAGGCAATAAGAGGAGTATTGTTCAGTGACTGGTTAACAGGTTTACTGGTCTCAGAGAAGGGGATGGCACAGTAGATCTATGTATGGATGAGCTAGGAAGGATACTGTCAGTCATTAAAGATTTTGGTAAGACTTTCAGTATATTTTGACAACTCCTGCTTTCTTTTGCAGTTTGTGGCATCCATGGGGGACATGACTGTAAGAGAGAGTCTTTTTGACATGGGTGATAACTATCAAAATTGAGGGATTGGAACAAATGTATTTATGAATCCATATAAGAGGTGGAGATAGACATCTAGAGTTGAGTTGAGAAGAACCAGGTGGAGTGCATTTGGGAGTGAATTTTGAGGCTATGGAGAAAAGTTTGTCCCTGCCATGAGTTCAGACCCTGAAAATTTCGTCAATGAAACAAAACCATTGTAAGTGTTGACAAGATGAGAGTAATTCCTCCAGACAGCACAGAAATAAGTTTCCACAAGATGAGGCCATGTGGGTACCTGTACAAGTAATATGGATTGTTTATAGGTTTGCCTTTGAAAGTTAAATAATTGCACATCAGGATGTTGTTGGCTAGGAGAATTGGAAAGAGGTGGTGGGTTTGGTATCAGGAGGACACTCGGAATGGTAGCGTTCCATGGTCACAAGGCTACAGGCCAGGGGGATATCGGTGTATGAGGACATCACATTCACAGGGGTGAACAAGGAGTCTGGTGATAAAGTGACAGGAACTACGGAAACACAGTGAAAGAAGTGAGTGGTGTCTTGACTGTGGGATGGAAGATTATGGACAATAGCTTATTCTAAGGGTACCTTGGACCAAGACACAATGGGACGATCAGGAGGGAGACCAGTGACGTTGGATTTGTGAAGTTTGGGGAATATGTAAAAGGTATGAGTGCAGGGGGTTTGCTGGTGTGGGGAGGGGAACAGATTCAGGTGTCAGGTTTTGAGATGGACCTAAGGCCTTGAGGAGCTGCTGGTCTCATGGGATGGGATCATGGTCATAAGATTTGTATGCAAAGTTGCTACGGTTCATTATCATTGTGGTGGAGCCTTTGTCTGTGGGAAGGACGATAAAATGTGACTTGGATTTCAGATTACAAATAACTGTGTGTTCCAAGGAGCCTCATCCCATTCCACCAACATCCACTGGCTCATGGTTGAAGGGAAGTTGGAACTGTTTGAAATGAGGGGTTAGGTTGGCTGTTTTTGGAGGAGCATGTGGCAAGAAATGTTGCCACTGCAGAGTAAGAATGAGTAAGGGAAAGATGGTACTTCTATAAGTCCTGGATGGTTTAACTTAGGTTTAGGGCGAAAGGTGAACCCTTTAGAAAGTATTGAGACTTCTGCAGAATTCAGAGTTTTGGCACAAAGGTTAGCAATAGTGTTACAGGATAGACATTCAGGAAGAGTGTGTTTCATGGAGAGTGGAACGAGTTTTCAGGGATGTGGAAGGTATATAGAAGAAGTCTGCAAGGTATGGTTGGGAAGCTATGAGGGATCTTGTGTGGGAGGAGGGGAGGGTTGTGGGGAGTGGGGGGGGGGGGCAGGGCAGGACCAGAGTGGTAGGCTACAGGTAATCCCATGGAGGCAGAGGACGGGAGTAGCTGGGGCAACTTCCTCAGATGATGCTGGGAATGCTGTTCCATTGTTGAAGGGCAAGAGTTTCTATTGCAGAAAATGCATTAAGGAAGTTGTGGATGTCCATGCACAGGGGGTGTGAGGCTCACATCGTGGTCCAACACAAAACGCCTGTCATACTGGGCAGCCTACATATCGGGGCCTGGAAAACTCTTTCTTGCCACTGACATGCAGACTGCCTCAAAAGTAGGTTGATATGACACAACAGTTCTGTTCCCATACAATATGCTTGGTATGCAGGGTAGCCCACTCTTGGAGTTAGATTTAGGAGGTTATAAAGCCCACAGTGCTGATACTCGTGAAGCCTGCTGCTTCTGTGTGAAATCAATCTGATGAATCCCAGACGCATGCATATACTCATTCTCTTTCCCTTTCTCTCTGTCTCCAGATACACCTTTGATCTAGAATCTCATTGAACAGAGTAGAATTGTCTTCACTAATGAGTCCTGCTTCAAATTGAGCCCCAGTGACCAACAGAGACATGTCTGGAGATGGCCCAGACAGTGGTGGGATAGCAGCCTGACTGTCACCTACCATGGGACCTAACAGTGAGGAGTGATGGACTGGGGTGCCATCTCTTTTCTTAGAAGGACCTCTTTGGTTGTCATCTGCAGCACCTTTACGGTGTATCAGTTAGCAGTATGTCAACGATATTCTACACCCCATTTTAATGCCCATCATGGCAAGCCATCCTGAGCTTACACTCTCACTCTCTGTCTCTCTCTCTCTCTCATGGCTTGCCATGAAGAGCATTAAAATGGTGTTTCAAATATTGTCGACATACTGTTGACTGCTTTTCTGTAAGGGTGCTGTGGATGACAACCAAAGGGTTTTCTAAGAAGAGAAATCTCCCTCCTGTCCATCACTCCATCATTCCTTGTTGTTGGATCATATGGCAGACTACAGCCAGGTTTCTATCCCACTGCTATCCTGGGCATCTCTAGACACACCCCTGTTGGTCATTGGAGCTTAGTTTGAAGTGGGACTCATCAGTGAAAACAATTCTTCTACAGTCAATGAGATTTCAGGCCAAAGATGTGTCTGGAGATGCCCCAGGAAGCACTTGGATTTCAACCTGACTGTACCTGCCATATGGCCCAACAACCAGGAATGATGGTTGGGAGATTTCTTTTCATAGCAGGGCCCCTATGGTTGTCAGCAGCACCCTTACAGCACAGCAATCTATCAATGATATTCTGCGCCTTATTTTGTTGCCCTTCACAGCAAGCCATCCAGGGCTTACATCCCAGCACACAGAGTTTCTACTACTTGTTTTTATACTTGCCAAACCCTATCTCAGACAGCAAGCTCACCACATCTCTCCAGAATTAAAACTATTTGCATCATTATGGGCAGGACCCTTGAACCAGATCAGGATTTTGACAATCAAATGCACCAATTGGACATAATCTGACATGATATCCCTCAGGAGAATGTCCAACAACTCTGTCAATCAATGTCAAGCTGAATAACTGCTTGCATAAGGTCCGGAAATGGACCAATGCATTTCTGGCTTGTTCAATTTGTGAAGCTCTTTCTTTTGAGTAAATTATTGAGTTCTTCTGAAAATGTAATCATTTGTTTGTCTGTACATGTACTTACATCTACTGATTTACATCCCTTTCAGATAATTCCTTTGGGGTGTACTGCTCTTTTTTTGTGTTAGAATGTGTGTCTGTATGCTGTATTCTGTGCAAGCATGATTACCTACAAGTTATCTGTCCATATGAAAAACCACCACCAAACTGTGGCCAACAGTCAACTATACCACCTATTCACTGAACTTGCCACTCAACATGATGTGCTTCACTTTAATGACTGTTTCACAGTTGTGCCATCTGGGTTATTCCCACCAATAACAACATAACTGAACTGTGCAGGTGGGAACTTTCCCTGCAACACATCCTTCATTCCTGTAACCCTCCTGGCCTCAACCTTCGCTAGTCCATCATCCACCTTTCTATGACTCCCACTACGGTACACACGCCTTCTGTACTAGAATAACCCCTCCCCCCTCCCCTCCCCCATGCCCAGTTACCTGTCCCCCTCTCCCGTCCATTGCACATCATTGCCACCACCACCCATCCCAGCAGATTGCTGCTCATGTCGGACAAAATCACACGTAGGTTCTGGCAGCTGGAGAAAATCACCATGTATATTTGAGAGTTGTATAAAATGAACAGAAAAATGTATAGAAACCACTTACTGGTCTTTATTTCAATGAAAATCTGCACAAGTATATTACAACATAAATTCAGAGCATAAATTCTTAAAAAGTAACAACTGCTATTGTGATATAGCATTTAGCAATTCAACCAGTCACAATATATCAGCTTTATCAAATCCATTCAAATCAAATCAAATCAATAGCACTGCCCATTTTACTCTCTACTTTCTGGAAGAATTATTTTTAGACAGATATAATGTGTTTCAAGTTGTTAAAAGGGAAAATACCATAAACACAGTTTTAAAATTTACTGTTTACTGTCTCATACTCTCAATGAATAAGTATAAAACTCACTACAACCTATTCTGAAACAAATATTATCTGCCTTAGATACCGACTTAATACCACAGGCATGATTATGGACTGAACAAATTTCAATGCAGATTATGTTCAATAAAATAACAGTGCTCCTTTTTTTTTTGTAAAAGCTGCTCTGGAACATTTGATCATTACAAAACTCTTCCTCTCAGTATCACAGAATACTGACTTTTTACAAAATGCACCTAGTGTTAAAAATAGCAACAATTTTATATTAATGGCACAATACAGGAATTATAGTGTCAATAGCACCACGAACATCAATATTAATGTTACATTTGCTTACATTCTGTCAAAACATTGTTGACAGCCCTTCCATATATACAAAAAATTACAGTATGTCACACCTAAACAGCAGTACTCAGATAGTGTGCAGATGTGTTTTTATGGAGAAAAATTTTTCAGTGGAGTGTTTTTTTTTTGTGGAGAGAATAATTTGTACTGAATAAACACATAGGTTCGAGAATCAGACCTGTCACACATATCTACATCTATATCTGCTTGGAAGTTTCAAACTGTAGATGACATAATTTCAAAAAACTTTCAAAACATTTCTTTGTCACTCTACTGATATAAAATTTCCTCAGTATGACTAACTGGCATGGCAGAATAGACATTTGTTGATACAAAATGAGGCTTGCATATTGCTCTTTGAACATAATATGAGACATTTTGTGTGATCTCATTACAATTGTCGGGTTCCTGTTGAAAAAAATAACATCAGTGTATGTGATGCTTGCAATGTGACAAATATTCTCACAATTGGTTAATATTTCAGATATTCCTAGGAAATATAAGAAAACAGTATTAAAATATGAGCTACAAAGCACTGTTAAATGTTTAATATATACATTCTTTTAACATATTTCATTTCTACATTGATGAAGCTGCCATAGTTAAAGCAGCTGTATCTATAAAATTCTGAAGAAATAACACAACAATAAATTATTACATACAACACAATTGTATTAACAGTATGAATAATATTCATGCTAACAGTAACATTTCTCCTAAAAATATATATATTTTTCTATGTATTTATCAATAACAATTTTATGTGCAGTTGCCTTCCAGGTCAGTAAGTGCAAAACACTTGGTTGATAGTTCACTGTCACTACCATCTTTACTATGGTTAACAGCACTATCTGGAAGACATAGCTGGATTAATTCACCAAATAAATTTTCCCATTCCTTCGTACAAAGTTACAGGATTTAGTAGTATGATACTCAGATACTGTAGTTAAAATAAACACACACTATGTTGATGCATACATCACATTGCACACATTCCCCTATGAAATGTAAGTTTCTTTCAATGTCTGCATTTTACAGTGACAGTTAACTGTCACTTATATTACATACAACACTTACAGTACAACTTTAGCAAACCACTGAATCATCTGACGTTGATACACATTCATTAATCATTTTTTTCTACCTGCTGCTCGTTGAACATTGTGAAGCAGCAGATGATACGTTATGTTGTGATCATTTCCACAGTCTTATTTTAGGAATCCCAATTTCACACTTTTGGCACAACCTACATTCTAATTAGTGTCACACTGCAGCTTTTGGCCTGATAGAAATAGTGACAGGACCACTTGGCAGCTTCTTCATGAGTGTCCAGGCTTCAATCCTAGTCATGTTGGTGACATCAGAGCCAGCCACTGCCAGAAGTTCATCTCCCGCTTTCAGCTGCCCCTGCTTTTCAGCTGCTCCACCTGTAGCATTACAGACAAAAATTTGAAGTCAAACATCTAATTTTTTTAAGCCTATCCAACACTGAAAGCACCTCTATGTGACTCTATATAGTTGTTACAACATTCTCTGTGTTTCATCAATATACAAGACTTGAGAGAACAGACATTAATAGTTGGAGGACAAAAACCCTGAAAGACTATTGCAAATGGAGCTCAAGTAGACCTCACAAACAATTTGTTATCTGAACCTCTCCAATTATGCTATTGTGTTTCTACTGAGCATAATATGTAAATCAACAGAACAGAATATATATTAATGTAATGGGAAGTCCTTGGTGGAATATAAATAATGGAAGTAGTTAAGGTAACAACTGACTATATAGTTGAAGCATTTTGTCATCAACAGATACATAAACAAGACAAACATTGATAACTTCTGAATTATGTTCTCCTTTTGAACTAACTAAAGAATACACACACACAACTACGTCTGTATGGCTACAATGTTGGGTCAGTACAATAAAAGGCATGAAGGGCACTACTGTCAATGTACTGCTGACTGCTGTGCTGTAAGAGTGCTGCAGATGACAACCAAAGGGGTCATATGAAAAGAAATGCCACCTCAGACCATCACTCCTCCTGTACAATTTCATTTTTGTTTAGTAATATATAGTTAATTTCATTTTTACTTATATTTCGTCTTTGTTAAGTCTGTTTACTATTATAATTGAAAGAATGAGTCAAAAGCAAACATGTCCTTCCTATTGATAAACTGAAATAATATTTGATGTCTGTTTTTTTTTTCTATGATCATACAGAGAGTTTCCAACTGAAGTTGGAATTACAAAACCGCACCACCATTCAGATGCACATGAGGCAACAATAGCAAAATCAAGTTCAACATGTCCCCAAACAATGTGTTAGGTCCATATTAGTGCAAAAAACTATTCTGTCTTTAATACACACACACACACACACACACACACACACACACACACACACACACACACACACACACACACACACACAGCATGTCCCACCTAAACTTTTTATCACTGATATCTCTGCAACAGCAATAGATACTGACAAACAGCTTTCACGGGTATGACTGTATGGCAGGGGCTCACAAAAGTAAATACTATGAGACAATCTAAATGGTGTGCAAGTATTGGTTTCAACACAAACTCACTTTTTTTTTTTTTTTAATGGACGTCCTCTGTTATTCAATACAAATTCATTAACATGAGGAATCACAATAATAATGGCACTGGTTGCATTGCAATATGTCAGTTACATCCCAAGAACTTGGGATGCGAAGTTGACTCATGAAACGAATGAAACATGCCACTACTGCACTTCCTGCAATGTAAGGGTGATCCGCACATAGCTCGTAATAGAGATGTGATGCTGTTATTAAAGTGTGGCCCGGGAAACATATGGATGTCCAGTCACTAACAATAAAAAGATGGACACGGTTTGTTCGTGTGTGCATTATTGAACTTTTCAACAGTACTGCATTGGAAATAACAGTAACAAAATGCTGATAAAACTTGCCAGAGTAAACAAAATTAATGGCTGTCAAAGGGTTGCACAGAGAAATATATGCTATTCGTATGTCGTTGTACATCAATTACACAATGGTACATGCCACATACAGTATATGTCATTTAACATCTTTAATGACTGTGATACAATTGAACTGTTGCAGATGGTGCAACGCTTACATAAATGTACAGTAGTAGCAACGAAACAAACATATGCCTTCTCCATAGTACACAAAATGAATAACGTTGTGCAATCACAAGTCTCACAGCCGAAATGCTTCAACTTATCAGAATGAGATTTTCATTCTGCAACGGAGTGTGCGCTGATGTGAAACATCCTGGCAGATTAAAACTGTGTGCCGGACTGAGACTTGAACTTGAGACCTTTGCCTTTTGCAGGCAAGTGCTCTACCATCTGAGCTACCCAAGCACAACTCACGACCCGTCCTCACAGCTTTACTTCCGCCAGTACCTTGCCTCCTACCTTCCAAACTTCACAGAAGCTCTCCTGTGAACCTTGCAGAACTAGCACACCTGGAAGAATTTCCAGAACGAGATTTTCACTCTGCAGTGGAGTGGGCACTGATGTGAAACTTCCTGGCAGATTAAAACTGTGTGCCGGACTAAGGCTCGACTCGGGACCTTTGCCTTTCGTGGGCAAGTGCTCTACCATCTGAGCTACCCAAGCACGACTCACGACCCGTCCTCACAGCTTTACTTCCGCCAGTACCTCGTCTCCTACCTTCCAAACTTCACAGAACCTCTCCTGCGAACCTGGAGCCACTCTGTAGCAATTCTGGACATGTGGCATGTCATATTGTCCTGCTGGAATTGCCCAAGTCCATCAAAATCACTATGGACATGAATGGATGCAAGTGATCAGACAGGATGCTTACGTACGTGTCACTTGTCAGAATCGTATCTAGATGTATCATGGGTCCCCTATCACTCCAACTGCACATGCTCACATCATTAAAGAGCCTCCACCAGCTTGAACAGTCCTTTGCGGACATCCAGCGTCCATGGATTCATGAGGCTGTCTCCATACCCGTACACATCCGTCCTCTCGATACAATCTGAAATGAGACTCATCCGAATAGGCAACATGTTTCCAGTCATCATAAGTCCAATGTTAGTGTTGACAGGCCCAGACAAGGTGTAAAGCTTTGTGTCATGCCGTCATCAAGGGTACATGAGTCAGCCTTCAGCTGAAGGCCATATTGATCATGTATTGTTGATGTCCCAGCATTGAAATCTGCAGCAATTTGCAGAAGGATTGCACTTCTGCCACACTGAAGAATTCTCTTCAGTCATCATTGGTCATATTTTTGCAGGATCTTTTTCTAGCCACAGCGCTGTCAAAGATTTGACATTTTACTGGATTTCTGATATTCACAGTATACTCATAAAATGATCGTATAGGAAACTGCCCACTCCATCGCTACCTCGGAGATGCTGTGCCCCATTGCTCATATGCCGACTATAACACCACATTCAGACTAACTTACATCTTGATAACTTGCCATTGTAGCAGCAGTAACCAATCTAACAACTGTGCCAGACTCTTGTTGTCTTATGTCTGCAGCACCATACTGCAGCACAGACTGCAGCACCATATTCTGCTTGTTTACATCTCTCTGTATTTGAATACACATGCCTATACCAGTTTCTTCGGCACTTCATTGTATATGAGACACATACCAAATGGGAATAACATATGATATTGAGTGTATACACAGAAGAGCAGTGCAAATGGTCAAAGGTTTGTTTGACCGACTCATTGGAGACTGATATATGTATTAACTGAAGACTGCTTCTGTGCTATAGAGGAGTTCCTCAGGAAGAAATCCATACAGGAAATACACACACACACACACACACACACACACACACACACACACACACACACACACACACACACTCACCTCTTTCTGGTGCTTCTTCTTAAAAAGTATATAAAAAAGTTGAAAATATATATGGCAATACAATTTTAAAATATTATTTTTCAAGTTACTATAGTGGGACCACAGTTACTGTCCTATAAAATATCTACCCATTAGAAGCATCAAAAGACATGTATTCATCATATCATTTCCCATAGACTTGTCCCATGTTGTACAAAAAATAATGAAATAGGACCAGTACAGCACTAGGATTCTCATTAGGCCCATAGGAAAGATTTCTTCAGTCTAAAACCCTGCAGGTTGATGCCACGTATACTCTGTAAAGCGTGTTCAACAGGATGCCACTGTGCACGAGCCTAGCAGAAAATCTCATTTGGATGTCACCACAAAAATGGTAAAGCCTCTGGTCCAACTCCTTCACTGAGCTTGAAACTGGAAGTAATATCAGATTTTAGGATCTATACAAAAGAATGTAATTAATGATTCCACTCTGGAAATGATTTCAGTCAGCTGACATCTTTACAACCACAAGCTGCAACCATCTGCACCCTGAACTCATGTAACAGCTGGCATACATGCGGAGTGTGAACTTTCTAACCAGACTACATATTCTTGGCCAGAGAAATCCATATCCCTTATCTAAAAATATGACCTATAACAGTTGACTGGAACCAATTACTAAATAATATAAGGAATTATATCTGTCAGAAATAGAAAATATAGAATGCATTAGATTTACTCAGGTTGAAAGACAACAGTTTCAAAAATACAACATGTAAAGATACTACAAAAATTACTGAACCACTCAAATGCAGTATTCCTCTGGCTACAAAAATATATCTAGCAAAGTGCCCACAAGGTGTAGTGCTGTCACCCATAAGCACTCTGACCAATGAGTGACAAACTCAAATGGAAATATCATACATGCATACAAAAGTTATAATTAAATGACGTCTAGGCAGAATTACATCACAATGAAACCAATGCAAATCTGACTCAGTCATCTACAACTGATACCTTCACAGCCACATTTAACGTTATTGTCCTCTAAACTAACAAACAGTATGGCCAATGAGATGAACATTTTTTGAACTAAATCTCACGTGAATAAACATGTTACTTCCTCCTTTATTTTAACAATTGTGTACTTGTAAATATAGAAGTTAAGAGACAAATAGTATATAGAAACTGTAGAAATGATTATCGTGCAAAATGAGCCATGGAACTAACTAATCTTCACAACCTACACTATTATTTCCAAACTGTCTTATCCATATTCCTCTGCTTCTTCTTCTTCTTCTTCTTCTACTACTACTACTACTACTACTACTACTACTTTTCATCTTTCATTTCCTTTCAACTTCTTAAGACTTCACTATTGGCTGCTCTTCAAGCTGCTCTGTTGTACATGTGACCTGGGGTTCTGAACAACATTTTTATTTAAACCCATTTCCACTTCAACTTTTTTTTTCATTCCTGCTAGTTGAAGGAAACTTTAGTCTGAAAAACAGATGTTCCTCTCATTTTTCATTTCTGAATACCTCTGCTGTTAGTTCCTAAAAATATATTCTTTATTCTCCTCAAATAATTGTGGTGGTCGTGTGTGTGTGTGTGTGTGTGTGTGTGTGTGTGTGTGTGTGTGTGTGTGTTTGGTTCGCTTTTTCCAACAAAGACTGTGCCTGAAAGCGTATGTGTAAGTTTCTTTCACTTGTGCCTGTCTGTATAGCAAACTATCTTTTCCTACTTATTGACATTTCTACCTGGAGTTCCCATTGTTTAATTTTATTTTGGGCAGGACAAGTCAATGTTACTTTACATGTGCTAGAAGCTGATAGAAACATGAATATCTTTCTTTTCCATTCATGACAAGCAAGATTATTATGCAGCTAGAGACTACTATAGTTCATGCCTGCAGCAATTACATTCACTCTCACTCAATTTATTTATACAGGTATAATCTTAATTTGAGTACAGGCCATGATGATCATGAAATTCACACTGGACTGCATCATTAATAACCACAGTCTGTCTCCAGGAAATCATGTAAAGTTGGGGGATCCCATTTTTCTTTCAATGCATATTCTAGTAGCACTTTAAGTGGAAACAAGTTTATCTGGTTTTAAAACTGATTTTTCAGTGTGTTATATTAGCTCCACAGCTAATTTGGTTGTATTACAGGAAGACAAAATTATACAATCATTTTCATGTATAACCTTCTTAGAAATATTTTTTGACGGCATCTGTAAGACAAGTAAATTTTGCAATGAGTTCCACTATGTATTTCAAAATACCTTACAACTGAAGGAGCTTACATCTCAAAATTAGTATTTTTCAACCACACTTGTTTATTCCTTATCCTTTAAAATCTTGGGACTTAGGATATGATTTTGTGGAGACATGCACATAAAGAAAGTTTACCTGTGAATATTTTCTTCACAGTTAATGGTCTGTCTCCAAGTGGTGAGTCTCTGCCACCATCCAAACTGAAACCTAGTCCTGCTCCATCTTTGCACAGTACCAGATTCACAGGGGGACCACCTTCATTACCATCCAGCAATACTGCAATGGCAAATAAATTGTACTTCAACACAAATTTTTACATGGAATATTAACAATAGACAAATTATTACTCTGAAAAAAATTAAAAAATAAAGCAAGGGAAAGAAAAAGTGGAAAATATAGGCAGGGGTAAAGTTTTGTGTTTGAGGGCTGACTGCCACTCATTAAGCTCCTCACACCATTTACATGGCCCCAGCAGCCCCTCCTCCCCCAGTACTCCTACTCACTTAAGTTGGCTTCCAGTGACAAGGCAGAACAGTGGTTTGTATGTGTGGTTTTATTTTCTTAATAAAGCAATGAGAATTTACATACATTAGTGTAATTAATACCAGCATCTACAAGAGAATGCATTTAATGCCCACTGTTTCACTAGCTCATCACAATATTTGAATAACTCAACAAATTCCAAGACTGAAAAACTTGAGTTGTGTGTTAACTGCATTGAAAGGTGGTTGAACTCAAATTTGTTTATGAAAATAAAGTGCATGTACATTGGTTTCTTAGATTTTGCTTGTTCATTAAAGGTAGAAGGATATATTGTGATGGAATAGTTGTGGTGGATACACACATTTGTAAGTGACACTTCTAATTTCCACATAATTAACCACAAAAAGTTTTGACATAGTAGCCACAGTAGAGATGAAAAGTTTTGAATGAGGAAACTCAAATATAAATTACATTGTTAATCATTAGCTGTTAATGTTTTGTATTCAGATGGCTGATGTGAGCTGTTTTACGTCACAGGTATTATAAGCCTACATGATGTCAACACAACACAATGCTGCATAATGTTAAAATTATTTACAAAAGTACACCAAAGATCTACCTACTAGTATACCAAAGGCTGTTTCAATTATATTTCCAACACAAGAAATGTCTATAAATAAGTAAATAAAATTCAAATAATTACATTTTCATGTTTTGTTCAGTACATGATGCATTTCGGACCCTGTGGGTCCATCTTCAGGTGTAATTCGTCTTAATATATGCTTTATTTTTTTCTCTTGAATGAAATTAAATGCATATTCCAGTCACAAAAAGGTTTGATGTTAGGTTACGAATTTCGTAAGTCAAAGGTGGAAAATATGTGCAAAATAGTGGTAAAGATGAAAAGTGTAAACTAACCAAGTAACCCAGGAAAAGCATTTTTAATGATTTGCTAACAGCATACATTTTTTCCTCCATATCACTTCATTCAAGAGGCACATTCGCAAACACATGTTTGTTAACACTTCACAGATGTTTTTGTACATGGTGTGACATATGCAGGAAACAACTGACATATACAATAAAGAGCATTGCCGTAAGCAATGGCTACACAGCCGAAACAATTGACAATTTATACAGAATAAGTGATATGTTTGATGAAAAGTATGGAGAAAAAACGTATGCTGTTAACTAAATCGTTAAAAATGTTTTTCTTGGATTATTTGGTTAGTTTACACTGTTCATCATTTCCATTATTTTGCACATATTTTCCTCATTTCACTTACAAAATTTGTGACCTAACATCAAACCTTTTAGTGACAGGAATACGCATTTCATCTCATTCCATAGAAAAAATAAAGCATGTATTAAGACGAATTACACCTGAAGATGGACCGACAGGGTCCAAAATGCATCATGTACTGAATAAAACACGAAAAGTTGTGACTGAAGGGGTTTTTTAATTCATACCTTGTGTATTGAGTACAGTCAGGTTTGAAGCTGCAAAATATGGATAAAATTAAATTACATGTTCAGCAACTGTGCACAGATAAGAGAACTGAGCTGAAGTATGAAAGACTGTGTACAACATTTTAAACAAGATGGTTAATTGACAGTGGAGGGTAGGTAGTTTAATTAAAAAGAAACTGTAGTGTTCACCTCTCAAGTACAGAAAGAAAAAATAGCATTTGTAAGCTTAGAATTGCTGGAAATGTGTGATGAATGCTTCAACTTTTCATTTACTGCATCATGCGTGCTAATACAAGTAACTTTTGTAGCCTTGTTTTCAAACTGACATTACAAATTATATATTCATAACTGTACTAATATCATCAGTATGAAAGATCACTTACCACCACTTGTACCTACTGTTTCAACACTATTCTCTTTCAACTGTTCAAGTACTCTAAATGGAGCCATTTTACGGCCAAATGAGGGTTCCTCATATGATGGACTTGATACGCCCTCTGATCCCTTCTTCATCACAACTAGCACAACTTCTGCTGAGGGAGACTGCAAAACAAAAACAAGAAAATTGTTCATTACATATAGCAGTTGTGGGACAACTGATACATAACATGAATGCCTTAAAGAAATATAGTAATAATTTTAACTGATTCAACTGAAAGTTCTACATGAAACACTGTATATTGTATAAATTAAACACTTCTTGCCTTGTTTCACAGTGTACTGGAAAAGAGACTTACAGCCTGAAAACTTGGCCATACGAAAATAAAGTTTCGTGAAACAAGGCAAAAAATGTTTAGTTTAGTTTGTAAAATATGCAGTAATGCGAAACAGACAATGTAAATAACAAATCTGCCACATGTAGCCAGACATGATTTTATACAGAACAGAGATTTACCGGCACTCAGACCATTACAACTGCTTCATTAACTTGGACAAATTCTCTCATAGTAATGAATAGGCCTACATACTTTTGACCAAAACTAAACATTCAGTCATTCACTCATAATTTGTAGATGATGTCATTAATTAGATAGGTTTTCAATTATTTTTATTTGACAGGTATTTGCAGTTTCTCAATTTATGTTGGATGGGATCTTTCCACCAAAATATATAACTAACTCTGAACCCTTGTAGACAATAAGGCAAAATCTACAAGTAACTATTTTTGTTTCTTAATGCCAAGATAAAATTATAGCCCAGTAGGTATAGTTTTACGCAACCACAATTACTGCTTTTACATTTTACAATGATGAAAATATAAATATTTTGTACATGCCTAAGGGGTAAATAAATATGTCACAAAGATGAAGTTTATAGAACTTTTCTAATAATAATCCCTTAGAGGAGGACAGTTACGCACTGTACAGCGACCAACAAATATAGAACACAGACGGTTTACAAACACCTTTCAATTGGTTCTTTCTTAACCCTCGAGCAGGTGCACCAACCACAAATAATATTATCATGTACCATTCCATTGTTGCTTTACAATTGCAAGCCCATGCCTATTCCTTCATTATTCCTTCAGCTAACACAGTGCTAAGCTGTGCTGTCATACGTCCAAGTGAGCAGCAGTAATATAAAGTAAACAATGAGGGAGGTGAGGAAAAATGTATGATCCATGCAAAAAAAATTACCCAGATTCTGAGCTAGCGGCAGTCCCACAATGAGGCAGTTGTATTCAAGGTAATTAGCAATTGAATAAATGGTTGGCTGGGATCTGATGCAACTTCTTTGTGTAATGCTTCTAGTGTGTCATTACTGTGGAAGGACACTTATGTGGCATCAGAGTGATATAATGAAAGTTTACTTTATCATTGTTTAATTAAACAGTAATTTAGGTCATAAGATGAAAGTTTATTTTACCATGGTTTAAGTAAATTATGATTAAGCTTTGATCCTGCTGATGCATGTCTACCTTGGTGCCATAAAGACAGCTCTACATTACACATGCCTGTTCATGTTACAAAACATGGTGCACCCACTCGATGGTTAACTGTTCTTGTCTCATACTTGTGTCTTCCTCCATATGCAAATTTTAGGTCATGGGAAGTTTCTTTTTTTCGTTAGAACATCTGCCACATTACTATGACAAAAGAAATTGTTTATTCATCTTGTTCTCACATCTTTCATAATACTGTAATAATTGGTGAGTCATCCTCAATGAGAAACAATCAGCACATGTTGCAACAAGGTCATCAGGACAAGGTGAGATACCTGTAAGATTCTATGAAGATTATGTGAAAGAACTTCCTCCCCTTCTAGCAGTACTTTATTGTAGATCGCTTGAGCAATGGAAGGTACCTAATGACTGGAAAAAAGCACAAGTCATTCCTGTTTTTAAGAAAGGCTGTAAGACAGATCCACACAATTATAGTCCTATATCATTGACATCAATCTGTTGCAGAGTTATGGAACATGTTTTATGCTCAAGAATTATTACATTTTTGGAAAATGAACATCTCCTCTATAAAAATCAGCATGGATTTCGCAAATAGAGATCCTGCAAGACTCAGTTCACTCTGTTCCTCCATGAGATCCACAGCGCAATGGACAATGGTGCTCAGGTTGATGCTGTCCTTGATTTCAGTAAGGCATTTGACACCATCCTGAACTGCCATTTAATGAAAAAAATACGAGCTTACAGAGTATCGGAGCAGACTTGCAACTGGATTCAAGACTTTCTTGCTGATAGAACTCAAAACGTTGCTTTTAATGGAACAAAATTGACAGATGTAAAGGTAATATCTGGAGTGCCATATGGAAATGTTGCTGTTTACAATATATATAAATGATCTAGTAGAAAGTGTTGGATGCTCTTTAGGGCTGTTCGCAGATGATGCAGTTGTCTGTACCAAAGTAGCAATGCCGCAAGACAGTAAGAATTTGCAGAACGACCTGCAGAGAACTGATGAATGGTTCAGGCTCTGGCAGTTGACCGTGAACGTAAATAAATGTAACATACTGCGCATACATAAGGAAAAAAAATCCACTGCTGTACAGCTACATTATTGATGACAAAGAGCTGGAGACAGTGTCTGCCATAAAATATCTAGGTGGAATTATCCATAGGAATCTTAAGTGGAATTACCACATAAAAGAGATAGTGGGAAAAGCAGATACCAGACTCAGATTCATGGGAAGAATCTTAAGAAATTGTAACTCATCCACAAAAGAGGTAGCTTACAAGGTGCTTGTTTGCCCGATTCTTGAGTATCATTCATCTATCTGGAATCCCTATCTGGTAGGACTGATAGAGGAGATAGAGAAGATCCTACGAAGAGCAGTGCGTTTCATCACAGGATCATTTAGCTGGCAAGAGAGCGTTATGGAGATGCTAAACAAACTCCACTGGTAGACATTACAAGAGAGGCATTGTGCATCACAGAGAGATTTACTATTGAAATTTCGGGACAGCACTTTTCAGGAGGTGTTGGATAACATATTACTTCCCCTCAGATATATCTTGCATACTTACCACGAGGAGAAAATTCGAGAAATTAGAGCCAACACAGAGGCTTACCGACAATCATTCTTTCCACGCACTACTCGTGAGTGGAACATGGTTGGAGGGATTAGATTGTGGTACTGAAAGTACCCTCCGCCACACATCATTAGGGGGCTTGCAGAATGTGATGTAGATGTAGATGAAGATGAAGAAACTTCCTTTATTTTAAATCATAGTGTTCACATTTTGTCGTCATACAATATAACTAAGGAAACAAACTTAACAGAGAAAGCCATCTGTTGGTATTTGCTTACCAATCCATGGGAAAGATTGTTTGGCAGAATCTATTGTCAAGAGATATAACACAAAGGTAAGCTTTAAAAACCAATGGCCAAGTGAGGTGGTGCAGTGGTTAGCACACTGGACTTGCATTTGAGAGGAGGACAGATCATATCCCCATCCGGCCATAAAGATTAAGGTTTACTGTGATTTTCATAAACAGCTTACAGCGAATGAAGGGTTGCCCCCCCCCCCTTTTTTTTTAAATCTAAGAACCGATTTTCTTTCTCATCCTTCCATAATATGAGCTTGTGCTCCATCTCTAAACAACTTGCTGTCAACTGGATGTTGAAACTCTAATCTTCCACCTTTCCTTTAGAAAACAATGATGATGTGATTGTTGTAAATACTGAATGAATGTGTAAAACTGTCTTGAGATTCAAGTCAGTTTGTCAGAAATCATTGTTTGACTAACCTATCTGATTTTTTAGCTCTACATGTTGAATATCTCTGTTATAAACCAACTGTATTAGCTGCTGCTTTCCAGGAAGGAACCGGTTTAAGAGGAACGCAGTATCGATAATCTGTAGCAGATATTAGGTGCCAACCAGGAAAGATTAATATTTAATCAAACAATGGAAAATCCAGGATGGGATGTAGCAATATTCTGAGAAGGATAGTTGCTACTCACCATATAGCAGAGATGCTGAGTCGCAGATAGGCACAACAAAAAGATTTTCACACTTAAAGCACGCAAAACATAACTTACACACACGACTGCAGTCTCAGGCAACTGAAACCACCACCATGGCAGTGTGGGTCTATTGTTGACAAAGGCCATTGGCCGAAAGCTGTAAGTGTGAAAATCTTTTTGTTGTGCCTATCTGCAACTCAGCACCTCTGCTATATAGTGTGTACCAACTTTCTTTCTCAGAATAAAGATTAATACTTGTTTTAGCATTATACATAAAATATATTGCAGGAATGTTGTCACTGTTATAAATGCTGTTACAACGAAATAATGAAATCTAACTCTATAAACATAACAGAACTGAGGTGCACATTATAATCATGTCCAATAACCATAAAATTTCTGTAATATTATATGCATCTCATGAGACTTATCCATTTGAGACATTAACAGGAACATAGCACAATGTGATCATCAAATACACTTCAAATAGGACATGTCTGAACACATGGAGGCTTTGGCTATGGACAGTTACTATATTTACCCAAAGACCAAAAAATATACTGCTGTGTGTGTGTGTGTTTAAGTCAATCTTCCACACAGATTGGATACTAGCCAAGTATGAAGTGATGTAATATAAATGGGACTTAAGTTTTACTTGCCACTCTAATCTTTGTTTCCAGTAAATGACTCAAAAACTATCTTCTAAATGAAGAATAAATAGGTAATAAAACAAACTGTCTCTTGTAGTAGTTATCAAAAAGAAATATGTTGTGCACTTCCTGTTTCTTTTCTCATTAAATCCTACCCTTTGTTGTGTCTATAGCAGAGGAACAGCATTTTACACTGATTTTATTCAACAGAGTTTTTGCATCCATGAAAGAGTTTGAGTCAGCAATAAATTTTTAAGTTTCAATGCAAATGTATTTGTAGTATACTGTGTAGTGTTAACATTCTTTTGTTAGCATTACACAAGTTTCAAGGGTAAACAGAACATGTACACAATAGCAACAACCATAAACTGCTAATCCATAATAAAAGCAAAGACTGGCACATGATTGATCCTACATCATCTCACATAAATACTGGAAATATTCATATGTCAAGGTACCCGAGTGCATGTAAAATGTCTGCTGCATGGCGTACACTTTGTACGTGCTTAATATGTAATTTAACTTCCAGAACTACTAGTCATACAAAGTGGAAATGCATATTGATATGCTTTAAACATTTCTGAAACTCACTATTCCCAATCAGCCAGATTATACTTGCATTGTCCACTCATAGAATGGATACAACTTTCAAAAGAGCAACTTCACTGATGAGATAAGCCAGCCATATAACTTCCTTTGCTACACCACTGGCAGCTATGGACTCAGTTTCAGTTGTTGATACGGACACATGTACTTCATGAGAAGCGAAGTCCACTTATATTATAGCAAGTGATTGGCTCACTGGCATAATCACCAGCTCAACTGACATTTCAGCCTCTCTATACCTAAGTCCCAGTTCCCCTTTCACATATTTTAAAATATATAAACAATGTCACTACATTAGCATTTGATGTTTTAACAATGATCTCTTATGCCAAGTTATTAGCTATATCTTATGCTTTCTGTTTCGGGTTATAAGGTGCAGTTTCTTTGGCAGTTGTGACATTTTGAAATAACGCCAGTTTTAGAATGTTATTTATGTAAACTTCTTAAACTACTTCTGAACCATGAGGCAAATTTTGAACCATAGACTTCAATGCATTTTAGTTCTGCCACCTCACAATTTCTCCATTGCAAAAATTCCAGCAAGTAATCAATCCAAAGAATGGTGAACAGAAGAACTTTTGAAATGCTTCAATTAGCATTGGACAAATTTATAGGATACATGAAAGAAGATGTATATGCAACAGCAGCAACCAAAAACTTGTACTCAATGATAAAACAAAGAACTCACACAAATACACAGAGCAATGTTTATGGGCTTAACATCTCTCAACAACATATATGAATACTAGATATATTTTTTCTAGTTTTTTACTGGAAATATTTGGAATTTTCTTCCAAAGGGGTAAATACCAGCCATTCTGTTTTCTTATATTTTTATATTAAGAAATAAAATTGTTACCTTCAATATACGCAATGACTCTTGATGAGTGACACCTTTCATGCTGTGACCATTAATTGAAAGAATGCGGTCTCCTTTCTGTAGACGCCCATCTCTATCTGCAGGGCTGCCTGCCAAAACTTTATGTACCTGTGAGGCAAAGTTAAATTGCTTATTTATCTTTCTGTAGTATTTTTCTACACTTTTTACAATTTATAATACTTCTGTTGAAGCACACATCGGTAAATACAAGAATCAGTCATCCTTCACACTATATGGTGACAAAACACACACACACACACACACACACACACACACACACACACACACACACAACATGATGTGTCACTTACAGTTATTTCCTTGGCTTCATAGTCTGCTCCACCAGCCAGTGTAATGCCGACGCCCCCGCCAGCTGGATCCCTATGCAAAACTATTACTTCTAATGTGACTGGACTGCATAAGCCACTTTCATCAAGACTCTGATTTGCCTCATTCATCAGCTGCTGTAGTTCCTAAAAAATTTTACAAAAATATGGTTCATTCCCTCTGAAATAAACTCAATTAACAAAAATGTAATTTTTCATAATGATGAATAAAATTTGTTGCAGTTATAATTTACAAGTTGCTTTGTTTGGATAAAGGCATGTACACTAAATAGGCTTCAGGACACTACCCCTCTTCAGGTGCTTCTTAACTGCATATGACAAAACATACAAGTCACATAAACATTAGCAAATTTATCCAGTAGTATGAGAGAGCCTGTGCAGATGAGGCATGAAAAATATGGTGTCAGCCAGTGAGATTCAAAACAAATGGGACCATATATGTGCTCCGGCAGCTGCATGTAGTACATCTGATATGCTTCATGTTTGGTGGCGGGCTTAAAAATGAAATATGGTTATGTAAGTAGCACTGATAAAGAATGTAACCAACAAAATAAAACTCCAGTTAAATTCAGGCAGGAAACATTTCCCCTTATTTGCTAGCAACACAGAAAACATACACTTAGATAATCGTAAAGAAATACTGATCTTTGGACATGTCAAAGGAGAAGAAAAGTTTGGAAGGAATGTGACTGATCAGTGCTCAAATGTCATTAAGAAACATGGGTCAGTGAGACACAGTAGGATAGCATGAGTGGAAAATCAACTAATGAAATTATGACAACAAACAACTCATGAATCCTGAAAAGCATGGTCTGGTAGAAATGGTACTTGACAGGTCAGAGACACGAGGAGGGTAGACTGAAAAAATAAACTTGAGATGAAAGCGATAATGGAGGAAATAAAAGGATGCAAACAGTGGAGCAGAAGCAGGTATAAACTTGAGATGAAAGCAATAATGGAGGAAAGAAAAGGATGCAAACAGTGGAGCAGAAGCAGGTATTAGATGAGAGGCCACAAAACAGAGAGACAAAAAGGGGAAAAATAAACAAATATCTAGATGTGGGGCTAACTCTACATTAGCCCCTTGTGTTCCCCCTGTGCTTCAACTGCCATTTTACCTCTCACATTGTAAGTAGAAGTGATTTCTATCTAAATTTGATTATCAACAGCTGCATTTGCAAAAGTTTTAAAAATTTAAAACACCTGCACAGATAAAGAAATCAGTCTTATCTTCAAGTAAGCTAAGCAATGTGAAAACCTGATGACATAAAACTATACTTGGGCCACCTTAATAGAACGATACAGTAACACTACCGGATACAAAGGAAAAGCCATAAGCTGGCTTATATATGTAAATAAACATGTGAAATGAACTGACTTCACATTTTGCTGGTTTAATGACACCATCTACATTAGCAAGCCAAAGATGGACACTGCTGCATCAGTTTATTCAACTCAGAACATTGAAAGTTGTGGAAACTCAGAAATAACAAATTTTACTTAAGATGGCTAACAAGGCTTTTATTTATTACAGAGCTGCTGTTATAACCCAAAATTTACTTTCCATTTAAAAAAAATTGGAGCCCAGATAGCTTCCTTTCATATGTGCACAGAAAAAATTTTACTAATTTGATGCACTTACTGTCCAAAAATGATCTGCATCTGAATATTTCTAGAAAAAGACTACTTCACAACTAGTTGCCAGAAGATGTAATGTAAAATATGTGCAGAAACACTTGTATTTGCACCATCTGTAACTATGCAAATTGTATGCTCTACTTTAAGTGTGTGTGTGTGTGGGGGGAGGGGGGGGGGCAGTGCGCGAGTGTGTGTGCTATCCTTGTAATAAGTTGTAATCCATAAATATGCCAACCAAATTCTTGTTGTGTATGTGTGTGAGAGGGATAAAAAACTAAAATAAAATTGCAATAAAAAATAAGTGTCTATGATCATGTTTTGTAAATTTTCATCACATTATTACATGTCATCAAATGATCACACCTTACTGTGAATTGTCCAATATCAAATGTATGTTGTGTGCATCACCATGTGCATGTCTTGCACAAGATTGATTCAGAGGACAAATAAATAAATAAAGAGATAAAAGAAATACCCAACATCTTCCCTTCAAGGTACATTTTTTCTTCTGTTTCTGATCTTCACACTATTTGAGAGAAAGGAATTTCTAATATTTTCGAAGTGAGATATTCAATTAACACTTTTTAATTTTTGAGTTAGTCAAACCAGCTTCTCAGTTACTCCTGTTTAGGCAGCTGGTAAGTACACATTTCTCTTCTGTTTCAAATATTGTTAAATTATTTAAATGAAGTAAACTAGGCAAATTGTGATAGGAACAGTTGCTACACACAGCCAGAACACAAATTGTTGCCTTGAATATAAATCGAAAATTATCCAGTGTCATACATTAACATTAAATAGGAACCATTCTTACATCAACAGCTTGCTCATCTGGTTCGTATAACACAACTCAAAGTAAATACCAATAGAGATCCTACAGTACACAATGTCTCAAGAGATTAGCACAGATGTGAAAGAGGAGTGACATATAATTTAAAACCACAGAATTCTCCCCCTTAAACAGATACAATACCACTTTTGTCTATTGTTACCTGTGGTGTTATGAGGCTCGAAGCTGAAGAAAGTGAGGAGACACTGCCGTAGAGCACACTATCTCGCAGAGTGTTGTCATCACTGGCTGTAGAGTCCAGAGAGGAACCTCTGAAGTGCTTTACGAGTGTAGGACCTGGGTCTTGCCTCGTGATGCTTCCATTACTTCCATTTGACAATTTGGAGGTGGGTTTAGGAGGAACTGAAGGAGGTACAGGCGATAATGGGCTCTCTAATGGTGACGTGTTGCTGGGGGAAGAAGCCTCCCACTGAGTGACGTAGCGGCGTGGAGCTGCCACGGGGGGAGACTTGCTGTCTCTGTAATAAAATACAGTCTTTATGATGCCACTGCAATATGGGTCACACAATTTTCGTGTTTGATATGTTTTCCTATTGGATAATAATATTGTGTTTGTGTTGTATCGATATAAAAGTAATGATAATATCACCAGTGGCCACAGTAATATACCCAGCCCCAAGTATTTAAAGGAAAATACCGTCAAACTGAAATACAGTACAAAATACATACAGGTCTGAATCAACAGCAATTGAAGAACTGTTAATAAATATTACAAACATAAATAGCTGTAATTTCTTTGTAAATCTAGCACTAAGAAATTGAAAAGAATGTTTCTATAAAGTTCATTACAAGTAACTCCAGCAATCACTGTGAAAACTGTGGATGACAGCTAGGTTTTGAATACCACACTTTAGAAGAGAGAGAAAAAATTCCTATAAATCTGGGAACAAGCTATAAGACCCAACTGGAGGTATAATGCAAGTGGTACTACAAACACATACCTTGCATTATTGAAGGACTGAATGCAGCTTCTTGTTTTAATGAAATAAAATATACACACGCTTTAATCTGGGCTCTGGGAGTGTACATTCCTATTAGTACTGTAAGAAATGATATTCACACTAAAATAAATATGTGCTTTCACAATTTTGTGGATACTTTTTCTTCTTTCATAAGTACTAGTATGGCAACATAAAACATTAATTGCAATTGACAAGTATGTACCCGCTGAAAATTATAACCTGAAAAGAAGCAGTTTTCTTTCTCACATTAGAAGGTGTTCACAACCATTATATTTGTGGTACACATTTTATGCCCTTTATTAGAATCATAAATAGGGTCACGTTAATAGGCTTTTTGAGTTTCTTGTCAGTACTTTATAGTTTTTAATGTATGTGCTGTTAAATATATCATGCACATACAGACACCACCAGATGCAGATTTATCTTTTGGAATTAAAAGTATCATAAATCAATGGCAATTCTATAAAATTTTGCAGTGAAGTAAACCACTCAACAAACATCTGAAGCATTGAGCCACTGAGAGGCACACAGAAAAGAGAAAGAAAACATGACTAACATCCAGCAGCAAGCATGCACGCACATGCCCCCCCCCCCCCCCCGCCCACCACACACCTATGCACATGCGCACATGTACAGAGAGAGAGAGTGTGTGTGTGTGTGTGTGTGTGTGTGTGTGTGTGTGTGTGTGTGTGTGTGTGTGTACTTCGTTAAAGGATTTCTCCCAAAAGCTAGCAAAGTTTTTATTCTCTTTTGTGTGTGTGCCTCTCAACGATTCAACCCTTCTGCTGTTCAGTGAGTAGTCTCTTTCACTCCTATATTATTCACATTCTGACAGAACTTTCCTCACTACATTTACAAGTGAAAAAATTGTGTGTTTTTGAGAAGAGTTATAAATTTATGTGAAGCAATTCACAAATAGGATTCCTTGGTTTAAGCATTTATAATACCTTGCCATCACCAATAACAGTTTTCTTATGTTTTTGATTTTGTCCTTAATGCAAAGGTTGGTTTGAACACCACCATTATTTACTAGACGTGGCCTTATTTGTAATTGATGTGCCTTATTCTGATCTTTGAACTGACTCACTTAACCAGTTTTAGGGAAGCCAATAACTTCAAATGGACTTTAAACCAAGGTGAAACTTTTCATTTTTCACACACACAAATCATTGTCATGGGTGAAAGCAGTGTTAAATGGAAGAATAAATCTTGGGACCAGTTGAGAATTGAAATCGATTTCGATTTGAAGTCTGTCATGCACTCAAATTTCATCTCCCCCTCCCTCCTTCCCCAGAGGCATATTTATGAGTCAGTATGACATAAAGATATGAATACTTGGACACAAATACTAGTACATTCACTCAACAAAACACACAAACTGCATAAGCATCTCTTCTCATATTATAAACTAACTTACATGATGGGGTCATTTCCATTCAACTCCAGTATGTTGTCTTCAATGGCATTTTGACGCCGAAGGACTGCACTATTTTCATCACTTTTCCTTTGCCTTGGAAATACTTTGCTCTCCTCAGATTTCTGGTATGTTGGCCTTCCAGCAATTGAGCTGTCTTCAAACTTGCTTCGAGCAGTTGCAAATTGGTGTTTACTAGTTTCATCACCTTCAAACTTATTATTATTGGTTGACAATCTATTATTTTTCTCCTTAGTATCAAATCTGTCAGTAGGAGCTTCCAGATTGCTTCTTACTTCATCATTTTTTCCCTCTTTTTGACCTGCAAAGGAGCTGTTAGCATCCCCAACAGAACCAGTATGTCGCTCTCTGGAGGTGCTCCAGTGTGGAGCTTGTTTGTCACCAGTTGATTTACTTGGTCCAACTGAAGTGACGATCTCCATGCTTCTCCGAATGACAGTAGTAGAACTATTATCTGTTCTGTGATGCACCATTGCAATCCTATCATCAACTTTTCCTTGCAATGTGCTGTTCATCTGGTCAAAATTGGAATATGGTGCTCTGAATAACCTTTCTTCAGTCTTATAATGGCTAACTGGTGTACTATTAATGTTTCTTCTAACGTTAGCTTCAACAACTTCCTGTTTTCCAACATGTCGATGCTCAATTGTAGCATCATCATCTGGTCTGTCATACAAATTGGCATTATTATTTTCACCCTGGAAACAAGAATATCAGAATGAAGCACAATAATTAAATTTTACAATTATCTTTAAAATGTCATATCTCAAGAGCAAATTTCACTTGAGAAAACCATAAAATTATAGACACAGCATATGTGGCCCAGTACTTTCTTCTAGATGGCAAAATTCCAGCGCTATTGACAGATTTAAAGTGAAAATACTATTCCTACATATTTCAGAACTATTAGTGCCTCGCTCAGGGAGGAAACAGGGGTATGTTGGGAAAAGCTAGAAAGCAGGAGTTGGTCAAGCATATCCCAATATGAGAGAACAACACATCTGTGAGGACAAGAGAAAATAAAGATCAAATATCAACGGAATTAATAATCCCAAAAGCTAGGAATAGCTTTTCATTTAGAAATGTGTTTATAGGCAGTACTGGAATTTTGTCTCCCGCAACTAAGAATTGGTCAGCCACTCTGCCTCTTTGTAATTTTATATTACACAACATATTAGTAATTTATGAGTGGAATGTATTACAGTAATAGAAATTTTAGGACAGAAACAATTAACGAAAATGAGAATAGGCCACTTCTCATCTATAGCTGATTTGTGTTGTGCAGAGTATTTCACCAGCTTTTGAGCAACCACTCTTATTCTATTTTAAGAACACACACACACACACACACACACACACACACACACACAAACACACACACAAGCATGGCCACCAGCAGACAAGAAAGCTCAGAAGCTAATGATACTCTCGGTTGTGTTACGTGTCTCTATGTACCATGCAATCAATAGTTTCTAACACTTGTTGTTGGACAGAATCTATTTTGATTAGGTTTCCACCTAAAATTATGTCAACAACAGTTAAGTGATACATTTTGTTTGCACGAATGTGGGTCTATTATCTTTAACAGTTGTGTAAACACAACTTCGTTGATTGCCTATATGTAAACTAACTATTTAGATCTGAAAATAATATTTTGTTGTTCATGCACAGTTATATATCGAATATGTTATACAAATATTTTTCTAAACACTAAGACAAAACTACTCTACATTTTATTTCTGTGGTATGCAACATAAATATGCCTAAATTAATTTGAAACTTAAGATCCAAATTGTGTAACAGTAAGGGAAAATATCCAGAAAGAGAATGAATCATTTGTGCACTTACATTTAAAAACTACAGGGTTTGAGAACAGTTTGGAGAAGATCTAATCCAAAAAACAACATCTTCCCTTAACTGCCTGTTGAAATTCATGAACAGGCTGTGGCCTGTGACTTGAAATGTTTTATGTCACAGGATGGTATTTCCTGATAGAAGCAGGAGGCTAGCAGGTTGTACAGCAGTTTCAGGTAGTGTGATGAGTGCAGTATAAGTTTATGGAGGGGAAAGGTTTCCTGCTGGGAAATGGTATGCAGATATTTGATATTACAGTGCACAAGGTTCTAGTGTAGGGAATATAGGTGGTCGGTCTAGAACGATGTATTCCTATGAAAGAACGCTGTTGAGGATCACGGAATGACAGAATTGCAATAACTTTTCTGAACCAGTAGTTTAAACTTGGTATGATATATTTTTACAGGCAAACAGGAGAGAAAATTTCACAAACAGTGTGTGAAACTGTGTTCTGGCTAGGAAAAGGATTTTATTTTTACGGGAGTAGAAATAAGGAGCACATTTGGCTAATACCATTATATTGTCTGAGAGAATTAATACTGATTAGAGATGAGTATCTACATAAATAAAGAAGAAAGAGAGATGATGAAATAGCAAAAACAGTTACCCAACACTGAAACAGCTTTACTGAGACACTCAAAGTGAGGTATAACAAATTCTCTGGCACAATTACCTTATTTACTAGATTTTCTGCCCCACCCTTCTCGCTTACATTTTCTGTGTTCTGGCTATACTGATGTATTTTCTCCTCTTGTGTGTGTATGGCACTATTATCTTCAATAGGCGTAACAATAGCACTGTTTACTTCTGTGGCAATGTCTTCAGGCATCTTTCGCTGTATCAGGGGTGAGCCTGCCTTGAGGTCTCTTCCACTGCTGTGTCTAGCTGACGACAAAACATTTTTTCGATTTATGGCTTCCACACTCTTCGGCTTCAGCACACGCCCAGTGGGGCTTGACTGGTCAGTGCCAGAAGCGAGTGTTCTACGTAGTGGCGATGACGGCGGGGAGTACTGGCTCGAGCGACTCGAACTGACTGCTGAGTCATCAGAATCATCTCCTCCACCACCTGTTAGAAACAGTACATAAAAAACTCTTTATATAACTGAAAAATGGACCATAAAACCTCTCTCAGAAACTGCAAGTAGTACTTCTTACAGTGCCAAGAAAAACTATGATATACTAATTAAGTTCTTCAACTTGAAAAAGTAAATGTATTTTTTCATTTATGATACTCTAGTCTGTTATAGAAATTTTTTTGTAGATTCACAGCCACGGACAGTCTACATCTACATCTACATCTATACTC
This sequence comes from Schistocerca piceifrons, assembly GCF_021461385.2. Classification (NCBI taxonomy): domain Eukaryota; kingdom Metazoa; phylum Arthropoda; class Insecta; order Orthoptera; family Acrididae; genus Schistocerca; species Schistocerca piceifrons. Next base: position 115,881,844 of record NC_060142.1, read on the forward strand.
CGCGAGCCACCTTACGGTGTGTGGCGGAGGGTACTTATTGTACCACTATCTGATCCCCCCTTCCCTGTTCCATTCACGAATTGTGCGTGGGAAGAACGACTGCTTGTAAGTCTCCGTATTTGCTCTAATTTCTCGGATCTTTTCGTTGTGATCATTACGCGAGATATGTGGGCGGTAGTAATATGTTGCCCATCTCTTCCCGGAATGTGCTCTCTCGTAATTTCGATAATAAACCTCTCCGTATTGCGTAACGCCTTTCTTGAAGTGTCCGCCACTGGAGCTTGTTCAGCATCTCCGTAACGCTCTCGCGCTGACTAAATGTCCCCATGACGAATCGCGCTGCTTTTCGCTGGATCATGTCTATCTCTTCTATTAATCCAACCTGGTAAGGGTCCCATACTGATGAGCAATACTCAAGAATCGGACGAACAAGCATTTTGTAAGCTACTTCTTTCGTCGATGAGTCACATTTTCTTAGAATTTTTCCTATGAATCTCAACCTGGTGCCTGCTTTTCCCACTATTTGTTTTATGTGATCATTCCACTTCAGATCGCTCCAGATAGTAACTCCTAAGTATTTTACGGTCGTTACCGCTTCCAATGATTTACCACCTATGGCATAATCGTACTGGAATGGATTTCTGCCCCTATGTATGCGCATTATATTACATTTATCTACGTTTAGGGAAAGCTGCCAGCTGTCGCACCATGCATTAATCCTCTGCAGGTCCTCCTGGAGTACGTACGAGTCTTCTGATGTTGCTACTTTCTTGTAGACAACCGTGTCATCTGCAAATAGCCTCACGGAGCTACCGATGTTGTCAACTAAGTCATTTATGTATATTGTAAACAATAAAGGTCCTATCACGCTTCCCTGCGGTACTCCCGAAATTACCTCTACATCTGCAGATTTTGAACCGTTAAGAATGACATGTTGTGTTCTTTCTTCTAGGAAATCCTGAATCCAATCACAAACCTGGTCCGATATTCTGTAAGCTCGTATTTTTTTCACTAAACGTAAGTGCGGAACCGTATCAAATGCCTTCCTGAAGTCCAGGAATACGGCATCAATCTGCTCGCCAGTGTCTACTGGCACTGTGAATTTCTTGGGCAAATAGGGCGAGCTGAGTTTCACATGATCTCTGTTTGCGGAATCCATGTTGGTTATGATGAAGGAGATTTGTATTATCTAAGAATGTCATAATACGAGAACACAAAACATGTTCCATTATTCTACAACAGATTGACGTAAGCGAAATAGGCCTATAATTATTCGCATCTGATTTATGACCCTTCTTGAAAATGTGAACGACCTGCGCTTTCTTCCAGTCGCTAGGTACTTTACGTTCTTCCAGCGATCTACGATAAATTGCTGATAGAAAGGGGGCAAGTTCTTTAGCATAATCACTGTAGAATCTTAAGGGTATCTCGTCTGGTCCGGATGCTTTTCCGCTACTAAGTGATAGCAGTTGTTTTTCAATTCCGATATCGTTTATTTCAATATTTTCCATTTTGGCGTCCGTGCGACGGCTGAAGTCAGGGACCGTGTTACGATTTTCCGCAGTGAAACAGTTTCGGAACACTGAATTCAGTATTTCTGCCTTTCTTCGGTCGTCTTCTGTTTCGGTGCCATCGTGGTCAACGAGTGATCTTGTGCTAACCGCTTACTGAAATATATCACAAACATGTCATTCCTATTATAACATTCACATAACAACTCCTCTGGTGTTTTTTCTGATGACAAGATCATTAATTAATGTATATCAACATTCACACTTCTGCATTGTTATTCACCCTAATATCTTATCATCTGATCTACTGTTCTGTGGTATTTAAATGCTCCTCCACCAATGTTAAACAGTGTAATCCCAAAGCAAACATCATTATTAAATATGCAAACATTTACTTTCAGTCCTGAAAAAACAAATGTCAGCCCCAAACATCAGAACCAAAAACAAATTTTACTTCATATTAATGCGAATAAATTCAACTGTCATCTGCATTGCAATAGTAAAAATTCCATGAGGAATACAATTTTACAAAATGAGGAAAATGCTACCAATTTACAACTGAGTGCTTGGCTATCCTCATTTTTATAAATTGTCATGTGCACTTCATTTGATAAAAACACATTATACCTCTAACAACACAAACCCCTACCCGTAAAACCATGTTAAAGCCTACCTTTGCTGTGAGGGGTAAGTACATCTGCCTCCGGTGCAGCAGAAGGGCTCCGAGCTGCGCCGACTTTAAAGTCAAAGCTGATGTCCGAGCGTGTGGGGGATGAAGCGATGCTTTCTAATGACTTTGGTTCTGCAGGTGGCTGAAGTGGTGGCGGTCTGGAGGATGGTAGCGGTGGTGGCCGGGTGTTAGGAGTCGCCTCAAACAACGGCCGCAGCTCCTCGCGACTCGAGGACAGAGACGAGCTGAGTGAAGAGCTTACAGAGAGGCTCTTTCGCTTGAAGGCAGGTGAATACTTCGGAACAGATGCTGATGAAGACCAGGATGGACGAGAATTCTCTCTGTGGATGAAAACACTGGATGTGATATTACAGTGACAAACTTCCACTCTGTCATCAACATTAAACTTAAGTTATATATAAAAACAAAGATGAGGTGACTTACCGAACGAAAGCGCTGGCAGGTCGATAGACACACAAACAAACACAAACATACACACAAAATTCAAGCTTTCGCAACAAACTGTTGCCTCATCAGGAAAGTTATTTATGTATGTGTGTGTGTGTGTGTATGTTTTATGAGCTAAATTAAGTATACTTCTGCTGTATTTAAATTAACAGAGACAGAGAAAAACCTGTTGTGGCTTCTTATCAGTTACTTCATAAGATTTCCTAAATTTTCAGATTTTTACCGCTAGGGAAATGAACACTGCTTATTCCATCCTCAAAGGAATCACTTACCACACTAACTCTTTGGAAAACCTATACTCCTTGGACAAATTATAGCACATTCATTACTCTGGAAATTCTGAAAGAGTCTCAGAATATTATTTGACTGGCCAAAAGGCAAGTGTTCTCAGATATTGCCAGAGTGTGTCACCCCACAAGGTAACAGGAAAATCTATCACTTACCTGTTACATTTAATGTGAGCATGGCACTCTGTTAAGAAGTCAGTGAGCCCAAAGATGTAGCTCCTTTTTTATCTTACTTTCCTCTACTGTTCTTTCTCTTTTGTCTTCATAATTCTTCCTGCATCCTGTTGTCCGAGTGACCTGACCTTCCATTTTAACGTTCGCTAATCAAAGTTTCTCTCCTTCCTGAGGCAGAAGTCTTAGCTCTGAAAGCTAGGATAGTGTACATACTGTTATATGTATCTATCAACAAAATTGAAATTTTGTCTCCTGAAGGTAATCCAGGGCAATCCATTAACTAAATTTAAGAAGCAACATAGAATAAGTGGCAAATTTGATGAACTGAAGAGAGTTCTCTTCAGAAAGAGTTGCTCTCTTCTATTACCAAGGGCATACATGACTGCCATTCCCCCATAGCTCCTGCATGAATCACAAGTGGCTATTAATATCTTTCCACAGTAACATGGCAACAGCGCAGCTCAGCAGCTGTAAGGAGCTCAGATACCTAATCTAAAGCTGTGGGTTAAATCATGAGGTCATTATATATTTTTTCGTCATGGTGTTTAACACAATTTTCACTTCAGGCAGTGCTCTCTGCATGCAAATAATGCCATGCCGCACAGTGTTCAGATGCCACTGAAAACTGTAGATTCCCTCTGGATTTGCTGGATCTCAGATCAGAGAAAAGCAAGAACATGTCACCCCTCATAAGACTACATCTAGTAAAGCATCAAAATGTTCTGAACCATCCATCATGTTGACAATTGTTTGATATCTTATTACTGAAACAAGTTAACTCCCCAACAATGAAAATTTGACAAACAAATACACTGCTGAAAAACTACGGCAGCACATAAACGTGCTTCACCAGAAACTTAGCCTTCTAAACATACACCCACACTCCACAACCCACCATATGGTGCATGGTGGAGGACACCTTTTGCCGTAGCTAGTCATCCCTTTCCTATTCCACTCACAAATGATGCAAGGAAAAAATAACTGTCTTTATGCTTTTGTATTTGCACCGATTTGTACCACATCATCTTCATGGTCCCTATGTGAGGTGTATGTTGGTGGAAGTAGGATCATTCTGCAGTCTGTTGCCAATCACAGTCCTCTAAACTTTCTCAGCAGTGTCTCACAAAACTAATGTGTTCTTCCCTCCAAGGAATCCCCTATGGACTTCAAGAGCATTTCTGTAATGCTGGTGTGCTGATTGAACCTAATGTTAACAATATCTGATAGCACACATCTGAATTGTTTCGAAGCCTTCCTTTAATTCAATCTGGTGGAGATCCCAAGCAGTCAAGCCGTACTCAAGGATGGGTTGTACCAGTGTTCTATATGTGGTCTACTTTAAGGATAAACTACATTCTCCTAGAATTCTCCCAGTAAATGGAAGTCAACCATTTGTCTTACCTACAACCAACCTTATGTGACCGATCCATTTCATGTCACTTTCCAACATTATGCCAGGTACGTAATTAACATCACTGTGTGGAGCAGCACACCACTAATACTGTATTCGATCATTGCAGGATAGTTTTTCCTACTCATCTGAATTAACATACATTTTTCCGCATTTAGAGTAAGCTGCCACGCATCAAACCAATGTATCATCCTCCAGTTACTTGAAGAAGACATTTTCAGATACACTACAGTGTCATCAGCAAACAGTCATAGATTGCTGCCCACCTTGTCTGTCAGATGGTTTATGGAAGTAGAGAACAAAACCAGTCCCCTCCTGGCAATACCTCTGTCTCCGAGAACCTGTAGATATGTACATTTAAAACATAAGGGTTCTTGTTGAGACATGTATTTAAGTTCCTCTTGTAGAGTTTCACTGCAGTGCACTAGCTTCTCTCCAAAATGTACACAAGAGTCAACACTGTCAGAAAATGCCAGAGATACTGCACATTTCACTCACCGTGTGGCCACAGTTGATGGGTTCCAGCTTGTTACTGGAGATGCACCTGTAGCACTTAATGGTTTTGGAGCACTGAAATGGTTCTGTGATAAAGGTGCCACATTTTCTGACTGCCAGCTGGCTGGCCTGTTCAGAGGTGCCGTGGACAGATCTGACCGGGTCCAGTTTGTTGCTGTCGTTCTCTTGGTTGGAGTTGAGGAAGAAGGAGTCCATGAGCTCCTTGTAGAGACAGGTGGTGGAGGTACAGACCTGCAGGGAAGCAAGTAGAACAGTATTTACAATCTGCCACAGAAAAATTTAAGTATAAGAAACAATGTCGCTTTTTTGCATGTTTTCACTCAGTGTTGTATTGTGGCACTATCTTCTGGAAATGAACCTACAGTAAAAAAAGAAGTATGTGTTCAGTAGAAACAAGTAGTAAGAATATTATGTTCAGCTTGAAACTGCATGTCCTGCAGATGCCTCTCAAAGGCTCTTAAAATTCTGACACTTACTTCTTAGAACATTTCTCCCCAATGGTATTTTTTTTACTGATGATAAAAAACAGTTTCAGCTGAACTTTGATTTGACAATCATGATGCAAGACACAAAAATAATTTTAATGTAGGCTCTTCCTGCTTGTTTAGAGTTCAGTGTGGCGCAATGATACAAAAATTTTCAGATGTTTCCCATCTAACATAATATAAAAAACTGGAAATTTCATCCAGATCAAAATAAAATTAAAAAAAATACCTCACTAACAAATTCTCCTACAAATTATTGGATTACCTGTAATTAAGGAGTGAAATCTCGTGTAAGATACAGGAAAGAAGCAGCATTTATTATAAAGATGGTTGACAAGAGTGACAGGTAGTAGACAGACCTCTATCATTATGGATGAAGGTAATTACTTTCTAAGAAAAATATAAATGTAAATATCAAGCTACCAGTAGGAGATAAACAGCAGTTATCTAATACAAATCAAAAAGCAACTGGTTTCAATGTACCAGCTCTCCTGCTAATTTCCTAATTTACAATGGAGTCTGTGAATAGGACACATTCTAAGACACCAAGAAATCATCAACTTAGTATTGGAGGGAAATGCAGGGGGTAAAAATTGTAGAGGGAGATCAAAAGATGAATGCAGTAAGCAGGCTGAAATGGATGTAGGTTATGGTAGTTATTTGGAGATGAAAAGGACAGATTAGTGTGGAGAGCTGAATCAAACCAGTTTTCAGTCTAAAGACCACAACAAGAACAAGAACAACAACGACAACACAGTTAGCTGTCGCAAACAAAAATAATAACTAGTAGTATAGCAATACTCTACTGTTAATACAATGAAAAGGTGAAGTTTCTAAGAGTTGCTTGCTTCTCTTATGTTAATGAATATCTCGATGTGTCCCACACCCCTGAAAGTTCTCCTTCTTGATGTGATCTATGAAAGATGATCAGTGAATGAATCAATGGAAAAAAATAACTTCATGATATCAGTGCTGATGTTACATATAAACGAGTTTTAAGCAATAAGTTTTTCAAATTGCTAGGTACAATGCAAAGCTGGCAATTAGTATATTGATGGCAATCAGATGATAAGATTGAAAGAACTACCAGTTTGCACAGTTGTAATGGGATATAGCAAAGTTGCAATGAAACAACACATCATATTTTTTGGTTAATTCAAATCTCATATTTTGCGTAAACCATTCTTTATTACACAACAACTTAAAACTTGATTTAGTGACTGGGCAATCCAGAAATATGTTAATGTAGTAATATGACACATTTGTGTATCAGCAATGCTGGAAACAACAATTTTGAGAAAGGAAAGTTCTCACTGTTGTAATGGACGCAGAATTTTTGCAAAGTCTGCCTTTAACTAGCATAACATAAATACCATAACAGGCTAGATAAAAGAAATTACTCACCAGTCAATGGTACAAGTAAGCACATATGAAAGCTTAGGAAATGTGGAAGCTTTCAGAGCTAGTGGCTCCTTCTTCTGACAGAAAGTCTGAAGGAAAACGAAGATGGATAAGGGAAATGGACTGGTGAGGTTTAGAAAAGGGGAGATTATGGAAAAGTCACCCAGAACCCTACGTCACGTGAGATTTACCAAACACAATGAGAAGGAAAGACCTTTGGCACTGGGCAGTCCCCAGTCAGTCTGTTTTTCCCATACTTCTCATTCTGTCTGGTAAGTCTCCCCTGAACTGGGGTTCTGCCAACTTTTCCATGACTTTCCCCCATTTCCTAAATCTCACCAGTCCTTTTCCTCCAACCTTCTTCCCTCCTCTTCAACACTTCTGCCAGAAGAAAGAGCTAAGAACCAGTTGAAAGGCAACTGTTGCAGTTAGAAGTGCCAATTCCAATTCAATTGAGTACCTTTTCATTACTTATTCAATACATCCATCTAATTCTCAACGGTCTTCTTTGCAACCTCATTTGTAACATTTATCATCCAAAGTTTCCCTTCCATGCAAGGCTACACTACAGAAAAACACTTTCAGAAAAGACTTAGTAATACTAAAATTTGAATTACATGACAGCAAATTTCTCTTTGTCAGAAACCCTTTTCTTCCTATTGACAGGCTATATTTTATGTTTCCTTTACTTCTCTTAATGTCATTTATTTTGCTGCCCAAACAGCAAAACTCATCCACTACATTAGTATCTCATTTCCTAATTTAGTTTCTTTGGCATTGCCTAGTTTAATTCAACTGCAACACGTGTCTTAATTTTTGTTGATATTTATCTTATAACCTATTTTTCCAAGTGGACACTTTCTTTGAGTTGTCAAGGCTGTACTGTACGCCTGGTTGGTTAGGAAGGAGTTGAAGTTTGTGATGTCTGAAGATGGGTGTGATCCCAAAACACATAACATGTTCTAATAAAAGAGTCAGTTGAACATCTCATGACTTTATTGCAATTGTACAGCATTAGTTGCCAATTATTAACATAAAAATGACCGCAGGCCTCAGAGGGGTTTTTAAGTCCTGTATATCATCCCATATTTAATAATAATAATAATAATAATAATAATAATAATAATAATAATAAAATATATAAAATGTTTTAATATACCAATTATAAAAACCATAATAATTTGTTTACTTCGGTGCTTAATACATGACTTTTGCATAACTTGAAAGAAATTGCAATTCAAAGGAATATAGCTTCAGAAAGTGTTTGTTAAAACATTTTATAAGTACATGTGTTATCTAATTGTTTTGTGCACTGTAACAGCAACAAACTCTCAGAACTCTGACATCATCAAAATCTGCATGACGAAGTCGAAATTTCCATGCATCATTATAAGTAATTCACTGAGGGCTACATTGAGGTACACATATACGATTGGTGGTTGTATCGCCTACACAAGGTATAAAAGGGCAGTGCATTAGCAGAGCTATCATTTGTGCATAGGTGATTCATTTGAAAAGCTTTCTATATGATTATGGCCGCATGATGAAATTAACAGACTTTGAAAACGGAATAGTAGTTGGAGATAGACGCATGGGATATTTCATTTCAGAAATCATTAGGGAATCCAATATTCCTTGACACACAGTGTCAAGTGTGTGCTGAGAATACCTAATTCCAGGCATTACCTCTCATGACGGGCAACGCAGTGGCCGACACCTTCACTTAATGACTGAGAGCAACAGCGTTTGCTTAGAGTTGTCAGTTCTAACAGACAAGCAACACTGCGTTCAATAACCACAAAAACGAATGTTGGATGTACGACAAACATGCCTGTTGGGACAGTGTGTTGAAATTTGGCCTTAATGGGCTATGGCAGCTGTTGACTGGCTCGAGTCCCTTTGCTGACAGCCCATCACCCGCCAGCCCATCACCTATCCTGGGCTTGGGACCATATTGATTGGACTGTAGACGACTGGAGTGGCCATGACAGATAAGTCCCAATTCCAGATGGTAAGAGCTGATGGCAGAGTTTGAGTGTGGCACAGAGCGCACAGAGCCATGGACCTAGGTTGTCAACAATGCACTGCCCAAGTTGGTGGTGGCTCCATAATTGTGTGGTCTGTGTTTACATGGAAAGTACTGTTTCCTCCTCCGTTCCAACTGAACCAATCATGGACTCTCAAACTGTGTCAGATTTCTTATAGATTGCAGGTACTTGCAGCCTGTAAACTGACACCCTGGAGTTTTCTTCACAGGCGATCAGGATAAAAGTCCATCCATGTGTGCAAGAAACCAAAAAGTATCCTGCATTTAACATTGCTTGTAATTTCCGAAAAACTTCGTTTTCATGTTACTTTATCTCTGTAATTTACACTACTGGCCATTAAAATTGCTACACCATGAAGACATGCAGATGATAAATGGGTATTCATTGGACAAATATATTATACTAGAACCGGCATGTGATTACATTTTCACACAATTTGGGTGCATAGATCCTGAGAAATCAGTACCCAGAACAACCACCTCTGGCCCTAATAACGGCCTTGATACGCCAGGGCATTGAGTCAAACAGAGCTTGGATGGCGTGTACAGGTACAGCTGCCCATGCAGCTTCAACACGATACCACAGTTCGTCAAGAGTAGTGACTGGTGTATTGTGACGAGCCAGTTGCTCAGTCACCATTGACCAGACATTTTCAGTTGGTGAGAGATCTGGAGAATGTGCTGGCCAGGGAAGCAGTCGAACATTTTCTGTATCCAGAAAGGCCCGTACAGGACCTGCAACATGCGGCCGTCATTATCCTGCTGAAATGTAGGGTTTCGCAGGGATCGAATGAAGGGTAGAGCCATGAGTCATAACACATCTGAAATGTAACGTCCACTGTTCAAACTGTCGTCAATGCGAACAAGAGGTGACCGAGACGTGTAACCAATGGCACCCCATACCATCACGCCGGGTGATACAGCAGTATGGCGATGACAAATACACGCTTCCAATGTGCGTTCACCGTGATGTCACCAAACACGGATGTGACCATCATGATGCTGTAAACAGAACCTGGATTCATCTAAAAAAATGACGTTCTGCCATTCGAGCACCCAGGTTCGTCGTTGAGTACACCATTGCAGGTGCTCCTGTCTGTGACACAGCGTCAAGGGTAACCGCAGCCGTGGTCTCCAAGCTGATAGTCCATGCTGCTGCAAACGTCGTCCAACTGTTCGTGCAGATGGTTGTTGTCTTGCAAACGTCCCCCCCTGTTGACCCAGGGATCAAGACGTGGCTGCACGATCTGTCACAGCCATGCGGATAAGATGCCTGTCATCTCGACTGCTAGTGATACGAGGCTGTTGGGATTCAGCACGGCGTTCCGTATTACCCTCCTGAAACCACCGATTCCGTATTCTGATAACAGTCATTGGATCTTGACCAATGCGAGCAGCAATGTCGCGATACAATAAACCGCAATCGCAATAGGCTACAATGCGACCTTTATGAAAGTCAGAAATGTGATGGTACGCATTTCTCCTCCTTACACGAGGCATCACAACAACGTTTCACCAGGCAACGCCGGTCAACTGCTGTTTGTGTATGAGAAACTGGTTGGAAACGTTCCTCATGTCAGCACGTTGTAGATGTCGCCACCGGCGCTAACCTTATGTGAATGCTCTGAAAAGCTAATCATTTGTATATCACAGCATCTTCTTCCTGTTGGTTAATTTTCACATCTGTGGTAGCACGTCATCTTTGTGGTGTAGCAATTTTAATGGCCAGTAGTGTAATTCAGAAATGTGATACACGTAATAAAATAAACACTTTTACCCATATTTCTTTTTTGGAGGGGGGGGGGGGGAGGTGCGGGGGTCAGCTTTATGACTCCCGTAACACCCCTCCCTTTTATCAAGAACTAAAGGCAGCGTGCTCTTGTTTGTTTTAAACTCGTGCTCTCCCACTTTTAACTCCCGCTCCTCTGTGAGACTCACTTGATCTCCGGCAGATCCGGCAGCAGCACCGGCAGCTCAGGCACGCGCTCTGGGATGACGAGCCCCCGCAGCTTGGACAGGCCGCGCTGCCGCCGCTCCATCATCTGGCCGACGCGGGGATCCCCCGCGATGCTGTTGCGGTGCGCGCGCACGTCCAGCAGGCTCTGCGACCGCGAGTGCAGCAGGCCTGCCAACACACCGCACCGCCGGCACCTCTTACCAAAGTATCAACATCCATCCGCCGTTGTTAAATACGGCCTAAAGTTAAAATAGTAGGTTTCACCGCAGGTTTTCTACTCGATTGGCTCAAACAGGCTTCTGATTACATGTGGATATATGTAAGATTATACCTACAACAAAGGAAAAAACCGACAGCATCTGATTAAAAAATGATGAACATCTTGAGGCACATCACAACGCATAAGTACTAAGTAGTAATACAAAGAACTGATATGAAATGGAACGTCAACGTGAAATCAGTATTAAGTATCAGAGAAGGCGAACTGAAGCATTAGATTTGTTGTAAGAGTTCTGAAAAAATGCTGTGCATCTGTAAATCCCATACAAGACGCTAGTGCGACCAATTCTAGAGTATTGTTCCAATGTTTCGATTCCTTATCGAGCAGACAAGACGAAAGGTATCGAATGAATTGCCAGGCGCACTACTAGGATGGTAACAGGTCGGTATAGCCCACACCAAATTGTAACATAAATTATCGGGGAGCTTAACTAGGAATCCTTTGGAAAACCTGTACGTATATTGAGAACCTGTATAGAGATGGTTCGATCATTTCTCATACACAGCACTCCGCCTTCAGGCCACAAGTGGCCCAACGGGACCATCCGTCCGCCGTGTCATCCTCAGTTGAGGATGCGGATAGGAGGAGCATGTGATCCGCACACCGCTCTCCCGGTCGTTATGATGGTTGTCTTTGACCGAAAACGCTACTATTCGGTCGAGTAGCTCCTCAATTGGGATCACGAGGATGAGTGCACCCCGAAAAATGGCAACAGTGCATGGCAGCCCGGATGGTCACCCATCCAAGTGCCGGCCACGCCCGGCAGCGCTTAACTTCGGTGATATGACGGGAACCAGTCTACCAACTGCGGCAAGGCCGTTGCCCGATCATTTCTCATGGTTTATGGTAATTCTGTTATGAGTAAAAACTCGGTACTCCAGATTTGGGGGGGGGGGGGAGTCAGAGTCAAGTACCGCTCCCCCCCCCCCCCCCCCCCCCCCCCCTACGTGGCCCACCTTGAGAACATCGTCTGTGGATAGAACAGTTTTCATTTACAGGTGCCCATGGGCGTCTGGAAATATTTATCGGGGTCGGGGCAAGACCAAAATTTTTGTTTGTTATATACTTCACCCCACTAGTTGCTCTGTAGCGGCCAAACCTGCAGTAACTTAGAACAGATTTTATCTTGGACACTGTAACATCTGAATAGGTGCACCGCACAGCAATGCCCGAAGTGCTCCAAGGGAATCCTGACATCACGCATTCGTTCAACATTTGTCTATGTACGAGCGTAAGAAAGGCAAGGTTTGTAAGAGTTTCAATTTATGGCGTGACGAATATTCCTCTCCGTCGTGAGAAAGGGTAAAACACGGAAGTCAATTGTGTAGCGCAGCTTTCCTTCCTTTGTGAATCTTTCTCTCTGATTTTTGAGTTCGCTGCTGTAAGACGCAACAAAGGAAGGCGTGAAAAAGCCGCTCCTTTGTGGCGTGCCGACGTGCTGTTCTCAAGCTGACTACGAGGCATAGATCGGCTGTTGTGGTAATCACATTCTGTGGAATACAGTGTAGGCGAAGAAGATACCCGTAGAGCCGGCTAAGGGGACTGTTGAATCGATAGCTGATGACGTCGACCGATATTACGGATTTCTGACAGCTGCTGACGTTTTGGAATTATTTATTTTCACATTAGTCCCGTTAAACACAATGCTGTGAAATGTCGGTAGCGACTTGTTAGAAGTCTGCACTTTTACCGACATTCGATTTCAATCGAATCTCGTCTATCGCTCTGCCAAGAGTCTTCTTAGAGTGGGATTTTTGATCATTACACTCAAATGACCAGCCTCCGAAGCCAAGGTCGCTATTAAACTATCACATTGCTTTGTCAAAGCTGGTATGTCAAATATTTTTGTCAATGAAATTAAATAGTGTAACAGGGAACTTTGTCAAATCTGGCCTTTCGTCAAAGAAATATGATCAAATCTAGAGCCTCGCCGTAAATTTGATTATAAAAGAGGTTAGTCTTCTGTTCACTCCAATGTGAAATGTATCCATTTGGAGCGCTGGCATCGCTACAGCTATTGGACAGCTGTTTGTAAACATGGCTTCGAAGTTTAGTTGCTGTGTTGCTTCGAAATATCCTTGCTTCGACTGGTATAGGAGGTGAGCAAGGGGCGCATTAATCGTGTGCTGATGGGCAGGTGCAATATGCTGCAAGCGACTTTATTTCCACAAACACAGCTACAGCCATCCACCTCTACATCTGGAAACATCCAGGCAACTTCTCAGCAAGCCAAAGTAGCGGAGGCTGGTCGCATTCTAGAACAATTTTTTTTCTTACCCTTCCATTCTAGTTTGTCTATTTTTGAACTCTGGCTGCCACTAGTTAAAAACTGTATCATCTGTTTCACACTTCTTATTAATTTTGTTGTTGTTGGTTCACCAATTCTAATAATTAAATAATTAAAAAAAATAGGACATACTTCTTATTGACCATATAGTGTACTAAACATATATTTAACGCTAAACATATATTTAACGTTAGATATTTCCCCATCCGTGTTTTAAGCATCGCTTCACACGTTCCTTGAATTATTTTGGTTAATGTGCACTGTGGTAATCGAGTGCTGTATTGTAAACTAGAGTCGCTCTTTCCTGTATCAAGTAACCGTAGTGTTATGGTGAGCCTGTCTTCTGGAACAGATAGCATTTCTCTAGTGAGTATTCTGTTTATAATACGAGAAGCCACTTTGAGGAGCAGGTACTGAAATGCGGTCTCATCTATTCGTAAGTAATTTATACTAGACTTGGCGTCCGACGTTCTCCACTTGTAGCTCTGGTAACAAATTTCTGAATGCTTTTACTGTCTCCACCTAAAATCCACGACTTCACCCATGTATGTTTCCTTTTTTTTCCGCCGCTTCTGTTCCAAATGAACACACGATGCTGATGTGGCACAATCAATTGCAGCGCATCTTAACAAGATGTTTTCCGCCATCTCGAACTTTGACGAAAAATATGACGACAGTGTAATACCCCTTTTTTGACGCTATGCGATACATCTTTGTCAAAAAAATTTAGCTAATATCTGATCATATTTCCTTGTCAAAGAAATATGATAGTGTAATACCCGCCTAACGTACACTTGGGCAATGGCGCTCGAATCGGAGGTACGACGGTTCGAACCCTGCTGGAAGGGATGTGGCGGCGTAGAGTTCCTGATCACCAACCTTTGCACCGATGTCCTGGATTAAGTTCCTAACCTCTCTGCAGTGTCTCAGGAAATGAGGCCACGTCAGACTGCTGATGGTGGCCCGCGTTTCCCTTCATACACAACACAAACCCAACACAACACAACACTGTACATGGGCTCATCACAGCCATCCATCAGATACACACTAGACGCCTGTTGACAGGTGTGGAAGGGAATGGAAAACCAGCTCCACTAGGACCTTACCAAGAGCAGTGACGCTCTACTACGCTCATTCCCTGAGTACGGGATGAGGCTGTTGTAAAAATGTCGATATATCGATATTTTCTCCAGAAATTTAAGATATACAGGGTGATTCAAAAAGAATACCACAACTTTAGGAATTTAAAACTCTGCAACGACAAAAGGCAGAGCTAAGCACTATCTGTCGGCGAATTAAGGGAGCTATAAAGTTTCATTTAGTTGTACATTTGTTCGCTTGAGGCGCTGTTGACTAGGCGTCAGCGTCAGTTGATGCTAAGATGGCGACCGCTCAACAGAAAGCTTTTTGTGTTATTGAGTACGGCAGAAGTGAATCGATGACAGTTGTTCAGCGTGCATTTCGAACGAAGTATGGTGTTAAACCTCCTGATAGGTGGTGTATTAAACGTTGGTATAACCAGTTTACAGAGAATGGGTGTTTGTGCAAAGGGAAAAGTTCTGGACGGCCGAGAACGAGTGATGAAAATGTAGCACGCATCCAGCAAGCATTTGTTCGCAGCCCAGGAAAATCGACTCGCAGAGCTAGCAGAGAGCTGCAAATTCCACAATCAACTGTATGGGGAGTCCTACGAAAAAGGTTAGTTATGAAACCTTATCGTCTGAAATTGGTTCAAGCACTGTCTGCAGCTGATAAGATTAAAAGAATCGATTTCTGTGATTTTATCCTTGCTCAAATGGAAACAGATGAATCTTTCGTTTCAAAGATTGTGTTTAGTGATGAAGCAACTTTCCACACTAACGGGAAAGTCAACCGTCACAATGTCTGTATATGGGGCACTGAGAATCCGCGGGAAACAACTCAGTATGAACGTGACTCGCCTAAGGTGAACGTTTTCTGTGCCATTTCAGCCAATAAAGTTTTTGGTCCCTTTTCCTTCGAAGGTGCTACTGTAACTGGACTACAGTATCTGGAGATGTTAGAGAGTTGGCTGTTCCCTCAGCTCGAACAAGAAGCACAACAATTCATATTTCAGCAGGATGGAGCGCCACCACATTGGCACTTATCTGTCCGTAACTACCTGAACGTCAACTACCCGAGGCGATGGATCGGCCGGCAGGCAGCCCGTGACAGAGCACTTCATCACTGGCCTCCAAGAAGCCCTGATCTTACCCCCCGCGATTTTTTCATATGGGGGTATGTTAAGGATATGGTGTTTCGGCCACCTCTCCCAGCCACCATTGATGATTTGAAACGAGAAATAACAGCAGCTATCCAAACTGTTACGCGTGATATGCTACAGAGAGTGTGGAACGAGTTGGAGTATCGGGTTGATATTGCTCGAGTGTCTGGAGGGGGCCATATTGAACATCTCTGAACTTGTCTTCGAGTGAAAAAAAACCTTTTTAAATACTCTTTGTAATGATGTATAACAGAAGGTTATATTATGTTTCTTTCATTAAATACACATTTTTAAAGTTGTGGTATTCTTTTTGAATCACCCTGTATATCGACGTACTAGGTTAGACTAGTCAAATATTCTTGGAGTCATTCATATAACAGTGGTTATATTCCGTATGCTTGTATTCTGGTACTCAGTTGTCAATGTAGAAGAGTGTCAAATGTGTTTAGCAAATTTTGCCTGTTCACTACTACTTGTGCGCTCTCCCTTCTTTCATCGACATAAATTCAAAATATGACACCACACCATGTACACATCCATTAATCACCTACACTCAACCGATACGCTTAAGGAACAACTCTCAACGCCTCGGATCTTCCAGCTAACAGTACCACATGATTTATTCTTTTCATTTCCATTTGGTGCTTTGGGTGACAACCCGCTCTGGAGATGGATGAAAGCAGGATAATTCCCGATACGAAAAGGAAGAAACTAATAATATCTGATTACGAAATAAATGGTGAGCTTCTGGGGGGCGTCATAACGTTTAAAAAAATCAGTACTTCCGATGACCTGTTTGTAGAGAATACAGACAGGGGAGGTCAAAGTCAGGTTCTGACAGCGAGACTGTGTTGATTGTATTTCGTATTATGTAGTGGAGCAGAAGCGCACCGCTACGTTGATGGAAGTTTAGGGACGTGTTCTTATACGCGAGCGACTCGGCGCTCAGGCGTGGTTGACGCAAGAGCGTGCGTGTAAACGGTGAAAGTCGTGCGAATGCGTGGCGTGTGGAGTTCCGTCACTTCTAAAACGATGCGCGGCGCGTGGGCGGCGAGGGCGTTACTTGCAACCACACCTTGTGTGGAACCGAATCCAGCACTTATTATTATCGCTACTGCAGCAGCAGGTATTACAGCTATCAACAGCAACATAAATCAAAGGACAAGGAGTAGAGGTACCGTCATAGCCATCCTCCTTAGATCAAAGAGCAGAGAGAGTAGCCAATTGCCTAGTGAAACTATTCAAGAATGGAGAGTGAAACGTTTCATACATCATTAGTTACCGGCGCCCAAAAAAAAAAAAAAAAAAAAAAAAAAAAAAAGGATCTGAGCACTATGGATGGAACTTAACATCTGAGGTCATCAGTCCCCTAGAACAACTTAAACCTAACTAACCTAAGGACATCACACACATCCATGCCCGAGGCAGGATTCGAACCTGCGACCGTAGCGGTCGCGCGGTTCCAGACTGTAGCGCCTAGAACCGCTCGGCCACTCCAGCCTGCAGCTTAACCACAGCCTGGGAGATGTTTCCAGAATGAGATTTTCACTCTGCAGCGGAGTGTGCGCTGATATGAAACTTCCTGGCAGATTAAAACTGTGTGGCGGAGCGAGACTCGAACTCGGGACCTTTGCCTTTCGCGGGCAAGTGCTCTGCAAGGTCCGCAGGAGAGCTTCTGTAAAGTCTGGAAGGTAGGAGACGAGGTACTGGCAGAAGTGAGGCTGTGACGGCGGGCGTAAGTCGTGCTTGGGTAGCTCAGACAGGCAGAGCATTTGCTCGCGAAAGGCAAAGGTCCCGAGTTCGAGTCTCGGTCCGCCACACAGTTTTAATCTGCCAGGAAGTTTCATATCAGCGCACACTCCGCTGCAGAGTGAAAATCTCATTCTGGTTCCACGAGGCGCTTTCGAGGATGAAACTATTGTCTACACAGAAGGCCTGCAAGCATCGACGCTTTGTGCAGGGGACCTCAACATAAACGAAAGTAACGTATTGCTTATATATAAAGGCACGTTACTGTATGATTACACGATTGCACAACAGTCTCTGGAACCAGTTACTTCCCAAAAATACCTGGAAGTATGCATATGGACGATTTGAAGTGGAACGACCACCTAAAACTAATAGCAGGAATTAACCGAAGAATCCTCAGAAAACTTAGTCCGTCAACGAAGGAGGCTGCGTACAAAACCCTTTAATATTGCTCGTCAGTATGGGATCCGTACCATACAGAATCGATATAGCAAACAGAGAAGATTCAAAGAAGAGCAGGGCGTTTCGTTACATGTTCATTTAGTAAGCACGAAAACGCCACTGAAGTGATCCACAAACTTCCGTGGCAAATGCTTCACGCGATGCGTTCTTCATGCTACATCACAGGGTGGTTTACTGTTCAGTTTCCGAGAGCGTACCTTCCTACAAGAGTCAACAATGATATTGCTTCCCCGTACGTAAATTTAGAGAAAACACCATGAAAACAAAATTAGAGAGTTCCATGCTCAGGGATCCTTACCAGCAAGCATTCTTCCCGCGAACCATTCGCCACCGGTGCAGGAAAGGAGGTAAATGACAGCGGTACACAATGTACCCTCCACCACACACCAGACGTAGATTATTAGATAGCATCAAAGACTACCGCCATCACTTGAAACCTCGTTGGTTTCATCGTTATCTTCTTGGTCAGTAGCACTGTCGTAATTCTCGCGGTAGACGATGGCTTTTTCCCCCAACCACAGTAAACCCCATAATAGAAAAATTCGCAGTTGACAGGTGGTGATCGTGCAGAATAAAAGCAAACCGTAGTACCACCAAGTTGGGACACAAATATCCTGTCACTACGCTTACTGTCACAAACTTTCTTGCGTTCCTTTCTAAATGGACACCCTGCACGTTTCGAGCCGCCGTTCACCTCGATGACTGTTTTTGTGGACACGACCATCGACCTAGTGTGCTAAAAATGTGATTAACCCGAAGAGCCCACACGTTTCCATTGATCAACGGTCGAATCCCGATGGTTCCGTCCCCAATGTAAACGTCATTGACGATGCCGTTGGGTCAATATGTGAACACGCAGGGCTGATCTGTTTCGGAGCTCCATGTTCAACAACGAACGATTAACGGTGTGCTCCGAAACACTTGTGTGTGCGCCAGCATTGTGTTCTTTCCGCAGCAGATCACCATCTATCCCGCTTTACCGAGCACACAAGCCTTTATACCCCACGTTCTGTGAAGAGCTGTGGACGTCCGTGCATTTAGCGCCTAGTGGTAGTTTCACTGTTCTTCTACCTCTTTCCATAAGATACTCACGACAGTAGCACGTGAACATTCCACCAGCTTCGCCGTTTCCGAGTTACTCATTCACAGACCCTGCGTAATAATAATTTGGCTTTTGTCACAGTCGCTTATCTCAGTGGATTTCCTATTTACAGCTCATAACTTCCCCGTCGTGTCCGCTCCACTTGCGTGCTTTCGTTACCGCGTCACGTGGCCGCAACGCTAGCAGGCGTTTTCTTAGCAGTCTATATCAACTTTTGTGCCGGAATATTAGAACGTCTGCACAGAATAAACAACACAGCGTTCGCATTGTGTTATTACGAGTTAATACTGGACATTTTAAGAACAAGATGTCATTCTGAAAATTACTGAATGTGGAAAATTTTATAACATTAACTGAATTCTTGTCGGTGGTTCTCATACCATGATGACAATATTAAATGAGAAACATTTTCCAATGATCCGCAAAATTTTATATATATATATATATATATATATATATATATATATATTTATTTATTTATTTATTCGGTCACAAAAAGGCTATCAGCTTCCTAGGCCACAGTCAGAAGATAACCGAATGTCACAAACATAGATAAAATGACGCGCGACTCAGACAGATATTATTTATACAGGACATATGATGACATGCAGAGGGTTTACAAAAGAAAGTATTACATTTTTGTGTCATGCAGAAGTTGTTACATGAAACTTTTTTCTGTGGACATCATTACACGTTTCATGAAGGATGTACAAAATTAGGTAGACTGATAAGAAACATATCGAAAAGAGCGACAAAAAGCAGGATAGGAGATGTGTTAAGGGGGGTAGGACGTCAAACGGGCCGACTTGGAGCAGGAGAGGCTTCACAGGACATTTTAATTTCCAGTGTCTATACTTTTACAAATAAATTCATAAACTTAGGATGCAAGTGCTATTCTGCGATGATGTTGGCACAGGAGAGGAAAGCATGATGGGCCGTATCAAACCAGTCAGAAGACTGATGAAAAAAAAACCGTTGCATTTAAGAATAGATGAAAAATAAAGTTAAATTTACAACTGTAACCCAAACAGAAACTTTATTTAACAGAGGGGAAAAAGGAAATTGACTGCTTTTCTTAAAAGAATGTAAAACTTCACTATCTACATAACAAGAGTGGTTTTCCATTGAAAGACGATCGTCAAAGGTTGGCTCTGCTTTCTTAATCTCTAGCTTCTCTCACGTTGACGTCCGGTTTTAGTTAAATGTAACTATTTCTGTGTGATATAAAAATTAATACTTTCTTTTGTAAATACTCTACACGTAATCGTTTTTGCATCTTTCGTATCTTCGTGTAAATAATATCTGTGCCAGTCAGACGTCATTTTATCTGTGTTCGTGACTTTCAGGTGTCAACAGATAATGGCCTAAGAAGCTGAGAGCCAGTGTATAACCAAATAAATATAATTTTGCTGAAAGCGGTTCTTATTAATATTTTCAGCTCTTGGAAACCAGAGCGCAAGGCTGTTTTGTCGGACCACTCTTGGTCATTGTTACTTGCCTGTGCCGCTGAAGGACGTCCTCCGCGGAAGCGAGGCCGTGGCCTGCTGCGCGTCGGCAGAGCGCTCCCTCGCGGGTGCGGGGGCGGCGGCGGGGGCGGCGCTGGCTGCGGGGGTGGCGGACAGGTCGAGGAAGCTCTGCGAGCGGTCCAGCGGCGACGTGCGCACGTCCAGCTGGCTGCCGCCCACGCGCGAGTAGAGGCCGGCCGCCGGGCTGGCAAGGGCGACGGAGGCGGCGGGGGCGGCGGAGGCGGAGGGCGCCGACAGGTCCGCCGCGGAGCTGAAGCGCCGCCGCAGCGGCGACGCCGCAGCCGGCTGCTGCGCATGCGCGGGAGCCTGCCAACATGACGGCCGCAAATCAGATAACGGCCACTGTTTCGTCACTATTATCAATTTAACACAAAGCGAAAAGGCGAGTAAACGTTAAACAAACCGTAGCTGCAGATATTTAATTAGTTCCGGGTTTACTTTATACACCGCATGCTGGTGGAAACTTTAAGACTTCGATAGGAATGTAATAATTCCAATTCCAAAGATGGCAGGTGCTGACAGGAGTATTACCGAGCTATCAGTTAAAAACGTAATGATTGCAAAATACTGTCAGAAATCATTTACAGAAGAGTGGAAGGAAACAACAGTAGAAGCCAATACTGGCCCTAGGATTTATCCTAGTAGATAGGCTGAAGAAAGGAAAACCTACGTTCATAGCATTTGCAGATTTAGAGAAAGCTTTTAGCAGTGTTGGCTAAATACTTTTTTTGAAAATCTAAAGGTAGTAGGGAGCAAAATTTTAGCCTCAAGTTTTACAGAACCGATGCTGTATGTATATGAGTAGGGTCATGAAAGGGAAGCAATGGATGAGGGGCAGTGGGACAATGGCGGCAGCTTCCTTTCTTAAAAATGAAGCTTTAATTTAATTCATTGTCGTTCGAAACTGGCCTCCAATGCCAAGCGCTACTGTTGCGCCTGAGTGGACGTTCGTTTCATAATTTTACTCGGGTTAACCATCGTAATAAGGTGTCAAAACAAAAATCCCCAGAATATTTTTGTTACCAGTACGAGAATCATAACTAGGACCAAAGATTTAGCATCTGACTGCATTAAAAAAATTGTCTATCACCACGGGTGCCTCTCCTAAAACAACTGAACACAGAATGTAGCAACGAAAGGTAATTGTCTGTCTCAGCTTCACGCAGCGATTTAAAAACCGAACGCTACACAAAAAAACAACCAAAAATAAATACGCACGTTTTTATATAAACTCGCTACATAAATTTAACCATTGTTCACTGAATTAAAGACGCAATATATTCTTCAAAAAATATTAGAGGTACTGCATCTCGTGAAATAACTGCCTAACAATTTTTAAAAAATTAACAGTAACTTCAATAGTTCAGACGAAATTACACATGGTGTCCCACGAGGAATGATCAGAGGATGGCCGGACGATACGCGGCCGAAATATCAGTGGAGGAAATTTTATTCGCGCAGCAATGCCCGAAATTTAATGGACAAATAACAATATGTACCGAACTAGTGTCAAACTCTACACCATGTGCCCTTATTTACACTGAAACGTCAAAGAAACTGGTATAGGCATGCGTATTCAACTACAGCAATGACAACGTATCGAATATTACAGAAAATAAAGAACAATGTATACTAAAGGTGTTCTATAGCGGAAACCATTCGTAATAGGGCATATGTCGATACGGAGTTTTTTGCTTCAAATGAGTGTTATATCCCTGAATAGACCATTCCTCTGGGGAAGCCAATATTTCGGTCAGTCGACAACGTGTACAATGACTGACTTTTACAGTCATATTTTTCTTGCAAATCTACTTTTATAGCTTTTGAAGATGTAGAGAAAGTTACTGACAAAGTTGAGTGAAATACACTCCTTGCAGTTCTGAAGGTAGCAGGGTACAGGGAGCGAACGATAAATTATACAGTACTCAAAACTGGAGACATAAAAGTCGAAAGACACAAAGGGAGGTAGTAAATGAGAACGGTTGGAGTGTATCCCCCTTGTTATTAAATTTGTACATTGAGCAAACACTGAAGTAAAACAAGGAGAAACTAATTTAAAACAAGGTTGATTGAGCGTAATCGAATTAAGTAGGCTGATCCTGAGGTAATTAGTTTAGGAATTGAGACACTGAAGCTTACAAATGAGTTTTGCCGTTTTGCCATCATGGTAACTGGCAACGACAGAAGTAAAGAAAATATGCAATGCAGACTGTAAATAAGACGGAAAGCTTTTCTAACAGAGATAAAATGTGTTGGCATCTAACGTAAATTTACATATTAGGGAGTCTTTTTATGTAAGTATTTGTTTATGGTGTAGTCTTGTACGGAAGTGAAGAGTGAATGATAACGAGTACGGCCAAGACGAGATGGACGACTTTAAAACGTTGTGACGTAGAAGAATGCTGAAGATTAGACGGGTAGGTTGACTGACTAAAGAACAGCCACTGAATCAGATCAGATGGAAATGTCACGACTGTTTAGCCTTTTGCTGTTCATCCACTCCCTGCCTTGAGTTGTCCTTATCAGAAAAACGCATCTACTGCACCTATGACATCATTGTTAATTAGTTTTTTGGATGTGATCATTTTCATTATTTTAGTCTTCTTGCAATGAATTTTCAAGCATATTTGCATATTTCTGTGTTGAGTTGAATTTTATCTGACTAGATGCATCAGTACCATGTCAAAGAGATTGAGTTACGTCTGATTAACACGTACTGTTTCTTCCTTTTCCTTTCTCTTGGTACATATAAGTGTGGCTCCACTGTCATCGCTGGAGCTAGTAGTATAATTTTATAGTCAGAAATTGTTTCCATATTTAATGTAGTTGATCTCCAAAAGTTATTCTGCAACTATGCTCTCTCTGTCTCATATATCTGACGATTACAAGAACGGAGAAAAACAGCATTCTACAAGTAGACGAAAGTGGAAACGTCCACATAAATGTTTTCTTTCGGTGCGCCAGGGCAGACGCCGACAACCAACGCTCAAATTAGAAAACGCCTCACTTGACGATAGAGAAAAGCATTCCGCTATCGTTCAATCCCGCATATCGAGACGACCTTGCCAAGTCAGATAAGCCTTACAGCGGTGACATGAGAATGCTGTTAGGTCACTCGTGCTACCTAGCTCATATCTACACAGTTAAAGTTAGTTGCACACTGTCGAGATAACACGAAAAAGCAAGCAGACCCCAACCACACTACAACGATCAGTTTTGTCAATTGAGCAGCGAATTTCGCGCAGCCGAAGATTATAGAGTTTAGGTCTGATCCTTCGTCTAAAAGTTGAGATTCGGCCACTTTGCCGGCCAGAGTGGCCGAGCGGTTCTAGGCGCTACAGTCCGGAACCGAGCGACCGCTACGGTCGCAGGTTCGAATCCTGCCTCGGGCATGGATGTGTGTGATGTCCTTAGGTTAGTTAGGTTTAAGTAGTTCTAAATTCTAGGGGACTGATGACCTCAGAAGTTAAGTCCCATAGTGCTCAGAGCCATTTGAACCATCGGCCACTTTGACTCGATACAGGGGAACTGGACAGCGTACATGAACTCGTGCATTAGAGTAAATGGTTCAAATGGCTCTGAGCACTATGGGACTTAACTTCTGAGGTCATCAGTCCCCTAGAACTTAGAAATACTTAAACATAACCTAAAAACATCAAACACATCCATGCCCGAGGCAGGATTCGAATTTGCGACAGTACCGATCGCGCGGTTTCAGACTGTAGCGCCTAGAACCGCTCGGCCACTCCGGCCGTCATTAGAATAAATGAATGAAAATGTTCAGCGCTTGGAACAAAGACTGACAGTTGGTACTAAAAGTAAATAAACGGGCGAAAAAATTCAGTGGCATTTGATTACACGATCGTCGACCAGTCAACGGAATCTGTCGGAATCGTTAAGTATCTAGTCGTGGGGAAGCCAATAAGCGAATTTACATCTCGCTTACTGAACGCGAGGCGAAATTAGGAAATGAGGCGGTACAGACAGTCTTGCTGTCAGCTAATGGAATATAAACAGGAGCAGTGAGAGCAGGGTGGAGAGCTGTTTATGTGCACGAAGTACCCTCGCTACACACCGTAGCTGACTTGCAGAGAGCAGATATCTATACAGAAACTGGCGTCGATAAGCAGAAAAGACTTTTAATAATTCAGACGGAGAACTCGCGCCTCTCCGTTCTACGGAGAGAGGACGACCGCGAGGTGAGAAGTTCTGTCAGGTTAAATCGCTACGGAAAAACCGGACCCAAAAACGGTGGTGCGACAGTTTGTCAAAGCGCGACAGCAGTCGCCGTCTCTCGCGAATTTAGACCGCCAGTAAGGCGGAGAAATATTACCACCAGTAAAGCGGAGAAGCATTAAAGCGCGCAGCATGAGACAGTAGTGGATAGCGCGAGAATAAATGTAGTTATGACAGCGCCGTCAGCTGGCGCTGCAGAGGCTGCTCACAGAACACAGAAAGACAGACAGAGAGAGAGAGAGAGATCCTACTTACCTGCCAGCGAACCTCCATGGATGTGCGCGGCCTGCACCACGTCCCGGCCATCAGCCGCACAGGCGATTAGATTAGATAAGATTATAAGGCTTCACGTCAGACCATGCTAAGCAGATGCAGCGCTCGCCCACTTCCGCTAATTCATTACCGAACTGTGCAACTTTTTTTCGGATGTTATATCGTGTTTACCTCTTCCTAACTGGACATAAAGGACAGGGCACTCTAAATATGCTAAACATTAAACGGAGAAAATTTAAGCCGAAGTCTTCATTTTGTTCGTTATTGCTCCTCGCGTTTCGTCTGAGCGGACGTCACATGGCATTCGTTCAAGTCGATCGATGATTCCTTTACTCAGTTTTTTATTACAGAAGGCAACCAGCCGTCTGACCGAACACGCTGAGCTACCGTGCCTGCGCCCCTAGAGCACGGCTGCAACTAATATGTTACGAGCCTTCTATTGATTAGCTATTCTATCGCTTGAGCCTTGTCCTGCAGTTACGCAGGGTCAGCCATCGTTAATTGGATTTGGCATGTTAATGGTTAAGGGGTGGCTGGATGCCCTTCCTGCCACCACCCCGTACCCCCCACGACGGAATTTGTATACCCCAACTGTCTGCGTCGAGTGTAATCCATGGAAGAGTGCAAATGTGTTCAGATGTCTGCGAGCTGTGTAACTGAGGCGGAACATGGGGACCAGCCCGGTATTCACCTAGCGGGATGTGGAAAACCGCCTAAAAACCACATCCAGGCTGGCCGGCACATCGGCCCTCGTCGTTAATCCGCCGGGCGGATTCGATCGGGGGCCGGCGCACCTACCCGAGACCAGAAAGCAGCGCGTTAGCGCTCTCGGCTACCCTGGCGGGTTTTCAATTCACTAGATATACAGGGTGAGTCACCTAAAGTTACCGCTGGATATATTTCGTAAACCACATCAAATACTGACGAACCGATTCCACAGACTGAACGTGAGGAGAGGGGCTAGTGTAATTGTTTAATACAAACCATAAAAAAATGCACGGAAGTATGTTTTTTAACGCAAACCTACGTTTTGTTAAATGGAACCACGTTAGTTTTGTCAGCACATCTGAACATATAAACAAATACGTAATCAGTGCCGTTTGTTGCTTTGTAAAATGTTAATTACATCCGGAGATATTGTAACCTAAAGTTGACGCTTGAGTACCACTCCTCCGCTGTTCGATCGTGTGTATCGGAGAGCACCGAATTACGTAGGGATCCAATGGTCACCGCTTTCACCCGTTTCATGTGTCGCTACATCAGCAATTACATGGTGATGACTTTAATCATCGAGTGCAATTCTGTCAATGGGCATTAACAGAGAATGCGCTGCAGTTCTACCTGTTTACCTATGAAGCGGGTTTCACAAACCACGGGGCACTGAATCTACGGAACATGCATTACTGGTCCGTGGACAATCCTCGCTGGCTCAGACAGGTAGAGCGACAGCGACCGTGGACTGTAAATGTATGGTGCGGAATCATTGGCGACCACCTCATTGGTCCTCACTTCATTGCAGGGGCCCAAACAGCTGCAACATACATCGCGTTTCTACAGAATTATCTGCCATCGTTGCTCGAAAATGTCCCACTGGAAACGCGTCGACGTATGTGGTATCAGCATGACGGTGCACCTGCACATTCCGCAATTAACACTAGGCTGACCCTTGACAAGATGTTCGACGGGCGTTTCATAGGACGTGGAGGACGCATAAATTGGCCAGCCCGTTCTCCTGATCTTACACCTCTGGACTTCTTTCTGTGGGGTACGTTAAGGGAGAATGTGTACCGTGATGTGCCTACCCCAGAGGATATGAAACAACGTATTGTGGCAGCCTGCGGCGACATTACACCAGGTGTACTGCGGCGTGTACGACATTCATTACGCCAGAGATTGCAATTGTGTGCAGCAAATGATGGCCACCACATTGAACATCTATTGGCCTGACATGTCGGGACACACTCTATTCTACTCCGTAATTGAAAACGGAAACCACGTGTGTACGTGTACCTCACCCCTCATGGTAATGTACATGTGCGTCAGTGAAAAAGACCAATAAAAAGGTGTTAGCATGTGGACGTAATGTGCTGTTCCAGTCTCTTCTGTACCTAAGGTCCATCACCGTTCCCTTTGGATCCCTACGTAATTCGGTGCTCTCCGATACACACGATCGAACAGCGGAGGAGTGGTACTCAAGCGTCAACTTTAGGTTACAATATCTCCGGATGTAATTAACATTTTACAATGCAACAAACGGCACTGATTACGTATTTGTTTATATGTTGAGATGTGCTAACAAAACTAACGTGGTTTCATTTAAAAAACGTAGGTTTGTGTTAATAAACATACTTCCGTGCATTATTTTATGGTTTGTATTAACCAATTGCACTAGCCCCTCTCCTCACGTTCGGTCTGTGGAATCGATTCGTCAGTATTTGATGTGGTTTACGAAATATATCCAGTGGTAATGTTAGGTGACTCGCCCTGTATAAGGTCGCAATAAGTTGCCCCCATCCCACGTAACGATCGTTGAAAATCGGCGTCATTCGGAACACTTTGTGTTGACTGTGATCTGTCTCTGACTGCTGCCAACCTCTGCTAACAGCTGTCACTATAGCTTCGTGGTTAAGTGTTGTTGGTCTTACATGTGTGAATGACTTTGATTAACAATAGTATTCATACTTATATTCAAGTGCACTACTCAAGTCTGACACAATCACAAAAGTTTGATAAACTATATAAATGCCTGTTTTGTTCTACTCACTGCATCCTACAGGGTGGCTACAATTAAAGTTTCGCTACTTGAGAGGACGCCCATGAAAAACAACGAGTCATCGTGGGACAATGAAACTGGAAACATTTTTAAGAAACACGCGGAAGGGAAGTAACGAATAAACAACTGAAAGAAATACATTTTAATTTCAACATGAGAGGGTGTTTGTTTGTTAACTGCATACCACGTTTACGTTCCAGGTTATAAATGTTGTTCAGTGTGACGATCACCTGCTCACACGACAGCCTGGAACCGCGCTAGAGATTGCTATACTGTTGCCCGGACCATCTGAGGTGAGGTGTTGGCTACCTCCCTCGCTACGCTGATCTTCAGCCAGCAACATGTATCAGCGTCCCGTGTCTCAGTCATGCCAACAGTAATTTCTTCAACTGTTTGTGGCGCAATTGGCCGTCGCTCTCTCCCTGGATCAGTTCCCAAACAGCCAGTTCATTCGAACTTCCAAATCACGTTCTTCAACAACAGTGCGGAAAGAGGACCTCTCCACATTCCTTTAATGCAATGATACTCGCCCAGCAGCACTATTGCTGTTGTTTCGCTACAACAGTTTTATGAGGCAAAGCCCTGCTCACCTGCTGACTGTCTGCAGCTGTAATGCACTCTCATGCTTGTGTTTCAACCTTACATCAGTGTACCAGTACCGCCGCTTAGCGGCGTGTCACGACACTAACTCTACTAACAACGGAAATCCGACAGTGCATAGCCTGAACATCATTCTTATAAACTCCGCGGCTCGTGGTCTTGCGGGAGCGTTCTCGCTTCCCGCGCACGGGTCCCGGGTTCGATTCCCGGCGGGGTCATGGATTTTCTCTGCCTCGAGATGACTGGGTGTTGAGTGCCTTTGATCATCATTTTATCCTCATTCACTCGCAAGTCGCCGTAGTGGCGTTAAGGAACCGACCCGCGAGGGGTCTCCCGGCCACCAATGCCATACGCCCATTATTATCATCATTATTCCTATAAAGTTACTTATCCATATGGCAAATAATTTTCCGTCTTCACTGGCTCAAGTAGCGAAAGTTCAGTTGTAGTCACCCTGTATGGCAACAGTCTTAATTAATTTAATGTCCTTGCAACACATCAGTACCGCATTTGAAGATGACCGACCGTGTCGAAGTTTACACCACAACGGTAGATACGTACGAGTCGCGCACGCCGGTGAGTTGCCAGTAATGGAAGCCGAACAATAGAACATTCTCCCCTCTCACATCCTGTAACCCCGCAGTGGCCTCGCTATTTAACCCTCTGATCCCAAGTTAAGCGAACAGCTTTACTTATCCCACGGCCGCATTCTGCAACATCAATTAAAATTAAGTTCACCTTAAAAGATTACTGTCTAAGGACTGGACAGAAATACTGCACTCGTAAGAAGTTCTTAACGTTAGTTGACATTTTTGGATTCAGCTTGCCGCAGTTTGACGACCACTGCATTAAAGAATAGAGAGCCCCCATGTATAAACTCGGATGGACAACACTGAAACACCCGCCTTACAGTCCTGACCTGGCTGCATTTGACAATCATCTCTTTGGGAAACTGAAAGACTCTTTTCGTGGAACAAGGTTTGAAGATGATGACTCCCTTGCGCACGCTGCCAAACGGTAGCTCCAACAAGTTGGTCCAGAATTTTACCGTGCGGGTATACAGGCGCTGGTTCCAAGATGGCGTAAGGTAGCTGAGAGGGATGGAAATTATGTGGAGAAATGAAAATATTGTTCCTAAAGGAAGTATCTACACACTGCAAACGTTTCAAACATGTAGAATAAAAGATGGATTTTAAAAAAGTGTGCATTTCTCACTAGAAGTGTCCCCATGTATAAAACAGATATCAAATGCATTATTACTTCACGAATGAGTTAATGCGTAAAATATTTGATGTCATGCATGTAAAACCTTTATGGTTGAAGACTCAGAGCTCTAATTATGTTCGTTTTATGGACCACATGTACAAAACAGATATCAAATGCATGATTACTTCATGAATGAGTTAATGCGTCAAATATTTGATGTCAAGCATGTAAAACCTTTATGGTTAAAGACTCAAAACTCTAATTATGTTGGTTTTATGGACCACATACACGGACTAAAAGTGCTGGAAATCGTAAGTAACACCGAACGATAATTTCGCATCAAGAAATGTGTACTACAAAACTCGATTCTAAACTGACAAACAAGAGAAAAACATCATAAGATGTAACATAATAACATATTGTATCTACTACATAATACATTTATTATACGTATAAAAAGAAATATGTATTACCGGCCACTGGAAATGTTTCACAAGTAAAAAAAGCGAACGCGTATGGCAATAAACAAACTGGCTTCAATTAGTTGCATAGACAGAACATACTCCCATGAATTTTGAAGCAAGTGAGGAACGATGGAGGACAGAGAAAAAATGACGAATTCACTAGAAGTTGCAGCAGTAGAGTGAATTAATCAAAGATTTCCCTTCACTCTAAGATTACGATCCTGTCGCACTTACAGGACATGACACATTCAAAATTTACTGTGAAGACAGTATGATAACTGATAAAATGGTCCGATGCAATCTGAATAACAAAGCTGAGCAAGTTACTTTCAATTCAGGCGTCGTTCTACCCAACACAACTAATGTGCAAAACAATGGAATGAAAAGAAGGAGAAATATAGGGACCGGGAAGATGATGTAAAAACCACATGGCAACAGAAGTCTGTGCACATTATCGCAGTGGTAATGTGGGACACTGGCGATATACATAAGCTAACTCTGAAAGGCCTACACAACCTAAAACTATGTTCTCCGCTCTGTTGACAACAGCAGAAGGCACATATGCTACACGCCCAAAGCGCTTTCAACTGGCGATGTCTTGTTAACATGGAACGATGCAAAGCTGAACACTGGCACCAAGACGGCGTTCAAGTGGGGTGGGTCGGTTCTAAGTTGGAAGAAGGCAACAGGACCATGCCTAGTAAAGCGACGTGATGTTCCAACCTCCTTCAGGACAGAGAAAGTTTAATTTCTGTAATTAAAAATGAACATCGCATGGGTAGCAGTTGCTATAAAAAGCGAAGAACCAAAAATATCCTGTACGGAAATGATGATTATTAACACTGAAGAGCCAAAGAAACTGGTACACATGCCCAATATCGTGTAATGCCCCCGCGAGCAGGCAGAAGTGCCGCAACACGTGGTATGGACTCGACTAACGTCTGAAGCAGTGCTGGGGGGAATTAACACCATGAATCCTCCAGGGCTGTCCATAAATCGGTAATAGTACGAGGGGGTGGAATCTCTTCTGAACAGCACGTTGCAAGGCATCCCAGATATGCTCAATAATGTTCATGTCAGGGGAGTTTGGTGGCCAGCGGAGGTGTTTAAACTCAGAAGAGTGTCCCTGAAGCCATTCTGTAGCTATTCTGGACGCGTAGGGTGTCGCATTGTCCTGCTGCAATTACCCAAGTCCGTTGGAATGCAGAATAGACATGAATGGATGCAGGTGATCAGACAGGATGCTTACGTACGTGTCACCTGTCAGAGTCGTATCTAGACGTATCGGGCGTCCTATATCACTCCAACTGCACACGCCCCACACCATTGCACAGCCCCCGTCAGTTTGAACAGTCCCCTGTTGACATGCAGGGTTGTCTCCATACCAGTACCCGTCCATCCGCTCGATACAATTTGAAACGAGACTCGTCCGACCAGGCAACATGTTTCTATTCATCAACAGTCCAACGTCGGTGTTAACGGGCCCAGGGGAAGCGTAAGGCTTTGTGTCGTGCTATCATCAAGGGTACACGATAGGGTCTTCCGCACGGAAGCCCATATCGATGATGGTTCGTTGAATGTTTCGCACGCTGACACTTGTAGATGGCCCTGCATTGAAATATGCAGCAATTTGCGGAAGGGTTGCACTTCTGTCACGTTGAACGATTCTCTTCAGTCGTCGTTGGTCCCGTTCTTGCAGGATCTTTTTCCGACCGCAGCGATGTCGGAGATCTGATGTTCTACCATTTCTGATATTCACGGTACATTCGTGAAATGGTCGCACGGGAAAATCTCCACTTCATCGCTAGCTGGGAGGTGCTGTGTCCCATCACTCGTGCGCCGACTATAACACCACGTTCAAACTCACTTAAATTTTGATAACCTGTCATTGTAGCAGGAGTAACCGATATAACAGCTGCGCCAGACACTTGTTGTCTTATATAGGCGTTGCCGATCGCAGCACCCTATTCTGCCTGTTTGGATATTTCTGGATTTGAATATGCATGCCTATACCAGTTTCTATGGCGCTTCAGTGTATGAATACAACGAAAAACCAGTCTAAAGTTCCAAATTTTACTTCCTTTTTTCACTCGATGACTAATTTCGGGCCGAGACCCATTTTCTCATCATCGTAACGTACTCAAATATAGTATTTCCGAAGATGTGAAAACCACATCAAAAATGTGCAACTGGATGTTAAGCATACCTTAAATTCCGTAGCGAACTTCAGACCCGACCATTTCCTTTCAACAATTTCTTCATAGAAAACAAAATCTAGCTATATTTTACTAGGCATAAAGCCAGTTTTCACTAGTATGGATTCGGGCGATTTCTTGCAGTGATTTCGAAAGATAGTAGTAGGTCATAACGCACACAAACAAGGTAACAGCGGACGATTTTGATATCCAAACGTATCGGAAATATCTGGCGAGAACAGAAAGCAGTCAGCTCGATGCGCCTATTTGTGCTTCCTGCGCTTGCTGTCGAGTTATGTTGGCTCACCTGAATGTGGGAACGTTCGAAACTTCACGCGACGACTTTTCCTGTTGTGCTTATGACAACACAACGAAGGCATTCCACTGGCACAAGCATGTCTTACTGGAAACGGAAGCAGTGGTAGATGTGTATAAAACTTAAGACTTTCACAACTTTAGAGCGATTCCCAGCAGCAAATACCCTAATTAGCATTCTGTCTCATTATGGAAACATTATCGTCATCTCCGAACCCCTCTCCCCTTTTACACAGTAAGTACAAAATATGAGTGTTTAGTAACATAAAAAACGTAACAGAATAAAACTAACTTTCACATAATCTATTTTATGCATTATACTGCCTTAGGAACAACTCCTCATTACTTTCACGGTAGCAATAAATAACAAACTCCCGCATGACTAACCGGTCGTGAGGTAAGCGTAACGTTGTTGGCATACTTATCGCTGCAGAAATTTCATGACTCATACCCGTATCTTGCTCAGAGATACACGTACCCAAGTTTCTCAGCAGAAAAGCAAATCTTCCCAGTAATTGAATAGACATTAGAAAACAAATCCCACCATCACTTTCTATCGCGCAGCATCACACATTTAGGATTTTTCCTTCCGTACTTCTTATCTGGTAATCAACTAACTGTCTTTCCATGCTGCAAACAAGCGGATCCATAGAAACTGAAAAAAAAATCACAAACGAAAGCTCTTATTTCTAGAGCGCACATGTTTCCGGTCAGTTTTTATACGGATGTGTTATGCCCTCTTGCAGAGAACTGAAGCGTTACACTGTGTTTAGAACCTTAGCTGCACCTCGCTCCTGTCAACGGCATTTGTACAACTGGGTACAGAAATAAAGAAAACTACCATATGGCACAAATATACTGCACAACGCCGCGCGTAAAAACTGGATTCTTCCGGGGCTCACACCTCGGATTCTATTTGTGGTAGGTAGGGTCAAGCGTTTCGCACAGCGTTTGCACTGGGGACCATTTGTAAACCCGACAGAAGGCTCGTCTTACTGTAACTATCCTACAGTACAGCGTCAAAGTTTGAATATTACACACTTCACCCAGCTCAGGCAAATGGACCGAATCGGTTGATTCTTTCTGCATGAGAGGTTGTCTATGGTCCGCCTTAAGCGGCTTATGGAGAGACCATTTAGTTCCTGAGAAAACCCGAGAAAAAGGTTTCTTACAATTGTTTCTCTGTCAGCAGCGGATATCTAAGTAACCAACAGCAGCAAATTGCTCAAATTTTAGCCGCACATTCTCTAGGCATTTATCTAGAAGTACCATCTTTCCGTTTTCAAAAATCTTGATTCGTTATCGAGAAACACGCCAAAAACATGGTGTTCGGACACTAAAACCGAGCCGCGGATCCCAAGTCAGCTATGGAAGGCAAACGATTGTAATTTTTATGATATATTCCTAAAATCTCGATCAGCCTTGAAAATTACCTTGATATCTTTTCCTGTATTAGAGACACAAATGTTCAAAGTTACCCTACTTGTACACGAAAAATATGCACGTAAAATATGATGGGAGTCGAAAACGTAGCTTACAAAGTGACGTAGCATGAACAAATGTGCTGTAAATTGTCTCTGTTATCATCAGAAGCGTTCTGGGAACCACATGTTGTAGTACTGGAGCACATGCAAAATTGTCATGCACGTGAAATCTGTTCTGAGGTGTAAAATTAGTTTTGAGTTATTTCAATTTCCATAAGTAAACTATCAAAATTTTACTGAGTCATAAAATACTTTTCATATGAGCCTCATGCCCTGCTGTAGCAGGGAAAAGAAGGGCAGCAGCGGAAAAGTGCTCGTATCGCAGCTGAGAAAATGGCGAATATTTCTCCTGTTTAAAAGGTCATGAGTGAAAAGTGGGGTAGCGGCTCCCTCTCTCTACCTTCGTCAACACCTTTAAAATTTTTCGCAAACATTTTGGCATGCGAACATATTCGCGCTTTTTCATTCTGAGAGAGAAGAAGACAGTGGCAGAGAAAAGAGACAGGAAAGTAATAAATATATACTGAGAGAGAGTAGACAGTGGTTGTGATATAGAAAGAGCGAAGGAGACAGTGGCAGTGTCAGAGAAAGAGAGGGACCCAGTGGTAGCGGAATACAGTTGACAGTGACAGTGACAGAACAGTGCTAGGAAAAAAGTAAAGGAGACAGTGCCTGTGAGGAGGAAGGTTGAATGGTTGATTTGGGAGAGGGGACCGAACAGCGAGGTCATCGGTCGCATCGGATTAGGGATGAATAAGGAAGGAAGTCGGGCGTGCCCTTTTCAAAGGAACCCTCCCGGTGAGGTGATGTAGGGAAATCCGGAAAACCTAAATCAAGGGGGCCGGACGCGGGTTTGAACCGTCCCCCCCCCCCCCCCCCCCCCCGTACGAGTCCTGTGTACTAACCACTGCGCCACCTCACTCGGTAAAGGGAAGGTGAAAATGGAAGTTGGTGAGAGGCTGTGATAATGAGAGGCGAACTCTGTGACAATGACGACGAGGAAGAGGGAGACAGTAAGAAGAGACAGCAGCAGTGGGAAGGTATGAATGAGAGAGTAGCAGTAAGAACTAGAGCGAAACGTATACAGTGGTAGGACACAGTAGTAGCAGGACAGAACGAAGGAGTCTATTGCTGTGACATAGGAAACACTGACAAAGAGACACAGAAAGATAATGGCAATGAGATGGGCTGAACGTGTGGGTGAGAAAGAGCTACTGGTAGCGGATAGGTATGAGCGACTTAGAGCGATGGACTAGTGGTTTGAGCGAGTTACAGGTAGGGGAGTTTGTGGTAGTGAAAGATGAGCTAACATGTTAAAGACAGTGCGAATATGTTCGCATGCCATAATGTTTGCGAAAAATTCTAAAGTGCTTAGAAACGTAGAATGAGGCAGCTGAGCCGGCCGGGGTGGCCAAGCGGTTCTAGGCGCTACAGTCTGTAACCGCGCGACCGCTACGGTCGCAGGTTCGAATTCTGCTTCGGGTATGGATGTGCGTGATGTCTTTAGGTTAGTTAGGTTTAAGTAGTTCTAAGTTCTGATGACCTCAGCAGTTAAGTCCCATAGCGTTCAGAGCCATTTGAACCATTTTTGAGGCAGCTGATATCCACTTTTCAGTCAGAGTTTTCTAAACAGTAACATTTTGACATTTTTTATGCTCCGATGGGAGCATTTCTCCGCTAGTGACGTGCCATATATGAAGTGACGCACTTGTCTTGAGGTACGAGAGGTTCAAAAAATGGTTTAAATGGCTCTGAGCACTATGGGACTTAACATATGAAGTCATCAGTCCCCTAGAACTTAGAACTACTTAAACCTAACTAACCTAAGGGCATCACACACATCCATACCCGAGGCAGGATTCGAACCTGCGACCGAAGCAGTCGCGCGGTTCCGGACGTACGAGAGGAATATTTTTTTAAACAATAGTTTTGTTTTCATAAAACATTTTGTGAATATAATATATTTTAAAGTGGTCGTTAAGCAATTTATGTTGTTACTTCTGTCACTTCAAAACGGCATCAATTTGTACAGGGTTTTCAAAATGTCGTGCACAAACTGAAGAAGCTGATTGAGTAACAATACAAAAGCTTTGGATCTCGCAGTCTTGTATCTAATTCTGAGCCATAAATTCGCCAGAGATTATGTTCTGTTAACAATGTTGGACATAACAGAAGGGGTTTAGAATGGCGACCATCACGGTGAATACTGCTACATCATCTCCGTAGAAAATACTGGCCCACTCAACCAAAACCACCGGGCATCCCACGGGTATCAGGAGCTGCAAGACTGCTGGCGAAAAGTGTTTCTTCGTCGGCAGCTGACGTCACGTACAGAAGAGTTCTGATGTGGCCCCACATACACACAATATGTATACAATGGCGTGACGAAAGTCATGGGTTAGTGATATGTACATACACAGATAGCGGTAGTATCGCGCACACACGGTACAAAAGGGCAGTTATTTGGCGCAGCTGTCATCTGTACTCCGCTGAATCATATGAAAAGGTTTTCGACGTGATCATACCTACACGACGAGAATTAACAGACCTTGAACGCCAAATGGTAGTTGTAGATAGACGCATGGGACATTCCATTTCGGAAATCGTTAAGGGAGTCAACATTCCGAGATGCAGTGTCAAGAGTGTGTTGTGACGACATTTCGGACATTACCTCTCGCAGCGGACAACGCAGTGGCCTTCACATGACGACCGAGAGCAGCGGCGTCCTGGTAGAGTTGTCAGCGTCCACAGACAAGCAATACTGCGTGGAATAACCGCAAAAATCAAAACGTACCCATTAGGACAGTTGGCGAAATATGGCGTTAATGGGCTATGGCAGCAGACGACCGACGCGAGTGCCTTTGCTAACAGCACGACATGGCCTGCAGCGTCTTTTCTGGGCTCGTGACCATGTCGGTTGGACCCCAGACGACTGCAAAAAAGTGGCCTGGTCAGATGATACTGGGGTGACAAAAGTCACTCCCCTGAGCTGCTTGCTCCATTGATCGTGACCGGGCCAAATATCTCACGAAATAAGCGTCAAACGAAAAAACTACAAAGAACGAAACTGGTCTAGCTTGAAGGGGGAAACCAGACGGCGTTATAGTTGGCCCGCTAGACGGCGCTGCCATAGGTCAAACGGATATCAGCTGCGTTTTTTTAAAAATAGGAACCCCCATTTTTTGTTACATATTCGTGTAGTACGTAAAGAAATATGCATGTTGTAGTTGGACGACTTTTTTCGCTTTGTGATAGATGGCGCTGTAATAGTCACAAACGTATAAGTACGTCGTATCACGTAACATTCCGCCAGTGCGGACGGTATTTGCTTCGTGATACATTACCCGTGTTAAAATGGACCGTTTACCAATTGCGGAAAAGGTCGATATCGTGTTGATGTAAGGCTATTGTGATCAAACTGCCGAACGGGCGTGTGCTATATATGATGCTCGGTATCCTGGACGACGACATCCAAGTGTCCGGACCGTTCGCCGGATAGTTACGTTATTCAAGGAAACGGGAAGTGTTGAGCCATATGTGAAACGTCAACCACGACCTGCAACAAGTGATGAGGCCCAAGTGGGTGTTTTAACTGCTGTCGCGCGAGAACTTCTTGCTGTTGAGGAATGTCGTTACACGTACTGCCAAATGCATTGAGGTTGACGGACATCATTTTGAGCATTTATTACATTAATGTGGTATTTACAGGTAATCACGCTGTAACAGCACTCTCAGAAATGATAAGTTCACAAAGCTACATGTTTCACATTGGAAAAACCGAAATAAAATGTTCAAACGTACCTACGTTCTGTATTTTAATTTAAAAAACCTACTTGTTACCAACTGTTCGTCTAAAATTGTGAGCCATGTGTTTGTGACTATTGCAGCGCCATCTATCACAAAGCGAAAGAAGTGGACAACAAAAACATTCATATTTCTTTACGTACTACACGAATATGTAATAAAAAATGGGGGTTCCTATTTAAACAAACACAATTGATATCCATTTAACCTATGGCAGCGCCATCCAGCGGGCCAACCATAGCGCCATCTGGTTTCCCCCTTCAAGCTAGACAAGTTTCGTTCTTTGTAGTTTTTCCGCTTGACGCTTATTTGGTGAGATATTTGGCCCGGTCACGATCAAAGGACCACGCCTGGAATATGTCGCGTTGAGTACATCACGTACTTGCACAGAAAAGCGTGCACGTTCCCTATCTACTTTTACTTGTCGGGTAAATAAGTACATTATCTTTGCTAAACTCAAGGCCCATGTGGACTGATTATCTTGTTGTTCCTGACATTCCAAAGCTTTCACTGGCTCGGGTTTTAAAGAGCAGGAGTCCGTATTCCAATGTTGTCGTACTCCGACTCCTCTACCACCCCTTTCAGTTTGCGTGCAAACTCATGAATCACCCTGTGTAGAACTTTATGAGTAATGCGTGACGGTCATCAGAGAGCTGTGTAAACACACGGCAGCCGCTGCTGTGTCTGTGAAACAGGCGAGATAGACGGAGGGGGCAGTGACCAAACTGCTGGGACTCACCGGTGCGGGGGCGGCGCCGGGCTGGGAGAACATGGCGATCTTGTCGCGCACGCTGCGCTCGCTGGCGTCGTCTCGCGGCCGCCGGCCGGCGGGGGCGGCGTCCCGTGCGGGGGCGGCGTCCCGCGCGGGGGCGGCAGGCGCGGCCCACGGCTTGCTAGGCACCGGCGGCGGCTGCGGTTGTTTGCTGCAACAGACGTGAAACGGGCGCGCTCAGCACAGTCAGCCTCTAGCTGGAAAAGAGAGTCCAGAGGGTTCTTCACAGAAACTGCCGTCTTTTTGTTCTATTTCGCGTGAACTTTACAAAATTTCACAGAACACACTGTCTCCATGTGATGCCGCGCGACACGGAGTTACGAGGCACGTTCAGAGAGTAAGTGTACTATCATCATAATGGGCTGTCAATTATTTGAAACTTCCTGGCAGATTGAAACTGTGTGTCGGACCGAGACTCGA
Organism: Schistocerca piceifrons; assembly: GCF_021461385.2. NCBI lineage: Eukaryota > Metazoa > Arthropoda > Insecta > Orthoptera > Acrididae > Schistocerca > Schistocerca piceifrons. Next base: position 115,920,961 of record NC_060142.1, read on the forward strand.
ACTCGGGACGTTTGCCTTTCGCGGGCAAATGCTCTACCAACTGAACTACCCAAGCACGACTCACGCCCCGTCCTACCTGCTTTACTTCTGCCAGTACCTCGTCTCCTACCTACCAAACTCCTGCGAAGGAGAGCTTCTGTAAAGTTTGGTAGGTAGGAGACGAGGTACTGGCAGAAGTAAAGCTGTGAGGACGGGGCATGAATCGTGATTGGGTAGCTCAGTTGGTAGAGCACTTGCCCGCGGAAGGCAAACGTCCCGAGTTCGAGTCTCGGTCCGGCACACAGTTTTAATCTGGCAGGAAGTTATATATCAGCGCACACTCCGCTGCAGAGTGAAAATCTCTTTCTGTCAATTTTTTGCTTTTGTTTTTAGAGTTGGCAATACTGTGTGGTACAGGGGATCCCCTGACCAAAAGGGGCACTGCAGATGCAGATACTTGGTAGTACGTAAACTCGCGTTGTAGTGTCCAGTTGCGTGAAAGATGTCGGTAAGTGGCTGTCAAGTGAAAGCCATGTGCTGTGATCTGCTTCATACACGCGGAAGCAATAACAAACTACCGGAATTTGAAGCCATTTCGACTATTTTTTCAACCTTGACTGTCTCAAAAAATATGTAAAAGTTTTTTTTAAATTACCGTTACCAGTCACAAACTTCGGCAACTATTGTACTGCTTATTTATTTAGCAACATGTTTCGAGGTAAAACTCGTCTTCAGGCAAAACGGCATTACAAAAACAACTTTAAAATAAGGCCATACAGATGTTACATAGTCTCTTCGTGAATGCTGGGGGTCATCCTGTGGAAGAAGAGAAGACATCAGTCCAGTTTCCAAAGTGACATCAGCTCTTACCCAGTTTTCTCTTCTTCCACAGGATGACCCCAGCATTGACGAAAAGACTGTAACATCTGTATGGCCTTATTTTTTAAAGTTATTTTTGTAATGCCATTTAGCCTGAAGATGAGGTTTACCTCGAAACATGTCGCTAAATAAACAAGTAATACAATAGTTTCGAAGTTTGTGACAGGTAGCAGTATTTAAAAAAACCTTTACAAAACACCTATCGGAGTACCGTGCAGGGTAGCGCGCGAGTGTGTGTGTGTGCGTGTGTGTGTGTGTGTGTGTGTGTGTGTGTGTGTGTGTGTGTGGTCCTTAGCGTAAGTTAGATTAAGTAGTGTGTAAGCTTAGGGGCCGATGACTTCAGCAGTTTGGTCCCATAAGACCTTACCACAAATTTCTAATTTTCCTACCGGAATTTTTTCCCAAATCAGAATGTTTTGCCGTGAAAATATCATGAACAGAACGACTGTGTTTAAGTGATGTAGGGAATTTAGCACGGACAGAACAATGTTCACGACGGACAGAGGAGTGGAATATCTTCGATTCTCACTGGTGGGTTGGTGCAAAAATCGAGAATACTGTTCGTGAATACCGCCGATTGATAGTGGAAGAAATTTCTCCGATGTTTCCACAGCACTCTGGAACTTGCTTGTACGAGACGCTGAGAGAAACGCCAGGATACCGGAAATCGTAGGCAAGAAGGATCCCAAAACAGCTGATACAGCAACACAACAAAAATTAGGTCAGTAGCGTTCGTGAGCTTCTTGGGCGACTTGGATTGGAAATTGTGGATTTTGGAGTGCGACTAGAGATGAAACGTGGGGCGCACATTACACGCCTGAGAGAAGGAGAAAGATGTCACAGTGGCGTCACACCAATTCCGCATCTACCAAAAAATTCAAAAGCTCAATTTTTGGCGAAAATGTTATGCCCCTCGGTGTTTTGGGACCGAAAAGACATCGTTATGATTTAATTTTCTCATTGTGGGAGTATTGAAGAGCCATCTGTTGTTTTAATTGTTAAAAACCATTCAAAAACCAACCGGTTTCAACAGTCTTCGCTGTCTTCTTCAAGTCTTAAACATTTTTTTGGTAAAACATAATCATTTCATGCTGACCTCATGCACAAGATATCAAATAGATAAAACTGAGTTTTATCCACTTGGCATCTTGTCCATGAGGTCAGCGTAAAACGATCATGTTAAAATAAAAAAAAAAAAATGTTTAAGACATGAAGATGACAGCTAAGACTGTTGAAACCGGTTGTATTGAATACAAAATATTTTGTGCGATCTTGGCTTCTGAATAGCTTTTAAAAGACGTCATTATGGTAGAATTTCTGCCTCAGGGAGAGACCATCAATGTACAACGACATTCTGACACCCTAGGAAAACTCAAAAGCAGTATTCAGAACGAAAGAAGGGGAACACTGAACGACAGGAGAGTGCTTCCCGCGCGACAAAGCTCGTCCGTAGTTTATGTGAACCCAGATGGCAGGAAGTATTTCCAGTGCCAGTAAAAAAATGGCTCTGAGCACTATGGGACTCAACTGCTGAGGTCATTAGTCCCCTAGAACTTAGAACTAGTTAAACCTAAGGACATCACAAACATCCATGCCCGAGGCAGGATTCGAACCTGCGACCATAGCGGTCTTGCGGTTCCAGACTGCAGCGCCTTTAACCGCACGGCCACTTCGGCCGGCTCCAGTGCCAGTAATATGTGGGCAAGGGGAGAAGAGGGGGTGGCGCAAAGTTCCTTACCACAAGAGTTTCAGCCAATGCTCTGGATTAGATAACAGACAGCCCCACAGTGTGAGTGACGGCATCAGAAACTGATTGATGGCGACGATCGGTCCGTCGGTAGCAGACGTTAAGTCCAGCGGTTGTCTTGGTACACTTAGAAAGAAGTAGGCTGTGTGTCGGAACTCAAACTGGCTCCAAGCACTACGAGACTTAACACCTGAGGTCATCAGTCCCCTAGACTTAGAACTGTGTGTCGGAACCTTATATCTTATTATCGTACCACACTTACGTGACACCACACAACACGTGCATCCATTACAGTCATCTACGCTCAGTACATACATCACACACAGGGCCACAGAGCGCGAGGGGATAAAACCCTATGTGATTCTGCAAATGAACCCACCGCCCGGAGTTTCTCGGCCAAAAGGATAAAAAAAGTTCAAATGGCTCTGAGCACTATGGGACATAACTTCTGAGGTCATCAGTCCACTAGAACGTAAACTACTTAAACCTAACTAACCTGGACATCACACACATCCACGCCCGAGGCAGGATTCAAACCTGCGACCGTAGCGGTCGCGCAGTTCCAGACTGTAGCGCCTAGAACCGCTCGGCCACCTCGGCCGGCGCCAAAAGGGTCATACAAATGCCCCTTTTTTCCACTCACCACAGACTAGCATTTACACTATTTGATCACCTGTATCCGGACACCCTTACGTAGTGGACAACTAAGCACTAGATGACACGAGGGTTGGACTTGCAAGTATAAAAGGAGGCCAGAAGTATTGTCAATAGAGCAACAATAACAGCAGCGTGCGTCCATCATGAGAGTCAGTGACTTCTACATCTACGTAGATACGCCGCAAGCCACCGTACGGTGCGTGGCGGAGGGTACCCTGTACGACTACTTGTCATTTCCCCTCATGTTCCGCTCACAAACAGAGCGACGGAAAAACGACTCCCTCTACGCCTCTGTATGAGGTCTAATTTCTCGTATCTTATCTCCGTGGTCATTGCGCCCAGTGTATGTTGACAGCAGTAGAATCATACGACAGTCAGTTTCAAATGCCGGTTCTCTAAATTTTCCCAATATTGTTTCTAAAAATAAAATCCAGAGATTGCCATTTCAGTCCCCGAAGCATCTCCGTAACAGATGTATTGTTCGAATCTACCGGTAACAAATCTAGGAGCCCGCCTCTGAATTGCTTCGATGTCTTCCTTCAATTCGACCTGGTACGGATCCCAAACACTCGAGCAGCAGTCAAGAATAGGTCGCACCAGCGTCCTATAAGCGGTCTCCTTTACAGGTGAAGCACTCTTTCCTAAAATTCAACCAGGTAACAGAAGCCGGCCACTTGCCTTCCCTACCACAGTTTTCACATGCTCGTTCCACCTCACATCGCTTTTCAACGTGACGCCGAGATGTTTAAACGACTTGGCTGTGTCTAGGCAGGACACTAACAATATTCCAGAATGAGATTTTCACTCTGCAGCGGAGTGTGCGCTGATACGACTCTTCCTGCCAGATTAAAACTGTGTGCTGGACCGAGACTCGAACACGGGACCTTTGCCTTTCGCGGACAAGTGCTCTACCATCTGAGCTACCCAAGCACGACTCACGCCCCCTCCTCACAGCTTTACTTCTGCCAGTACCTCGTCTCCTACCTTCCAAACTTCTCCTGCGAATCTTGTAGAACCAGCACTCCTGAAAGAAAGGATATTGCGGAGACATGGTAAGGTTCGCAGGATAGCTTCTGCAAAGTTTGGAAGGTAGGAGACGAGGTACTGGCAGAAGTAAAGCTGTGAGGAGGGGGCGTGAGTTGTGCTTGGGTAGCTCAGATGGTAGAGCACTTGTCAGCGAAAGGCAAAGGTCCCGAGTTCGAGTCTCGCTCCGGCACACAGTTTTAATCTGCCAGGAAGTTTCAATAACAATATTGTATCCGAACATTACACGTTTGATCTTCGCACTCATAGGCATTTAATTACATTTTTCAGCATTTAGGGCTAGCTGCCATTCATCACACCAACTCCAAATTTTGTCTAAGTCGTCTTGTATCTTCTTACAGTCACCCAACTTCGACATCTTATCGTACAGCATGGCATCATCAGCCCACCCTGTAAGCCAAATCATTTATATATACGCTGACTAGTCGGTGGATGTAACTAAGAAACAAATCCATAAAGGACACTTCAGCTCTTATAAAGGTGCCCAAATCGACTGTTGAAGACGTGATTATTAAGTGCAAACGCGAATGAACAACCTCAGCTAAACTAAGGTCAGACAGACCTCTTCTACTGAGTGGTAGGGACCGTCGAGCATTTCAGAGGGTGGTCGTAAGGAATCGCATGAAATCACCGGAAGGAATCAATCGTGAGTTACAGAGTGCTATCAGCAGTCCAGGTAGTACAATTACTGTGCGCAGGGACTTTGAGAGAAAGAAGTACAATGGGCGCGGGCAGCTCCACATTGCTGTCGCCAGTGGTAAGCGACGCTTGAGATGGTGTAAAGAGCGACACCGCTGGAAAGTGGGTAACTGGAAACGAATGATTTGGGGTGATGAACCATGCTACAGTTGGTGGCACTCCGATGGCACTATTTGGGTTTGTCGAACGGCTGGAGATCGTTACCTGCCCTCATGTGTAGTGCCAGTTGTGAAGTACAATGAAGGTATTGTTACGGTATGGGGGTGCTTTTCGTGGTTATGTTGTGATCCTCTTATTGCACTTGAGAAAACGCTAAACGCTGAAGGATATGAACACAATTTACAATCAGCACGGACAACGCACTTTGTCATAGAGGCAATGGTTCGTGAACAATAAAATTTATGACATGGACTGGCCTGCTGCCCGAAGCTCCTACTTGACGGGACACCCTAGGGATGAGTTAGAACGTCGACCTCGCTCCAGCCCCCAGCGTCCAACATGAGAACCTTCTCTGGTTTCGACTCTTGACGAAGAATGGGCTGCCATTCCTCCAGAGACATTCAGACACCTCACTGAAACTAGCACCAGCAGAATTCAAGCGGTCGTTTAGAAGATGGGTGGACGCTTCCGACATTGATGTCCACCAATAGGTGTGTGGATGCCTCTGACCAGATAGTGTATACACATAACAAGCATGTATTACAAGTGAGGATGCTTCGTAAATAAAAGGAAGCCAAACGCGTATGGCATAAAAACAGACTTCTATATACGTGCCTTGACGGACTACATCTCTAAGAAGATAATAATAATAATAATAATAATAATAATAATAACAATAATAATAATAAGTAATAGACAAAGGGCAAGGAAAATGGAGGTGGCTTTTCAACTAACAAAAAACCTGCATAACAAGAAATCTACTTCCATAAATGCAAAACTTTGACACTAAAATACTGTCATTGTTTAACTGTGTTTTGGAAACAATAATAATTACAGAATGGCGAGACCAATATACAGGGTGTCCCAGCTATCTTGTCCACCCAAAATATCTCTGGAACAATAACAGCTATTGGAAAACGACTTTCACCAGTATCAATGTAGGGCTGAGGCCCATGAATGTAAATATTTGGAAACATTCTAAAACGAAAGCACATGTGTTTTTTAACACAAACTTATATTTTTTTAAATGGACCTCCTATATTTTTTCTTCAGCAATCCATAGCATGACAAAGCACATAAACAATGGCGTTGATTGCATCGCAATATTCCCATTACATCCCGAGATATTGAGACGCGAAGTTGACGCTTGAAACACCCGACATGCGCTGCTAGCGCACGTCCTGAGGCTCAGGCGTGAACCCCATGCTGCAGGATGGCAGCAGACCGTATTATTCTTTTCGGACCTCTTGATAAGTATGGAAGTGTGATTATGCATGTCAATCACATCGCGATTACGGGCAGCATGGGGTTCACGCCTGAGCCTCAGGACGTGCGCTAGGAGCGCATGTCAGGTGTTTCAAGCGTCAACTTCGCGTCTTAATATCTCGGGATGTAATGGGAATATTGCGATGCAATCAACGCCATTGTGTATGTGATTTGTCATGCTATGGATTGCTGAAGAAAAAATATAGGAGGTCCATTTAAAAAAATATAAGTTTGTTTTAAAAAACACATATGCTTTCGTTTTAGAATGTTTCCAAATATGTACATTCATGGGCCCCAGCCCTACATTGATACCGGTGAAAGTCGTTTTCAAACAGCTGTTATTGTTCCAGAGATATTTTGGGTGGACAAGATAGCTGGGACACCCTGTAGATCAATCAATCAACTTAGGTAGAAATAATGCTAGAGTAGATTGCCTTTGCAGATGATCCGGCAATTTTGACTAGGGATATTACTACAACTGAAATTCTTAAAGAAGTTGTGGAAAAAGTAGGACTACGGAATATATGGCATGTAACAAACAAGCACCAAAGTTTTTGGACGCGAAATATGGAAAAATAAAAGGGTTTCCTCAATTTAAATACTTGGGCGAAATCATACAAGAAAACCGTCTGGAAAAAGCTGCAAACGAAGTTCGCTGTCAAAAAATGGCACCTGCATTCAGATTAACACAAAATATTTATAATAAAAAATCACTTTCTAAATTCAGTAAACTTAGCCATTACAGCACTGTAATCAAACCTGAATGTCTTTATGAATAGCCGGCCGGGGTGGCCGAGCGGTTCTAGGCGCTACAGTCTGGAGCCGCGTGACCGCTACGGTCGCAGGTTCGAATCCTGCCTCGGGCATGGATGTGTGTGATGTCCTTAGGTTAGTTAGGTTTAAGTAGTTCTAAGTTCTAGGGGACTGATGACCTCAGAAGTTAAGTCCCATAGTGCTCTGGGCCATTTGAACCATTTTTGTCTTTATGAAGCAGAAATTTTAATTTTAAACAGAAACAAGGATATTGAACAAATTTAAAAGAAAGAAAGATTGTTAGAAAAATATTAGGCTCCAAAATTACTGATGGTTAAACTTACAGGCTGAGAAGTAATAAGGAAATAGAAGAATACACAGACATATGTGGTGACATGAGAAAACGAAGACTTATGGGCACATTAAAAGAATGGCGCCCGTTAGGTTGGCAAAACAGCAGTATTCTACGAACACAGAAGTAAGGCCAATTAAATGGATCGCTGCGACTGAGGAAGATCTTAAAGTAGCCGGTGTAGCTCAGGGGGACTTTACAGGTAGAGAAACATTCAGACAAAAGTATTTGATTGGAAAGCTGGTCAGAGGCAAATTAGAAAACGGACTGGAACACCGTGGTCTGATGAAAGAAAAGGACTTCATTCTGAAAGGATGAAACAAATTTGGACATAAAGGAAGGCCAACCATCAAATGCGACAGTGATTGTAAGTCGCGTGGTCCTATCAGGACCAAACATGAATAATAATAATAATAATAATAATAATAATAATGACATAATATACAAGAGGATAAGAAACGACAGAAAAGGTAAAAACGATGACATTACTAATGTCTTCAGAATGTCAGAAGATAGGTGTGGTACAGTAATAAAATAGACGGTCGCCACTGATCCGCTACCTAAGCCCTTATCTCGTGAGCCAGCGTTGCCTGTGAGCAGCGTCAGACAAGAGGATTTCCCTTGTACAGTGATAAGGGCGACAGCCTCGCTGATAAGTCACTGTATCGCCATCATGTTTTCTCTCATCTCTGTCTCCATTATCAAGTATCGTTCGTTAACGCAATTTCTTGTATGGCCTTCTTCGAGCGCCAGCCATTAAACAGGACTGAGGGACTTTAACTCTACGAAGATAATCACCTTGAGTAGACCTCTCATACAACAATGTGCACGACATATTTTATCTGTTGCAAGTTCAAAGCTATTTACCTTGTAGATAAGATAATTTCACTTGATTTTTGCTACTGGTCAATGTATAAATTATAGCTCATCATCGAAAGACGAATAAACATATTTTTATCTTCAGTGTAAGGCGCTAGTCAGTCTTTCCTGCAAGTGCATAGTGACAGCAATGTGAAAAAAAATTTAATGAACTTCAAAAAAAGTAAGCATACTTTAAATGGAAATTCGTTTATGAGGAAGAGGTTGCATCTTTTGTATTTCATTGCTCTTGTTGTAAGGAATCAGTCTTGGGACTAGTTTTCTTTCTCTCTCTTTCCCACTAGAGGTAATATAATCATGTCTACATCACTACATGTACATGGGTACTTCGCGAAACACACCTAAGTGTCTGGAAAAGGGTTCATCGAACAATTACTAAATAAATCATCCATCATGTGTTTTGGGGATTCTACTCTTTGCCTGTCTCTACAATTTTCTACCCTCTGCTCTCTCCAACACCAAGTTACTTTGTCTTTTCTTCTCATGAAATTTATCGTAACCTTCTTTCCTTTCGTATTCCTTTTCCAATAACTTTATTCAATAGCTTATCTGTGCATTTTTCTGTAGCACCACACGTAAGAGCTTCGCAGGTTCTTTTTTTTCAGGTTTCCCGTTGTTCACGTCTCACTTCCAGATACATCTCTGCTCCACATGTGCACTTGTGGGAATATCTTCCTCAGCCCCTTAACAATATTCACCGGTGAGCCAACACATTGCGACCACTGCCACCCGCACCTCAGTCACCTGCGTTCTTGACGATGACAATTTTCACGAACAATTAACGCAAACAAGTGTCCCGAGTATACAGAAGAAAACGATATGTACCAAACAACTTTTCTGTCTTGGTTTTTATAAAATCTGAGAATGAAGCCGGCGTATTAACGAAACAAACAAAAGTTTTGGGTTTTTCAACATAGAATGAACAGCTCACTTTTGATTGGAAATACACTCTTGGCCAAAAGTCTTGCACACCTTAGAAATTTTCCACGTTTGCGACATACGTAACAGTAAATAAACCCTTTGATTTAAAAATTAGTTTGTCGGCATCGAAAAAGTCCAAAAACATAGAGCCACCTCAAAGCTAGCAATAAAACATCGGGTGTAGTAAAATTTGTCATTTAAATGTTTTTCTGTGTAGTAATCGGTTCGCTACATTCGCTCGTTGTGGACAGATATCGCTAATCTAGTGCTCTTTTCCTGTTTAGATCTATGATACCGGTGCTACTGCTGCGTTTTGCCTAAAAGAAACGAACTTCGTTTAGAAAAATGAGAGCAAATAAAGCTTTTGCATGAGCAAGGGAAACTGCAGCTGGAGATTTCGAAAACTATGAAATGTTCACGCCAATCTGTAGAACGTGCTACTGAGTGATTTGCCATGACCGAGTCGCATGTTAATAACCCCAGAACTGGGCGTAAGCAGATCACAACAGACTGTGAAGAGCGAGAAATTCATTAAAAATAGGAAGGAAACCTCTTTAGACATCGGTGCTGAGTTGTCTGAAAGTTTTAACAAAACAATATCTGCTCGCACTACTCGTAGACGACTCCAAGAAGTTGGTATAAAAGGTTGTGAGGCTAGGAATGAAACATGGGTCTCCGACAAGAATAGAAAGGCACAGTATAAGTGGGTTCTGAAACACCAATCGTTCAGCGAACAAGACTGGTCAAATATTCTACGGTCTGACGAATCAAATATTCAGGTAGATTTCTCAAATTCGTGCACTGACAACAAATACTTACTTGGATACAAAACAATATGTATTAATTTAAAAATTCATCAGCGAATTCTCTACAATATTTAATCAAATTTCAAATTTGTAAGTCGCCAGGTGTGACCTATGTCCGTCGCCGGACGGGCGAGGAATATAACCCAGAGTGTGTGGCATTTGCCGGCCGGAGTGGCCGTGCGGTTCTAGGCGCTACAGTCTGGAACCGAGCGACCGCAAAGTACACTACTGGCCATTAAAATTGCTACACCAAGAAGAAATGCAGATGATAAACGAGTATTCATTGGACATGTGATTACATTTTCACGCAATTTGGGTTCATAGATCCTGAGAAATCAGTACCCAGAACAGCCACCTCTGGCCGTAATAACGGCCTTGATACGCCTGGGTATTGAGTCAAACAGAGCTTGGATGGCGTGTACAGGTACAGCTGCCCATGCAGCTTCAACACGATACCATAGTTCATCAAGAGTAGTGATTGGCGTATTGTGACGAGCCAGTTGCTCGGCCACCATTGACCAGACGTTTTCAATTGGTGAGAGATCTGGAGAATGTGCTGGGCAGGGCAGCAGTCGAACATTTTCTGTATCCAGAAAGGCCCGTACAGGACCTACAACATGCGGTCGTGCATTATCCTGTTGAAACGTAGGGCTTGGCAGGGATCGAATGAAGGTTAGAGCCACGGGTAGTAACACATCTGAAATGTAACGCCCACTGTTCAAAGTGCCGTCAATGCGAACAAGAGGTGACCGAGACGTGTAACCAATGGCACCCCATACCATACCGCCGATTGATGCGCCAGTATGGCGACGACGAATACACGCATCCGATGTGCGTTCACCACGATGACGCCAAACACGGATTCGGCCTCATGATGCTGTAAACAGAAACTGGATTCATTCGAAAACATGACGTTTTGCCATTCGTGCACCCAGGTTCGTCGTTGAGTTCACCATCGCAGGCGCTCCTGTCTGTGATGCAGCGTCAAGGGTAGCCACAGCCATGGCCTCCGAGCTGATAGTCCATGCTGCTGCAAACGTCGTCGAACTGTTTGTGCAGATGACTGTTGTCTTGCAAACGTCCACATCTGTTGACTCAGGGATCGAGACGTGGCTGTACGATCCGTTCAGCTATGCGGATAAGATGTCTGTCATCTCGACTGCTAGTGATAAAGGGCCGTTGGGATCCAGCACGGCGTTCCGTATTACCCTCCTGAACCCACCGATTCCATATTCTGCTAACAGTCATTGGATCTCGACCAACGCGAGCAACAATGTCGCGATATGATAAACCGCAATCGCGATAGGCTACAATCCGACCTTTATCAAAGTCGATAACGTGATGGTATGCATTTCTCGTCCTTACACAAGGCATCACAACAACGCTTAACCAGGCAACGCCGGTCAACTGCTGATTGTGTATGAGAAATCGGTTGGAAACTTTCCTCATGTCGGCACGTTGTAGGTGTCGCCACCGGTGCCAACCTTGTGTGAATGCTCTGAAAAGCTAATCATTTGCATATCACAGCATCTTCTGTAGCACGTCATCTTCGTGGTGTAGCAATTTTAATGGCCAGTAGTGTACATAGATATCCTAGAATCTACTTTACTGTCCTCTTTTTCAATGCTTTTGGCGATACAAACATGGACGACGTTAAAATCCAGTACAATACAGCCTGCCATAAATCTGTCCACACAGTGGCCTGGCTTCGGAAAACTACATTGAGCTTCTGGACTGGCGTGCTCAATCACCAAACCTGAACCCCATAGAGTAAATGGCTCTGAGCACTATGGGACTTAACTTCTGAGGTCATCACTCCCCTAGAACTAAGAACTATTTAAACCTAACTAACCTAAGGGCATCACACACATCCATGCCCGAGGCAGGATTCGAACCTGCGACTGTAGTGGTCGCGCGGTTCCAGACTGAAGCGCCTAGAACTGCTTGGTCACTCTGGCCGGCCCCATGGAGTACTAACTGAGTTTACTGAAGTGTAAAGTTAGGCGGCAAACAATACAGTCAAAAGAAGAATTAAAAGACGGCCTGCGCCTTGAGTGAAACGCCGTAAGTGCCGAAGATTGTACAAAGCTAGTGTACTCTCTACCAAAGAGAATTTGTGCTGTAATAAGGGCAACAGGTGGGCCCACGAAATATTGACTTTGTGTTACTAATAAACATTATAAACTCGAACAAATTGTTTCTGTTTATTTAATTTTCTTTTTCTTCATGACACTCAAAGTTACCTAGGGTGCTCAACACTTTTGGCCAAGTGTGTAGGTTAGTGTCTTAAGAGGATGATATAATTTCATAATCGATCATCCATTATCACAGCAAAGTCGATTGCGACAGTTATCATCAAACTCTTTTAATGTAATCAATATTTATTTTACGTGAATTCGATTTTTTTTATTACAGATTGTATTATATGATTTTCAAAAATCATAGCTATTATATTACTTGAGATGTGTGCGTGAACAACGTACTGTTGCAAAGAGCAAACTCTCGAGTTTTACATGGTTCGAGCTAGATAGTAGCAGTGTGCGCCCACTTCAGTTCTAGTAAAATTGGCGTCGGGATAATAGAAAGCGTTTCGTGTTCTACGTTTTGCACAGTGGGGGTCAGTATAACTGTTCAGCGTGACTTTCGTATTAGGAATGGTGTGGATCCTCCTACAGCACGGAGCATTACACGATGGCGTGAACAATTCCGAGAAAAAGGTTGTTTGTGTAAAGGCAAATCGCCAAGCCATCCCCGAGTGTCTGACACAGACGTCGAACGCATCCGCCATAGTTTCACAAGGAGTCCGCAGAAATCCGTTCGCCGTGCAGTTCGACAGCTTAACATGCCCCCGATGTCCGGGCTGGCTGTGTTGCGTCGACTTTTACACATGAAACGATACAAAATTCAGTTACTGCATGCTCTTCGTGAAGGTGACAAACAACAGCGTGTGGAGTTTTGTAATTTCGTTCTAGGCAAAATGGAAGATGAGAGTTTCTTCCACGCTTAGTGGAAGGAAAGGTGAACCGCATAATTTGCGGATACTGGGTACGGAACAACCACATAAAGTTGTACAACATGAGAGGGAATCTCCAAAATTTAATGTTTTTTGTGCAGTACATCTACATCTACATGATTACTCTGCAATTCACATTTAAGTGCTTGGCGGAGCGTTCATCGAACCACAATCATACTATCTCCCTACCATTCCACTCCCGAACAGCGCGCGGGAAAAACGAACACCTAACCTTTCTGTTCGAGCTCTGATTTCTCTTATTTTATTTTGATGATCATTCCTGCCTATGTAGGTTGGACTCAAAAAAATATTTTCGCATTCGGAAGAGAAAGTTGGTGACTGAAATTTCATAAATAGATCTCGCCGCGACGAAAAACGTCTTTGCTTTAATGACTTGCATCCCACCTCGCGTATCATATCTGCCACACTCTCTCCCCTATTACGTGATAACACAAAACGAGCTGCCCTTTTTTGCACCCTTTCGATGTCCTCCGTCAATCTCCCCTGGTAAGGATCCCACACCGCGCAGCAATATTCTAACAGAGGACGAACGAGTGTAGTGTAAGCTGTCTCCTTAGTGGACTTGTTGCATCTTCTAAGTGTCCTGCCAATGAAACCCAACCTTTGGCTCGCCTTCCCCACAATATTATCTATGTGGTCCTTCCAACTGAAGTTGTTCGTAATTTTAACACCCAGGTACTTAGTTGAATTGACAGCCTTGAGAATTGTACTACTTATCGAGTAATCGAATTCCAACGGATTTCTTTTGGAACTCGTGTGGATCACCTCACACTTTTCGTTATTTAGCGTCAACTGCCACACCATACAGCAATCTTTTATAAATCGCTTTGCAACTGATACTGGTCTTCGGATGACCTTACTAGACGGTAAATTACAGCATCATCTGCGAACAACCTAAGAGAACTGCTCAGATTGTCACCCACGTCATTTATATAGATCAGGAACAGCAGAGGTCCCAGGACGCTTCCCTGGGGAACACCTGATATCACTTCAGTTTTACGCGGTGATTTGCCGTCTATTACTACGAACTGCGACCTTCCTGACAGGAAATCACGAATCCTGTCGCACAACTGAGACGATACCCCATAGGCCCGCAGCTTGATTAGAAGTCGCTTGTGAGGAACGGTGTCACAAGCTTTCCGGAAATCTAGAAATACGGAATCAACTTGAGATCCCCTGTTGATAGCGGCCACGGGAAAAGGTGTATGGTCCATTTTTCTTTCCCGAGAACTCTATTACAGGAAGCACATATCTCAATATGCTTGAGAACTTTCCTTTCCCTCAGTTGGAGACTGATTTGAACAACTTCATTTACCAACAGGATGGCGCACCGCCTCACTGGCATCTAGAAATGCGGGAATTTTTCAATCAAAGGATTACTGAACGATGGATCGGTTGCACCGGACCAAATGATTCAGCCTTTTTATTACTGGCCTCCAAGGTTATCGGACCTGACTGTATGTGATTATTTGTTGTGGGGGGTTTATAAAAGACTTTGTTTATGTGCCTCCGTTACCAACAACAATGAATGAACTGAGACATCGTATTAGAGCAGCTGCAGAGATATGTACGGGCGATTAGACGTGCAAGAGTGCTGGAAGCTGTGACCCAGGACATGCTCGCTGCAGTGTGGCAATTCTGCACTGACATATGCCGTGCATCTCAAGGGGGACATATTGAAGACCTACGAAAAGGTGTGAAAAAAACGTTTTGAGTTTCCGTTCATCAAAAAACAAAATTCATTGTATATGTTTATTAGTTTCAGAAATACAGACGTGCCAAATCGAATGATTCCCTTTGATACGCCCAGGTAGATACGAATAATTATTTAAGCAAGTATACAGCGTTGTGTCGCTTACCATAGTTACGAGAATTTATTTCATAGTGTGATGATAGAAATGTTAAGGCCCATCGTTCACTAGGCCGCCCATGAAGCCGCCGCCGTCCCCCCGCCCACACCTCTTAGGGGAAAGGAAAAAATATTGTGTAGGTAGGTGTTTTTCTTTCAAGAAAATGATTTAAAAGTCGGCATTAGCGTATATTTTTAAAAGGGTCGGAACAGAAAATTTTTTATGACTACTTAGAAGTCACCATTCGTCTTCCAAAATATTAAAAAGATACCATACACCACCCCTCCCCCCTCCCCTCATCGGCAAACTATCGTAAGGGCGCCCTTGTTTACGTGCTGTAGCAAGGTGTCCATAAAATTAATTTTATATTGCTGTGAGTCATAGATTAATTTTTGAGGTTATTGTAATTTATTATTGCAAAAGTTGGTAATGCATCATAGACTGAAACATTTCATACATTTTAAGTTCGTATTCTTGAGAGGTTCCACTGTAGTGTTTCGTTAATTCGCCCCCAGCAAGCAAGTAAACTATGGTTAGTGCTGACTGATGTTAAGTGCACTCAGATTGTATGTAAACAATGTTAAGAACATCCTGGCAGGATAAAACTGTGTGCCCGACCGAGACGCGGGACCTTTGACTTTCGCGGGCAAGTGCTCTACCATCTGAGCTACCGAAGCACAACTCACGCCCGGTCCTCGCGGCTTTACTTCTGCCAGTATCTCATCTCCTACCTTCCAAACTTTACAGAAGCTCTCCTGCGAACCTTGCAGAACTAGCACTCCTGAAAGAAAGGATACTGCAGAGACATGGCTTAGCCACAACTGCTTGCGTAGCTCAGATGGTAAGCCGGCACGGTAGCTCAGCGTGTTCGGTCAGAGGGGTCAGCTGCCCTCTGTAATAAAAAAACTGAGTTAATCGATCAACAACGAACTTAAGCGGATGTCTTACGTTGTCCGCCCCGAGCAGATGCAACGAACATAAGCGAACAAAATGAGATTACAAAAAAGAAAAAGATGATAGAGCACTTGCCCGCGAAAGGCAAAGGTCCCGAGTTCGAGTCTCGGTCGGGCACACAGTTTTAATCTGCCAGGAAGTTTCATATCAGCGCACACTCCGCTGCAGAGTGAAAATCTCATTCAATGTTAAGAACACATTGAAGTATTTTCAACAGTTAAAATTTGGATAGAATTTATGAGTTTAAAAACATGTCCTCCCTTAAGAAAATTTTGAAAAGAATGACGTATGCGAACAAAAAGTACTTGACATATTTTATTGAAACTTAACTGCGTAATTTCTCACTACAACTAACTTGTCCCTTACAACTGTTTACGTCGGAGGTCTTCAACTGATGCTGTGACAGGTCGTGCAGAGCAGCTATACTTTTAACTTCTGCGAATATTCTTCACATCTTTATTGGCAACAGTGCAAAAACACGGCCGATGTAAGTTTCTACTGTGAAATTCTTTTGTGAGTTGTTTTCGTAATAAACATTGTGCTGCGCAAACATGTTTTGATTTATCGGCATTTACGTAACATACAGTTAGAAAAAAAACTGATAGCAGAACACTGGGGCCATAAATCTGCAGCCATTAAAATTCGTCACAGAACATTGATGAAATCTGCGAGTTTGATTTATGGCACGGCTGAATAGGCCTTCATCGACCGTACGAAACGTGACGAGAGCTGGCGAGTACTGACCTGTCCATCTTGTGGTCGAGCAGAGCCGGAGGCGCGGGCGGCTGGTGCTGGTGGGGGTGGGGATCGGTGTAGGAGGCGGGGAACTCGTCGCCGTCCGGGGGCAGTCGCGACGCGCTGGGGGGCGGCACGGGAGACGCTGGGGGCGGCCGGGTCGCGTCCGGCGCCGCCTCCATCGCGTGCCCGCCTGCAACACACACCAAGATACGTTGTAGCATTTCTCATTGCTGGAAGCATTACTTTATTCTTACAGTTTAATTTGTACAGAAAGCATATGGCAGTTATAAGAGTCGAGGGGCACGAAAGGGAAGCAGTGGTTGGGAAGGGAGTGAGACAAGGTTGTAGGCTATCCCCGATATTATTCAATCTGTATATTGAGCAAGCAGTAAAGGAAACAAAAGAAAAATTCGGAGTAGGAATTAAAATCCATGGAGAAGAATTAAAAACTTTGAGGTTCGCCGATGACATTGTAATTCTGTCAGAGACAGCAACGGACCTGGAAGAGCAGCTGAACGGAATGGACAGTGTCTTGAAAGGAGGATATAAGATGAACATCAACAAAAGAAAAATGAGGTAATGGAATGTAGTCGAACTAAGTCGGGTGATGCTGCGGGAATTAGATCAGGAAATGAGACACTTAAAGTAGTACAGGAATTTTGCTATTTGGGGAGCAAAATAACTGATGATGGTCGAAGTAGAGAGGATATAAAATGTAGACAGGCAATGACAAGGAAAGCGTTTCTGATAAACAAAAATTTTTTAACATCGAATATAGATTTATGTGTCAGGAAGTCGTTTCTGAAAGTATTTGTATGGAGTGTAGCCATGTATGGAAGTGAAACGTGGACGATAAATAGTTTAGACAAGGAGGGAATAGAAGCTTTCGAAATGTGGTGCTACACAAGAATGCTGAAGATAAGGTGGGTAGATCACGTAACTAATGAGGAGGTATTGAATAGGATTGGGGAGAAGAGAAGTTTGTGGCACAACTTGACAAGAAGAAGGGATCGGTTGGTAGGACATGTTCTGAGGCATCAAGGGATCACAAATTTAGCATTGGAGGGCAGCGTGGAGGGTAAAAATCGTAGAGGGAGACCAAGAGATGAATACACTAAACAGATTCAGAAGGATGTAGGTTGCAATAGGTACTGGGAGATGATGAAGCTTGCACAGAATAGAGTAGCATGTGGAGCTGCATCAAACCAGTCTCTGGACTGAAGACCACACACACACACACACACACACACACACACACACACACACACACACACACACACACACACACACAAGAGTTGAGCGAAGCTGTAACAGCAGGCTCTCGTGGGATGTTCCATCATCAGCAACCACTTGCTCTGTGATTTGGTTGCTGTAGTGAAAGCTAGAAAGGTTATCATATTGTCTTTAATTTATTAACAGTAACTAAATTATGTTCACATACATTCCATTATAGCGCGGGAGGCTATGTCGGTAATGTACGACACTGTTCTAGAAGATCATATTACCATTAATGTTACATAGACAACTGATACAGAAAAGGAGGTAGGAATCACTTCGTGCATCATCTTCAGTGTAACGAGTGACCGCCCAACCAAGTGATACGCGCCAAGCAGGCGCTGCTGTGTATGACGATACGCCGTTAAGACGTGTGGGTTTAAGCACGCTCCTCAGCGAGCAAAGCAAGTTATACACTACTGGCCATTACAATTGCTACACCAACAAGAAATGCAGATGATAAACGGGTATTCATTGGACAAATATATTGTACTAGAACTGACATGCGATGACATTTTCACGCAATTTGGGTGCATAGATCCTGAGAAATCAGTACCCAGTACAACCACCTCTGGCCGTAATAACGGCCTTGATACGACTGGGCATTGAGTCAAACAGAGCTTGGATGGCGTGTACAGGTACAGCTGCCCATGCAGCTTCAACACGATACCACGTTTCATCAAAGGTAGTGACTGGCGTATTGTGACGAGTCGGTTGCTCAGTCACCAATGACCAGACGTTTTCAATTGGTGAGAGATCTGGAGAACGTGCTGGCAAGGGCAGCAGTCGAACATTTTCTGTACCCAGAAAGACCCGTACAGGATCTGCAACATGCGGTCGTGCATTATCCTGCTGAACTGTAGGGTTTCGTAGGGATCGAATGAAAGGTAGAGCCACGGGTTGTAGCACATCTGAAATGTAACGCCCACTGATCAAAGTGCCGTCAGTGCGAACAAGAGGTGGCCGAGACGTGTAACCAATGGCACCTCATACCATTACGCCGGGTGATACGCCAGTATGGCGATGACGAATACACGCTTTCAATGTGCGTTCACCGCGATGTCGCCAAACACGGATGCGACCATCATGATGCTGTAAGCAGAACCTCGATTCATCGGAAAAAATGACGTTTTGCCATTCGTGCAACCAGGTTCTTCGTTGAGTACACCGTCGCAGGCGCTCCTGTCTGTGATGCAGCGTCAAGGGTAACCGCAGCCACGGTCACCGAGCTGATAGTCCATGTTGCTGCAAACGTCGTCGAACTGTTCGTGCAGATGGGTGTTGTCTTGCTAACGTCCCCATCTGTTGACTCAGGGATCGAGACGTGGCTGCACGAACCGTTACAGCCATGCGGATAAGATGCCTGTCATCCCGACTGCTAGGGATAAGAGGCCGTTGGGATGCAGCACGGCGTTCCGTATTACCCTCCTGAACCCACCGATTCCATATTCTCCTAACAGTAATTGGATCTCGAGCAGCGCGAGCAGCAATGTCGCGATACGATAAACCGCAATCGCGGTAGTCTACAATTCGTTTTTTATCAAAGTGATGGTATGCATTTATCCTCCTTACACGAGGCATCACAACAACGTTTCACCAGACAACGCCGGTCAACTGCTGTTTGTGAATGAGAAATCGGCTGGAAACTTTCCTCATGTCAGCACGTTGTAGGTGTCGCCACCGGCGCCAACCTTGTGTGAATGCTCTGAAAAGCTAAGCATTTGCATGTCACAGCATGTTCTCCCTGTCAGGTAAATTTCGCGTCCGTAGCACTTCATATTCGTGGTGTAGCAATTTTAATGGCCAGTAGTGTATTACGAATATAGCATTGTAATTTGCTTATAATATGTTGGTAACACGTACTGTGCATTAGAAAATGGTAAAGGACTGAATTTGGACTAACGAGATTGACAGATGATTTCGTCTGTGAACTTGTCCGCGTACTCATCATCATGCAGCACTGTAGAAGCCAGATCCAAAAAATGGTTCAAATGGCTCTGAGCACTATGGGACTTAACATCTGAGGTCATCAGTCCCCTACACTTAGAACTACTTAAACCTAACTAACCTAAGGACATCACACACATCCATGCCCGAGGCAGGATTCGAACCTGCGACAGTAGCCCCTAGAACCGCTCGTGTGTCTGTTGTGTTTACTGAAATTACATAAAAATGCTACGAACTTTCGCACCTACCTTACACAGCTATAGTTCAATTCTTTTATCTTCGCCCATGCCCGCCCACACGCGGGAGATTGCTGCGTTGCCAGTTATACGCGCCAAGAGAAGCAACACCATAGTATAGCTCGCAAACTTACGTTTAGGAGGGAGCTTGCAGTTTATGAATTAAAGCCACCACGGCCGCATTAACCCTTTCGCTGCTACAGAGACGTGCTCCTCGCATTCCGCGTTGTGCGCGATTTTGTCATCATTGCACTGCTTGCCTGAGCATACACATGGTGTTTCGACTGCTTGGACACACTTTATCATTCGATTTCACAAAAACTATTTGGCCCAAAAATTTGATTTTTACACATCTTCCTTACTGATACCTTCCCCCCCATAAATGACTTAATTTTGTTTCGAAGTTCAACGCAGTTATTGTGCAGCATTAGATGTAGTAAACCATTGCACGAAATTTTGAAGAGTTTGCAGAGCTAAAAGTCCGTACCATATAGTTGCCACTAGAAATTTCAAAAAATTATATTCAAACGAATAAAATTCTTGAAGTAAGGCACTTCGATATTGTTTTTTAATAAAGAAAATATTACGCACTGAATAAGTTTTCAACTCGGAACCTTTCGCTTAGCAGCCATACACTTTAACCATCACGCTAACGAAGCTCGTCTTTCAATATGTCTCCTGGAGGACTTTAAAATATCACGCAAAATACCGACAAACGCTTTTGGCATGACTATGAATTAGTCACGTTTCGTCGAAGTACAAAAGGAAATAAACAATTACCGCTGTTGTTTATTGCGAAAAAGCGGTTAGTGAGAATGATACAAACACCTTTCCTTGCTATCGCCTGAATTAGGAGGCTTATTGCTTGTTTGGTTTAATTAATTAATAGAATACGAAGCAATTGGTATAAAGAATGCTTTTTCCAAACTGTCTATAAAAGAAAGTCTGCTACCAAGACACTGCTTTTGTTCAATTACTTTATTTATGACTGAACGTTTCTAAAACTGAAGACACTCGTCCGTGATCTGCACTGCAGTCGAGCTCTGGCAACGTCGTTCTTTGTTCATTGGCTGACTGTGTTTTGTGACGCCAGATGCGCAGAACGAACCTAATCTCGGCCGCCGTCAAAAATGACGCGCACTTTAGCAGATTCAAATGGACGTATGTTTCAGTACTTATGCAGAGGCTTGCACAGGTTATATTAGCATGGAGAGTTGCATCAAACCAGTTTTCGGACTGAAGAACAGAACAGGTGAGACGGTACGGAGCGGGTAGGCGAAGGGCAGCGTGCAGAGGGCGCTGCCCCCTCCCCAGTCGGCAGGTGCTGAGCTGCAGCCAGGAGTCGGCGTGCGGCGGTCGTAACCCTCTAGCGATATATCAGCTGCATGCCTGCCGTGAGTGAGTTTTGTCTACGCAGCCTGGGGTAGTTACGTCTGCCGCGGAGATTAAAAAGCGCGGACACGCCGCCGCCAGCACCGCGCGCAGGTAAACGACTCAAGTCCTGTCTTCTTCGCAGTAGTTGTGCTACTGTACGTCTATACTGCTAGGCGTTTCCTGCCAAATTACTGCATCTCTAATTTTTTTTTTAAATAGTCGGTATCGACCTTATTAGAGCCAACACGCTTTCTCAGGCCGGCGACCTTACCGTTAACAAATGTTCCTTATCCGTACGTTGAGTGGATAACAAAACACTTACGTACGGATGAGTGTATGTAATACTCCTGCTCCCCCTGCCCCACATTTTCATGAAATAAAAACACTTCTTACCTAAGCGCGCAGTACCCGACTGAAATTATTTGAAACAACTTTTCACATTCCTGGAGCTCATGTCCATCGTGGGAAAAAATATGAAAAAAATAAATTTCTTTTATTTCACGTCTATGGTCACAAACTTGTAGGTCCTCAGACTACCGGTTTCCGTCAGCAATGTATACTAGGAAATATATATAAAAAACAGGTATGCCTTGTTATACTTAAAGCGCACAATTTTCACATGTATGCCAGTAATACATTTCATTATGGTCTATTTGATTGTTTTAACCTGTAGACAATCTGCTAGTTGTATTTGTGGCCGCACGAGATTAGCCGAGCGGTCCAAGGCGCTGCAGTCATGGACTGTGCGGCTGATCCCAACGGAGGTTCGAGTCCTCCCTCGGGCATGGGTGAGTGTGTTTGACCTTAGGATAATTTAGGTTAAGTAGTGTGTAAGCTTAATGACTGATGACCTTAGCAGCTAAGTCCCATAAGATTTCACACACTTTTTTTTTTGTATTTGTGTTTTTCCCATATTTTGCTGCAGATCTGAAGATGGTTCAAATCAAACGGCTCTGAACGCTATGGGACTTAACATTGAGGTCATCAGTCCCCTAGAACTTAGAACTACTTAAACCTAACTAACCCAAGGATAAGACACACATCAATGCCTGAGGCAGGATTCGAACCTGCGACCGTAGCGGTCGCGCGGTTCCAGACTGAAGCGCCTAGAACCGGTCGGCCACGCCTGCCGGCCCTGAAGATACTCATTGCTGACCGAAACCGGCGGTCTGGGGACCTACAAGTTTCTGACCATAGACGTGAAATAAAACAAATTTATTCTATGTTTTCGGGCCACTCTTCCATTCGCGACCATGTCGCAGCTTGTGAATATGAAAAAATATAAACAAACAGCGCCCGTCATCCTAGCAGGAGTCCAGTACCCCTGTAACACCTGTTTAGTATCAAATGTTATTATGCAGGTCAACAGCTATGTTACTTCTTATCAATTGCTGGAATTTGTGTTTACATGTTTTCGTAGTCGCAGTCGAGTTTTGACTTGTAGCCGTGGCAGATGTGAGCGGTCACAGTTACACTATTTAGGAGCGCTTAGTGACAATTGTGTCCGCCCCAGTAGCTGAGTGGTCAGCGTGACGGATTGCCGTCCTCTGGGCCCGGGTTCGATTCCCGGCTGGGTCGGAGATTTTCTCCGCTCAGGGACTGGGTGTTGTGTTGTGTTCATCATCATTTCATCCCCATCCGGCGTGCAGGTCGCCCAATGTGGCGCCGACTGTAATAAGACCTGCGATATGGCGGCCGGACCTGCCCCGCGAGGGGCCTCCCGGCCACTGACGCCAAACGCTCATTTCATTTCAGTGACAATTGTGTGGGTCCTCGAATGACAGCATGCAGTGCAAGAGACATATTATCGGAGCTTTACGGTATAGATTTAACAAGGCTCCACGGCGAAAGGCAAAACTTCTGAATTGGGAAAGATGTGCTTTTGCTTTTGGCAGCGGTAAAGACAGGCCACGAAGTGGAAGAAGAAAACACGAGAAGAAACGTGTGCCGCAGCCGACTGAACAATCTCCTTATGGAGTGGACACGTAAACGTGATTTGGAACTCGCTATGCCGAAGACAACAACGCGACAGCACATGAGAAAAGACCTGAACGTCAATTTTCGATCGACGTTCGTAAACGAGTTACCGGATACAGTCCAAAATGAGAGCGTTTACGCATCCTATACATTAACTCAATTTCCAAATGCAGTGAGCCGTGCCTAGTTTATGTTTCCATATGAATTTACCATTTATCGCAGGTCACGTCCGAGAGATATTATCGTTTAGGCCAAAGAGAATCATCATTCAAATGGTTCAAATGGCTCTGAGCACTATGGGACTTAACATCCGAGGTCAGCAGTCCCCTAGAACTTAGAACTACTTAAACCTAACTGGACATCACACACATCCATGCCCGAGGCAAGATTCGAGCCTGCGACCGTAGCGGTCGCGGGGTTCCAGACTGAAGCGCCTAGAACCGCTCGGTCACACCGACGTAATGCCATGGGAAGCGATGACATAACAACATCTACTTGGACCGTACTTTTTTGAAGGGGCTGTGAATGGCGCAAATTATTTACTCAAGTTACAAAGATGAGAGAGAGTCTTGTTGCAACCCTTGTGCACTCGAGTACGGGCAGCCCTTAGCGGCTCGCCATCTTATTTACAACCATTCATGACGTCGCCTTTCCGGCTTAGATTTTTTTTTAATGTGACTTGTAAGTACTGCATTTCTTTCCAGTCAGTACAAACTTTAATTTTATTAATGTATTATATACATAATATGTTTTAGAACAGTTAGACTAATTCTGAACACTGGACTCGCATTCGGGAGGACGACGGTTCAATCCCGCGTCCGGCCATCCCGATTTAGGTTTTCCGTGATTTCCCTAAATCGCTCCAGGCAAATGCCGGGATGGTTCCTTTCAAAGGGCACGACCGACTTCCTTCTCTAACCTTCCCACATCCGATGAGACCGATGACCTCGATGTCTGGTCTCCTTCCCCAAAAACAACCAACTAATTCTGAAGACGACGCTCATAGTAGCGTCGAAACCTGGTCAATTTTGACTTAATATTTGTGACCGAGGGCTTATTTGTTCTAATGTAATTCTGCCACGGTCACTGAACTTTAGCAGCTATGTTCAATGTTATATGGGAGCCGGCCGCGGTGTCCGAGCTGTTCTAGGAGCTTCAGTCCGGAACCGCGCTGCTGCTACGGTGGCAGCTTCGAATCCTGCCTCGGGCATGGATGTGTGTGATGTCCTTAGGTTAGTTAGGTTTAAGTAGTTCTAAGTTCTAGGGGACTGATGACCTCAGATGTTAAGTCCTATAGGGTCATTTGAACCAGTTTTGTTATATCGGACAACATGTTTATGACATGTAAAAGAGCTGTTCGGAATTTACAGCAATGTTCTATTCGGAGTCTGCTTTCGCTTTGTTTCTTTAACAGTGGTAAACATATAGAGTACTTTTCTAGTTTTACAGAATATACCATCAGAACGGAAAAATAAAGAAACAATTGCATCACATGTACGGAAGTAATGGTGGTGATGATAAAATACACGTTATAAAAGTAATAGTAGTAATAATAAACAAAATAATATGATCAATAATAAGTACAAACGTTCAAAAATCAATGTAATGACGACGCCCCGCTCCCACACATACAGTGTCATTCATTCAGGAACAAACGCTTCACAACAATGGTTGCATACGGAAAAGTATGAGGAGCAAATAAAATATAACAGTTTTACGCGTAAACAATGTAAAAAAAACTGTCATCAGTGGGGTTTGGTACGACCACCCCACGCTCTACCAACTCTCACACGCGAAACATCGGAACAGTTACTCACAGATACGCTTTTCCTTTGTTTGTTAGTTATACTGTTACTTTTAATTGCCTTTTATGTATGTTCTACTGGACGATAGCACATAGCACGAACTAAATCTATGTTTTGGTCGATACTCCATCGTCATACAACGTTTTGTACTGATCCGAGTGTCTGACATCTGGAAGCTTGGGTGTAAATGGACTACGCCTGTCCGTACAGGCTAATCGTTTAGCGCTTACATCATCCACAATTCAACATCTGACCTGCTGCCCATGGGGAAGAAAGTGTCTGGCTTACTTTTGCCACTCAGAACTGACTCATAATTTCTATAATTATTAGTCAGTAAATGATGTAAACACTGATGTAATATTGTTCAGTACACCATGATCAGTCACAAATAGAAATATCTGCACTTATACCCTTTACACCACCGAGCGAGGTGGCGCAGTGTCTAGCACACTGGACTCGCATTCGGGAGGATAACGGTTCAGACACGCGTGCAGCCATCCTGATTTAGGTTTTCCGTGATTTCCGTAAATCGCTCCAGGCAAATGCCGGGATGGTTCCTTTGAAAGGGCACGGCCGACTTCCCTCTCCGTCCTTCCGTAATCCGATGAGATCGATGGCCTCGCTGTCTGTTCTCCTCCCCCTCAACAACCCAACGCAACCCTTTACACCCTGTATATAAATGACCTAGAGGGTAACATCAGAAGTTCCGTGAGGGATTTCGCGGATGATACCGTTGTATATAGACAACTAGCAATGCTACAAAACTGTAGCGAAATGTCGGAAGAGCTGTAGAGGATTGGCAGTTGACATTCGTCATAAGTATAACGTATAGCACACAAACAGGCAGAAAATCCCTTTATTCTACGGTCACACGTTTTCAGAAACACCACTAGAAGCTGCCATATTCAGAAAATATGTAGGAGAAGGCGTACACGATTTAATGTGGAATGACAAAATTAAGTTAATTGGAGGTGCCACGGTGACATTCACTGATTCAAAAATGGTTCAAATGGCTCTGAGCACTATGCGACTTAACTTCTGAGGTCGTCAGTCGCCTTGAACTTAGAACTAATCAAACCTAACTAACCTAAGGACATCACACACATCCATGCCCGAGGCAGGATTCGAACCTGCGACCGTAGGGGTCGCTCTGTTCCAGACTATAGCGCCTAGAACAGCATGGCCACTTCCGGCCGGCCGATATTCACTGGAAGAATCGTCAGGAAGTGTAATTAATCCAGGAAAGGGATAGCTTACGAAACGCTCGTTCTACCAATACATTGTTGTAAATGGCTCTTAGCACTATGGGACTTAACATCTGAGGTCATCAGTCCCCTAGAACTTAGAACTACTTAAACCTAACTAACCTAAGGGCATCATACACATCCATGCCCGAGGCAGGATTCGAACCTGCGACCGTAGGGGTCGCGCGGTTCCAGACTGAAGCGCCTAGAACCGCTCGGCCACACCGGCCGGCTCAACATTGTTCTTCAGTGTGGGATGTGTACCAGATAGAATCGACAGAGAAGATCCAAAGAGGAGCAGCGCATTTCGTCACAGGTTCTTTTAGTCAACAACATTGTTCTTCAGTGTGCGATGTGTACCAGATAGAATCGACAGAGAAGATCCAAAGAGGAGCAGCGCATTTCGTCACAGGTTCTTTTAGTCAACAACATTGTTCTTCAGTGTGCGATGTGTAACAGATAGAATCGTCAGAGAAGATCCAAAGAGGAGCAGCGCATTTCGTCACAGGTTCTTTTAGTCAACAACATTGTTCTTCAGTGTGCGATGTGTAACAGATAGAATCGTCAGAGAAGATCCAAAGAGGAACAGCGCATTTCGTCACAGGTTCTTTTAGTCAACGCGAGAACGACATACAGAGCAGCTCACTCAAACTGCACTGACGGGCACTACAAGCAAGGTGTTCTGCATCACGATGTGGTTTTCTGATTCGGAGAGCGACGTTCCTAGAAGGGTCAAACAGTATATTGCTTCCCACCTCCTCATACATCCCGCCGCGAGAAGATCACGAAAGTAAAATGCGGAGGCTCGGGCAATCGTTCTTCCCGCGAACGCTTCGCGACTGGGAGAGGAAACGGATCGAGTGACAGTGATACAAAAAGTCCCCTCCGGCGCACACGGTAAGTTGGTCTGCGGAATACAGATGTAGGTGTGGAGGCGAGCGCCACGGCCGCGGCAGCTGGCAGACCGTCCCGCGCGCTGGCCGAGGCGAGTGGCGTGGCTTTGGCTGTCCTTTTGGTGCGCGGTCAGCCGGCGCGGCGGGTTCGTTGCCTCCTCCTGCCTCCAGCACACCGGCCCAGCTCACGCCCGGATCACCTCAGCGCTCCCGCTCGGCGCGTTTCTGCATCCACACGCAACTACCCTACGAGTTTGGCAGGGGCTTCACGGGAGCCTCCCGCCGTCACCTGTTGACGTGCTACCCGTTGGCTACGTCTCGCGCTCTTCTGTTGACCCTCTTTAAAGGTACTTTTACACGGGCAACGGATATCACATGTTGCTGACAGTATCGAAATGAAGTCCCATGCTTCTTTACAGAGGGTAGGGGAACGATGCGGCAGACCCGCACCGCAGTACTAGAAAAGGTCTGAATGGAGGTGGTTTGCCGTTGCAGGTGAAAATCCCTGACCCCGCCGGGAATCGAACCCGGGACCCCGTGCTCGGGAAGCACGAACGCTACCACGAGACCACAAACTGCGGACGCTGCCAATATAGCCGGGCTATATTTCCCGGCAACATTACCAGTAGTGCTCGCCAAAAATCAGAGACAGCTGCAACACATGATGAACAATTTGGTGGAAACGGGGAGGAAATACGGCATGGAAATCAACATCGAAAAATCAAAAGTGATGCGCATATCAAAATGTGAGAAACACTTGTAGATAACTGTTGACAATCGGGAAATGGAAAATGTGAACCATTTCAAGTACCTGGGAAGTTTTATCACAAAGGTTGCCCACTACACCAACGAAATCCGAGCAAGCATCGCCATGGCCAAAGCTGCTTTCAACAAGAAGAGGACTCTGCTGACCAGCAAGTTGAGTTTGTCATCGAGGAAAAAACTGATAAAGTGCTACATTTGGAGCATTGCACTGTATGGAGCAGAGACATGGACCATGAGAAAGAAGGAAAAAAAATACTTAGAGAGCTTTGAAATGTGGTGCTGGAGGAGAATGGAAAAGATCAAGTGGACAGATTGTATAAAAAATGACGATGTACTGCGAAGAGTAGGAGAGAAGTATTCTGCGTGCAATTCTTCAGAGAAAGGCCAACTGGATTCGACATGTACTTAGACACGAGGGACTCATACATGATGTCAGGGAAAACGCAGGACGAGGAAGAAGAAGAATTCAACATCTGGACGACATGAAAGATGGAAGGAGATACAACAGACTGAAGGAAGAAGCTGAAGACAGGGAACAGTGGAATCAGAAATTCTCCATACGAAGACGTGGACCTGCCACTAGGCAGACTACTACATAACAATAATAATGATAAAATAATAATAATAATAATAATAATAATCAATGCAATACAGCTACATCAAACTTATATATACAACTTCAGAAATCCGTAATTATTGATACATGTTCAATTACCCGAAAGTTCTTAAACGCAATGTAACATATACCGTACAGTTAAAAGGAAGTGACGCTTGATCAAGGTCCGCGTCACTTTCATTCCGAACCAGACCTAAGGTCTGAGAAAGGAAAGATAATAATAATAATAACATTACCAGCAACAAGACTCGCAGCCGTATATCGACAACATTATCGGCCACTGTTTTATTATTATTATTATTATTATCATTATTATTACTATTATTGGCTTTCGACTCGTGCCCATTCAGCCATCTCAGAAGGGAAACTTCCCATTGCATCCCACTCAGATTTAGTTGTAAGATGGTCCAGTAGATATCCCGTCAAAAACCGAACACAGATCAAGCACGAAAACAGGAAGAAGGTGTACTGAACTGTGAAAAAAGAAATAAAATAGAAACAGTGAAGTTTAACAAGTGCAACATTGAGCGAAGTGGAAGAGCCACAGTGCAGTGGTAAAGTAGTCAACGTGTTGAACTGCAAAGTGGACGAGCCGTGTTCAAAACTCCCTCGTGCCATTTACCTTCCTTTTTCACAAAATTATGAACTGTCCATCCGTCCATTGAAATGTTTGTTCTGTTTCTATAGCCTTGGCAGTTGTCATACCATACATTCGTTATAGAATATCAGTCGTGTACCGCCACAAGTGAGAGATACCGCATAGACCACCCACAGAAATGAAAACAACAAACAAACGTGTGTGGACTATCTTATAACAAAGGAATTCAAAACTTCCAAAATGGAACGCAGCTTCAAAAACGTTGCAAACAGATGTTTTAACAGATCACAGAGAAACTGTTGCATTCATTTGTTGCAGTTTATGTGACAAATGTTTTCATCATTTCCTTGGGAGTGATCACATTCGTAGTCATACGAACACCCAAATCGGGCAAGGAGACATATCTGTCTCACTCAGCTGGCGTACAAGTTACGTGCGCCGATAAGAGATTCCTATCATATGATACACGTACTGTCAGTTATGCCGTGTATGACACACCAGACTGCTTTCCGGTGAAGGATTCAGTTCACTTGCCGCCTTGTTTGCGTTTCCCACTCGACAGTCACTTCTTTCCGGCTGCTAATAGAGTAATTGTGCAGAATCAACTGTTATTATAGGTCCTTTCCTTACACCTCGCTGTTGCAAACGGATGTTCACCACGACACAGATACAAATGTGAATACAGTGAACAGCGAATAATAATACTGGCACGAGGGAGCTTTGAATACGGCCCGCCCGCTTCGCAGTGCATCAGCGTGACCGCTTGACCCCGACGCCGCGGCTCTTCCACATTCCTCTATGTTGCACTTCTAGCGCTTCCAACGTTCACTGTTTCTATTTTGCTGTTTTTCATAGTCGAGTACACCTTCTTCCTGTTATCAAGCTTGATCTGTGATCAATTTTTGAGGGGCTGTACACTAAGCTCTTTTACCACTAAATCTGAGGAGGGTACGATGGGGAGTTTCCGTTGTCACGATAGCATATTGGAGACGATTTTCTTGTCAGTTACGAACGTAAGGACGACAAACACATAGTCCCCGAGAGGAGAAAGTCTCCAATCAGGGCCGGAATAGAACCTAGACCCCTTCTGTGAGGATTCCGTGACGGTAACCGTGTAGCTATCCTGGCGGACATCCGGCAATCTACTCCGCAATACATTTCCGGGGGATAGCCGCGAAGTATAATGGCGCCTTGCCACGGTTCGCGCGGTTCGGAGGTTCGAGTCCCCCCTCGGGCACGGGTGTGTGTGTTGCGCTTAGCGTAAGTTAGTTTAAGTTACCAGAATGAGATTTTCACTCTGCAGCGGAGTGTGCGCTGATATGAAACTTCCTGGCAGATTAAAACTGTGTGCCCGACCGAGACTCGAACTCGGGACCTTTGCCTTTCGCGGGCAAGTGCTCTACCAACTGAGCTACCGAAGCACGACTCACGCCCGGTACTCACAGCTTTACTTCTGCCAGTACGTCGTCTCCTACCTTCCAAACTTTACAGAAGCTCTCCTGTAAAGTTTGGAAGGTAGGAGACAAGGTACTGGCAGTAGTAAAGCTGTGAGTACCGGGTGTGAGTCGTGCTTCGGTAGCTCAGTTGGTAGAGCACTTGCCCGCGAAAGGCAAAGGTCCCGAGTTCGAGTCTCGGTCGGGCACACAGTTTTAATCCGCCAGGAAGTTTCATAGTTTAAGTTAGATTAAGTAGTGTGTAAGCCTAGGGACCGATGACCTCTGGAGTTTGGTCCCATAGGAACTTACCACCACTGCATTTCCGGGTCGGAAGTGTTTAGGCGACAGCGAGCTACTGGAAGCGAGCCCGACTCTCTTGTTTTTGCATTCGACAACGAAAAAAGGTAGCAATAAGTAGCTTTGTGGAAGCCTTCTTATTTTTTTTAGTAAGCGAACTGCTTTCGAAACTCTCGACTTCTGCACTGATGTTGGGGCCTCGCGGGATTAGCTGAGCGGTCTTAGGCGCTGCAGTCCTGGACTGAGCGGCTGGTCCCGGCGGAGGTTCGAGTGCTCCCGCGGGCATGGGTGTGTGTGTTTGTTCTTAGCGTAATTTAGGTTAAGTAGTGTGTAAGCTTAGGGACTGATGACCTTAGCAGTTAAGTCCCATAAGATTTCACACACATTTGAACACTGATGTTGGCTAAACACCTCTTCCAGGATACTGAAACACGATTTGGTTCAAATGGCTCTGAGCACTATGGGACTTAACTTCTGAAGTCATCAGTCCCCTAGAACTCAGAACTACTTGAACCTAAATAACCTAAGGACATCACACCCATCCATGCCCGAGGCAGGATTCGAACCTGTGACCGTGGCGGTCACGCGGTTCCAAACTGAAGCGCCTAGAACCGCACGGCCACACCGGCCGGCCACGATTTGGAATTTATCACAAAAGCAGTTTTTCCGAGAATAGGTAAGACCAGTACCAATATGGAACACTGCATACAGGTTTACAACCGGACTTGCGATTATCCTTCCAATTTAGGCTACTGCTGCATCATACATAAGTTTGAAGTAGTTCTTCAACGTGTACTTTTCATTGGTACACTCTTGGTACTAGAAGTTCGCTACGCTTTGGTGGAAAGATTCAATGAATTCATCGAATTTGAAACAACAGCCTAAACGTTGATGTTAATATTTTACTGTGGTTCCCCTGTACAATGAGAGAAATATAGTGATGTGTTGGCAGAAGAGCCAACACCGTGTTGCTAGAGGAGGCCGAAATGCACGCGTTTAAGCTCACGCAAACTGGCGTGAGGTCTGAAACAGGATACGTAATGAATGCTATAAAGAAAAGTACGTAGCTGCTGTCATACTTAACTTTAATCCATAATTGGTGTACATCTCTCGTTACTGTACAAGCTTCACAATATTAATTATCAAATGCTATGGCGCCTTGCTAGGTCGTAGCAAATGACGTAGCTGAAGGCTATGCTAACTATCGTCTCGGCAAATGAGAGCGTATTTTGTCAGTGATCCCTCGCTAGCAACGTCGGCTGTACAACTGGGACGAGTGCTATGACGTCTCTCTAGACCTGCCGTGTGGTGGCGCTCGGTCTGCAATCACTGACAGTGGCAACACGCGGATCCGACGTATACTAACGGACCGCGGCCGATTTAAAGGCTACCACCTAGCAAGTGTGGTGTCTGGCGGAGCACCTCATATAGATCTCTCAAATCCGATACATCTGCGAACAAAGTTACCGGACGTGAAAAGAAACGTACACGAAGACAGTAACAAAAAAACAGGACAGCTGGGAAGTAGTTGCCATGAACACCGCAACAAACGTGATCCAGCTTTTTAAAAAAGAAGTCTCAACCTGTGTAAAATAGAACTGCCTCACTGCTGCGGATCTTTTATTACCACGGTGGCTGCCGCAATGTCCTTTTTCAGATTGCTGACTTTTTATGTATTACTTCTTTTTTCCATAGCTCCGCCTGTAATTGTACGTATCAAATTTACTCTCCCACTCCCGCATTCTTGCAGACAACGAAGAAATAGAGTGCCTGTACGTTCGCGCGTCAACTTCCGAACTGAAACGAGATAGTATTGTTTCACCGCACCGATTACGTGAGCTGGCACTGCTGCGCCCTCAGCGTGAGAAAGAGGAAGCAAGGCTGAGTCTGAGAGGAAACCATCTACACACAAGGATAGAGGCAAATATCACCCAGTCACACAAAATATGCCTCGCCTCTAATGGACAACACGTCTGCCTTACCTTGAACACTATTTTCAACAGACTCAAAATGGTTCAAATGGCTCTGAGCACTATGGGACTCAACATCTTAGGTCATAAGTCCCCTAGAACTCAGAACTACTTAAACCTAACTAACCTAAGGACATCACACACACCCATGCCCGAGGCAGGATTCGAACCTGCGACCGTAGCAGCCTCGCGGTTCCGGACTGCAGCGCCAGAACCGCACGGCCACCGCGGCCGGCTTCAACAGACTGCTTCACCCACAATATTGCCATGTCATACAGGAATACTGCTGTGTAACGCAGTCTCATTGCAGCAATGTTGAGACGACACGCCAGCAGTCACCCACTGCCGCAAGATATGGGCCACGTGAATGCACCTTAATTATTTTCGTGACGTTTCGCCAGCACTAGTGGCTGGCACTGTCGAGTATTTCCTCCATCCACTGCCGGAGGCGGACTGAAATCGGAAGTCATGTCGACACGTACTTTCCGCGCTAATATGTGTCTCCGCTCATTACCGCTAGAATGCTTTCTGAGGAATAATGGCTACTCCACCAGTCTTAAAAGAACTCTCATGAAGCCTAACACGCGACGAAGTGACATGGCAGAAGACGAAATGTTCGCTAAGGCCTTTCTGTCATGGGACAGGACATAATCGGCCATACGTGAAGGTCGGGTAGTATGCGACAGCAGATTCTGTCGGATAAGAGGTGCTTCTAAACTCTAGCGCTAGTGTAAGCAGTTGTAGCGGCACTGTAGAGTCAGCTACGGAGGAACAGCAGTGCGTTTCGGAGAGCAACAAGTTCTCCGTTTCTAGCGACGCATCGGTGCACCTGTTTCCCATTGGAGTGTTCTGTCTTTAAGCTGTCATGTAACTATACATTTTCATTGTCTGTTTTAGATACAAAAGATACTATTCTTTATACTGTAGGCCGTAAAAATGTCTAACCCAAGTAATAACGACGGAAATGTTAAAACTACTACAGCCGTGTGTTCAACCTGTACCGGATAAAGGAATTTGGGGTATTCCAGACCCAACAGGTATCACATAAATCTAATATTTTTACTTTTTTTCTTTAACAGGCAAAACGGAGAAGTGACGTTATAAATGGGATGAAAATAACACTAAGGAAGAGGCAGAAAAAGTCACACTACTCTACATGACAATCAGCGAAGTGAGTGAGAAATACTCGGTTCCAAGAAGTAAATTAAACGAAAGAGCCGGCCGGAGTGGCCGGGCGGTTCTAGGTGCTTCAGTCTGAAACCGCGCGACCGCTACGGTCGCAGGTTAGAATCCTGCCTCGGGCATGGATGTGTGTGATGTCCTTAGGTTAGTCAGGTTTAAGTAGTTCTAAGTTCTAGGGGACTGATGACCTCAGCAGTTAAGTCCTATAGTGCTCAGAGCTATTTGAACCATTTAAACGAAAGACTTTAAGCTTTGCGGAAAAACAATGAGGTAGCCATAAATCCTGTTTTCAAACAACAGGTTTTTTCCAGAACATTCCGTAATGAAGAGGAACCAATACTGTATGAGCGATGAAACCTTCGAAGAAGATTGGATTCAGCGCCATACTTGTGAGAGGATTGGGCCCCTAAGAATTGTGCCCATATAGAGCTGAACAGTCGTTGCTAGATGTGTAACAAATATTTCACTGTAGGTTAAACTAATATAATAATTTAGGCTCTTTGTGTCCAAAACTGTAAAATACTAACTTTAGTTTAATGTTTATAACCATGTAAGGTTCATTCAAAACTTTTGTAACGAAAATTACTTTTTCACGCGTAATAACTTTATGTTCGAAACAACCTCCAAAAACTGAAGCGACCAAAACTGAAACGGTGGAAAGATATAAAAAAGCAACAAATCTAAATTTTTATGACATTAAATTTTATAATGCTATTAAGCAACGTATCATAGTATTGTTTAGCGTGAATAATGTTCCGATACAACCTTCAGGACAAATAGTCATTTCGAAAAGGCTGACGTGTCCGATACTACCCGACAAAGAAGATCACGGAGTCTTAGATCCGCAAAGATTAAAAGGATCCCATTCACCATGACGTGAGTATACGGCATACTGTGTACATGTGGCAAAGTCTAAGTTGGAATGACCAACGATCCATCAATACCAGGATCATAAGAGTATAAACGGTACTGCAGCCTGCGGCTCGTGGAGAATCGCCCGTGGCGAAATACACGCTGCGATAGACCGACCACGGAATAAAATTCGCCGACACGTGGGTTCCATTGTGCAGAGGAGCTAACAAACTCGTATGTTCAGGAAAGCCACTGACGTTCATAAGCAGAACAGTAGTTTTAACAAGTAAGAAGGATGCTGCAGGATAGACGGATCCTGCATTTCCCTGCTGCAGCTAACGACCGTTGGAAGGCAATAAAAAGAGAACCACACCGCCTGATGATCAGGCAAAAGTCATCGGAGGCCGGCGCAACAACCAATGCACAATTAATGGTGTGCTTGCATTTGGTCTACTGACTTTTTGCTTCCATTTTATGCACACATTTTATGCACGAAATGGAAATAAATCATCAGAGCACCCTGAAACACATAATTAATTAATCAAGCCGAGAAATTATAACTTCCGGTCGCGGAAGATTCCGATACAGAAGCCAAACACCTTCCGATTAATTTCCCTACCGTTCCTCTCCCGAATAGCACACGGAAAAAATAAGATCTACGTCAATATGTGTGAGGTCCGATTGCTCTTAGTTCATTACGAGAAATCCCTATGTAGATACGAGTCATCATAATATTTTAGCTTTCGCAAGAGAATGTCGGTGATTGAAATTTCTTGAAAGGATCTCGCCAGAACAAAAATGAGCTTTGTTTCACTGACTTCCGCCAATATTCGCCTATCACGTCCGTGACTCTGTCTCCCTTATTTTGTGATAGTAAAAAACGAGGTTAAATTCATCAATGTCCTCCGTCAACTCTATCTCGTTAAGAATCCCATACAACGGAAAAGTACTCCAGAAGAGAACGGACAAGTGAAGTGTAGACAACCTCTTCAGGACATTTGCTGATATTTCTAAGTGTTCAACGAATGAATTCGTGTTACCCACATTTCGTAAGTGATAGCTCTAATTTAAATCGTTCGTGAAACTTCCTGGCAGATTAAAACTGTGTGTCCGACCGAGACTCGAACTCGGGACCTTTGCCTTTCGCGGGCAAGTGCTCTACCATCTGAGCTACCGAAGCACGACTCACGCTCGGTCCTCACAGCTTTACCTCTGCCAGTATCTCGTCTCCTACCTTCCAAACTTTACACAAGCTCTTCTGCCAGGAAGTTTCATATCAGCGCACACTCCGCTGCAGAGTGAAAATCTCATTCTGGAAACATCCCCCAGGCTGTGGCTAAGCCATGTCTCCACAGTATCCTTTCTTTCAGGAGTGCTAGTTCTGCAAGGTTCGCAGAAGAGCTTCTGTAAAGTTTGGAAGGTAGGAGACGAGGTACTGGCAGAAGTAAAGCTGTGAGGGCGGGGCGTGAGTCGTGCTTCGGTAGCTCAGTTGGTAGAGCACTTCCCCGCGAAAGGCAAAGGTCCCGAGTTCGAGTCTCGGTCTGTCACACAGTTTTAATCTGCCAGGGAGTTTCATATCAGCGCACACTCCGCTGCAGAGTGAAAATCTCATTCTGGTAAATCGCTCGTAATTGTAATACCTATGTATATATATAATTAAATCCAACCTTGTGAACACATACACACACACACACACACACACACACACACACACATTATATATATATGTGTGCGTCTGTGTGTTCACGAGGTTGTATTTAATCACAACCTACCCAAAGAAGAAAAGCAAAGGAACGCAAAAAGACTGTGCCGAGTGTGCAACACGTGAGACTACAGAACTATTTCAATGATGACATCCTTTATGAAAATTCGAAAAAGTGTAGTTGAAAAAACGCAAT
Organism: Schistocerca piceifrons; assembly: GCF_021461385.2. Classification (NCBI taxonomy): domain Eukaryota; kingdom Metazoa; phylum Arthropoda; class Insecta; order Orthoptera; family Acrididae; genus Schistocerca; species Schistocerca piceifrons. The sequence goes on from NC_060142.1 coordinate 115,958,043, forward strand.
GCTGTAAAAGAAAAAGTGGTTTCGTATGACCTAAAAAAAAAAAGCCAAAGGTGAATATGCAACCACGATTTTGTCGACTGCAATCTCCGATAACAACAAGGGAAAAAAGCAGTGAAATTCAGAACATGTAAAGAAGAGGAATAAGAAAATTTTGCGCCTAGTTGATAAAAACTGTTTTCAGTATATAAATAGCAAAATGTATAAACTTATTATGTGTAACATATTCACAGAATGACCACTGAAGAATCTTTGTGAATAATATCGAAACGCATTTGGTGAAAAACGCTCTTAAACTGAAGTAAGCTTAAGACAGCAAAAAACAATAATAATTGAAATAGGAGTACAACAGATGCTGCAGAAGATTGTAATAGAGGTGCTCACGTAAATGAAATGGAAATCATCATTGGCCATGTCATATCTACCGCCGAACAAAGCGATCATCCCAACTCCTTGGAGCATTAAGTTCTTCGTCAGTGAGCATCCTTGTTGCTTCTTCCACGACGACAACTTCGTAGCTTTCGCTTATCATTGGCCAGCCCCGTCCTTCCCACCCTCACGACACTCTGTTTAACTCTCCTACTCCAAACATTGTCTCACATGCGTCACTTTACTGCTCACAGAGTAACCTCAGTTTTTCATAAATTTTTCTCATTCAAAGTTCATACTTCAGTACCACAACTCACAAATGATTAAACACACTATTTTCAGACTTTATTTTTCAGATAAATCGGAAGCTCACTCTTGAAAACTCTACTTAGTTTGCCTAAAGCACTCCACGCCACTTCTATGCCTCTCTTTAATCTTTTTGCTGTCCGCACAATAGTTGTCATCAACTGCTTCTAAACAAAAAAAAAAAAAAAAAAAACCTTGATCAACTGATTACACGACTTCTCCGATAATTTGTACTATTTTCTTTTCGATGAGTTGGTTGTAAATTATTTTCTTCTTATAATAATTAAGCGAATCGTCAATAAAAAATTCCAAATATTTTGTTGAAGAACGACAAAATGTAAGAAGACCACTCAGCACATAGAAGGGCAGTTTGCCTTGAAGGAGGAACAGGTCCATGAATTTAAACCTCGTATATGATGATAATGCTGATCAATACAATTAATTTTCGAACCTGCATTCAAACTTCATGTAATAAGTTCCCCATTAGTGTTAAGGTCATCTGCACCAGAGGCCAAGAGCTGGGAAAACAAGAACTTTGTTAGTATTATTCTTCGACGCTTCAGCATGTGTTCTAATCTTCTACGAAGTTTTTTGCTGGATTTAACGCCTTGTCTCTTATTTCTTCTACTTGCTCGTTTCCTATTCTGTTGCTGTATTTCTTCAGATTCCACTGATTCAACTTGTTCCTTGTGTCGAGGACACGAGAAACAAGACTGAATGGTATTGTGTGAACGTCTCGGTCATCAAAAAAACCAACGAGATAGACAGCGAAGCGTGTGACTAGTGTGAGCAGAATGGGCGATCAAGTCACCTGGAGAGACCACGCCCGTCTCATATATATGTTATACATGGATAGTGGGTAAGTCAGAACATTATGGGCGATCAAGTCACCTGGAGAGACCACGCCCGTCTCATATATATGTTATACATGGATAGTGGGTAAGTCAGAACATTATCTTTCCATCTTGGAAAGATCGGCTTTTCCAAGATGACGACGCCTCACAGGGAAGCCTGAAAACCTACATTATGACCACCTGCTTAACTGCGTGTTTATGCATCGTTGGAACGCAGTACAGCAGCAACTGTGCGTGACATGGATTCTGCAAGTACTTGGTACGTTTATGGAGATACGTAGAACCAGATATCTACACAAACCCCTTAAAATAAGGACTGGTGGTTTGTGGACGTGCAGCGTAGTCCAGACAGCGCCCCATCAGGGGCCAGATGAGACGAATTTGCTAGACAAGACATCACTCCGATGTTCCTCAGACTACTGCAGAACGATTCAGGCCACGGACACGGACGAAGGGAGCAGGTGGTCTGGAACAGTGTTCGTGTAGTTGACAGCCGTCACAGTGGCTTCGATTACAGTCACAGGTCTCACAAAAGCCCAAAAGAATGTCTCCAAAGCATAATTATGCCTATACGTGCCTGCGTTCTAGTGCGGTGCACGTTTCGGGCAACCGTTCGCCTGGATGAGCCGCATCTGAACACGACCATAAAACTAGAGTAACACGAACTGTGATTCGTTCCAGCAGGCAGGCGCGGCTCGTAATTAAAGGCTCTGAGGCGGAGCCGCCCCAAAATATATGTTAAAGTAAATTTCGCGAAAACATATTACATAATTTAAATTATCAGGACGAATTTCGCGTATTTCCCATTCTGATTAAAATAACGACGGTCAACGTTTTTGGAGCTGTTTGTATCGATAGATGTTTTCTGAACGGTTAGAAGTGTTTAGGCTGCGCCTTGGAACGTCAGTAAGCTGCATGTGTTGGCGGTTTGGGGGCGTGGCTTCTACATAGTACTGCTCTTTATGGGCGACCCGAAGGCTCAGAGCTTGCAGCCTAAGGGTGTCATACCAACCACCACACGTTTTTCACGTTCCACTATCGATGTAATAAAGGAATGTAGAGTGGCCGAAACTTAGTTATCCAATCTCTGTCTCTGCACATCTCTACTACGCTTCGATGCGTCATTAATCGACGTTTAGTATTATCGTTTCGATAATGTTTTACATAGTTGTTTTGTTTCTGCCATTGGCTATTTTATCCACATTTAGAATAAGTTTGCAAATATCCCGCCAGAGTGCACTAGACTACAGTAACATACCAGTACTGCCATCTAGCGAGAGTTCCATAAGTGATTAGAGGACAAAGCGCGCGAAATTTGTCCCGTTACTTTGCTTTTGTTGATACCGTGTGATATTAGCAAGTTTCTTTTTCGGAGTGTATTTTGCAAGATTTTAGTGAGTTTTACTCGCCTGTGAATATCTGCGACATACCGCGAGTGTGAAACCAGCGCAATATGAATTCAGTGTGCAATTTAATAGGTAAAAACTTGGAACACGACCATAGGATGAAAGTGAAAGAACTTGGTGCACCCAGACCCGATCTAACGATCAATCAAGAACAGAAACAGTGTAAATCTAGGCAAGGATACAAACGCAGTTTTAATAGAGCAATGTACGATGCAGCTGAGTCGTTGTGTGGTTGTGAAGTGAAAAAGGCATTTTTCTGTTTCACCTGTCTTCGTACAAATAGTACTGATAGTGCCTGGACTGAAACTGGTATCACTGACTTAAAGAATTTTCACGCAAAGGTGAAAAAACATAATTCCAGCGAAAAGCATTTAACTTCGAGCTTTGGAGGTAAACTACAATAAACGCCTTAAGTTTAGAACTGAAAACACAAAAAATATTAAGCAGCCGCAAAGATAACATTCATCCCGCATTAAAGATCTCTCCGAAACGCGTCTTTTCATATGATTTGCTGCAAAGTGTCAGAAAATGTAATGATGACGTATAAAAACACTAACCAAAGATTTTAACTCGAAGTTAGTTTCTAATGATATTTAACACCTGATTACAGAAGATACAGTACATAAAATTATGGGTAGAGAGTGACCTGCCCTCCCCCTTCCCCCTGAATTCTTAGTTGTTTATGTCAGACTAATCTGTAGCGTAACCCGAGGTCTAAATTGGCTCCGATCGATAAATGCCGCAGCCTTCCCCAGTATAGAAACCACGAGCCGCGCCTGCAGCAGGCGATAAGTTTCGACTGATTGACAGTCCGAGCTCGAAGATTGCATGTCCACTGCAATCGTGATTTACGTTGTCGATGGATCAACATGGGAACATGTAGAGGCTGTCTGCTGCGGAGCTCCCATGGTGAACGTACTCCGGAACAGTTGTGTCTGCACGAGCAGTGTACTTGTCGTCAGATCTGCCACAGATCACCGGCTGTCTTGCAACCCTCCGACCTACGCGTTCTGTGACGAGGCGTGAACGGCCGACAACCCGGCACCTGCTCTTGCCTGAGACGCTTTCCACGCGTGCCCGCGACAACAGCGCGCCTCGCAGTCTACGAGGTGCTAGTTCGCGACACGCCCTTTGTCAAAGTCGCATGCGTCAGTGGAGTTTCCCATTTGTGACTCGTCTCGCCGACAAAATGATTCCCCATTAGTCTCAGCTCCAAGTAAGTACTTCCCTTGCCGCGTCACGCGCCCGGAACGCCACCGGGTAGCATCTTACCTCACCGCGGGCCGTGCTAATAATGTTTTGGATCATCAGCATAGGTGTCCAGGCAGGAAGCAGCTCCATCTGTGAGTCCGACCACGCGGTGTCACGTAGCCCGCAGCACGGCCCAGTGATGACGAGAATGGAGTACCTCGAGAAATCGAAGGCTGTTCTCGAAAACCAAACGGAATCGATTTTACATTCGAGAGCTTGGCTGGTACGGCACTGCTTCTGTCAAGCAGCCAATTGAATCGGTGGTTCGCAGAAGGGAAAGAATTCAAAACCTCCTTCCTGTTCTTATTTTTAATTCTGTATAAACCAAACATTCATATGAGGTTCTTAACATCAATCTCCTATATCAGTACCTTGGAAAGACGAACTGAATATTCAAATAAGCCAGCCGGTGTGGCTGAGCGGTTCTAGGCGCTTCAGTCTGGAACCGCGTTACCGCTACGGTCGCAGGTTCGAATCCTGCCTCGGGCATGGATGTGTGTGCTGTCCTTAGGTTAGTTAGGTTTAAGTAGCTCTAAGTTCTAGGGGACTTATGACCTCAGATGTTAAGTCCCATAGTGCTCAGAGCCATTTGAACCATTTATTCAAATAAAGAGTATTTGGTTTTTCATTTTTCTTCTAAAAATTTAATTGCGTAATGTTTTCTTAAATTGGACAATCTTTAACACTCTTTTATAAAGTATCGATATTTAGGAATGTATATTTGCAATGAAAACCAGAATTCTGCGTGCGATATGTTCAAATGGTTCAAATGGCTCTGAGCACTATGTGACTTAACTTCTGAGGTCATCAGTCGCCTAGAACGTAGAACTAATTAAACCTAACTAACGTAAGGACATCACACACATCCATTCCCGAGGAGGATTCGAACCTGCGCCAGCGGTCGCGCGGTTCCAGACAGTAAACGCAGATGAGTAGGAATGAAATTCCTGTAATGTTCGAATACGAGTGCATTATAAGATGTTTGAGACACGCACGTCACTAAATATCTAGCCGTAACGCTGCAAAGCGACATAAATGGAATGGCCGGCCGTTGCGACCGAGCGGTTCTAGGCACTTCAGTCTGGAACTACGCGACCGTTGCGGTCGCAGGCTTGAATCCTGCCTCGGGCATCGATGTCTGTCATGTCCTTAGGTTAGGTTTAAGTAGTTCTAAGTTGTAGGGGACTGATGACCTCAGATGTTAAGTCTCATAGTGCATAGAGCCATTTGAATCTTTTGAATCAATGAAATGAACTCGAAACGTGGGTTATAGGGAAGGCTAATGATCGACTTCGATTTATTGAGAAAATTCCAGGAATGTGTAACCCTATACGAAAGAGACCGCGTACAGAACACTTGTGCGACCTATTATTAAGTACCGCTCGAGTGTTAGGGATCCCCCACGAGTTTGGATTAAAGGAACAGATCGATGCAGTTCAAAGGTGGGCTGCTAGATTTGTTACCGGTAGGTTCGATCAAGCCGCAAAGATTACGGAAAACCTCTAAATGGGAATCCGTGGAGGGAAGAATAAGTTCCTCTCGCGAAGCACTGTTGAGAAAGTTTCATAAAACCGTCATTTACGGCTGACTGCAGAAGGCTTCTACAGGCAGCAACAATCATCTCGCTCATGGACCGCGAAGAGAAGTAGGAAAAACCTGGGCTCGTGCGAAAGCATATAGGGAAGCGTTTTTCCCTCGCTCTATTTGCCAGTGGAACAGGAAAAAGAGTGACTAGCTGTGGTACGAGGTATCCACAGCCGTGCAACGTGTGGTGGCTTGCATATTGAGTATGTAAATATAGATGATTTCTTGAGAACAAAGAGCACAGATTGGAATTGAAAACCTGTCAGCTCGCGATTCTTGGGTTGCACAACAACAGTGCAGCCGGTCCATAGGTTTGGGCAGTGAACTTTCAGCTTTCCTCCTCCTTAAACTTGATACCACAGGAACAGCTTCCACCACACAGGACGGCCTATGTCCGGTGCTATACTGGAACAGAGGGGGAGCTACGAACCTCCCGGGCCTCCCTCACTGGACACAACAAATAGCTCGCGACCGCTAACCGGTCAGTGCCAGCCCCTTGCAGCTACAAAGGACTTACTTTACAGGCATGTAGGCTGCAAGTGTCGCCGTCAATAATGCTGCAATGTGACTGCAGTGCACGGCAATATCGCGGTATGACCCGACAGCGCCGCTAATGGGGCAAACCGTTACAGATAGCTGGTGCGGTATGGCTGAGGTGTTGTCTACCGAGAGTGGAGCATATTTCTTATGGCCGGGTCGTATCCACCTCTGTCAAAAATCAAATGGTTCAAATGGCTCTGAGCACTATGGGACTCAACTGCTGAGGTCATTAGTCCCCTAGAACTTAGAACTAGTTAAACCTAACTAACCTAAGGACATCACAAACATCCATGCCCGAGGCAGGATTCGAACCTGCGACCGTAGCGGTCTTGCGGTTCCAGACTGCAGCGCCTTTAACCGCACGGCCACTTCGGCCGGCTCCACCTCTGTCCTTGTCTGTAAATACTTCTCTCCCACTCTCACAATTAGCCGTGCTTCCTCCTTCTCACGCCGACAGCGCTGCGGTGCCAAGTCCCGTAATTTTAGCGGCGAAACAATATCATTCCGCCTTAGTTCGAAAGATTGTGCACGTGTGTGGGGCCACTCGATTTGTTTGTTGTCTACAGTAGGGGTTCCCACACGTTTCATCTAACGGAACAAATGGTTCAAATGGCTCTAAGCGCTATGGGACTTACAATCTGAGGTCATCAGTCCCCTAGACTTAGAAATACTTACACCTAACTAACCTAAGGACATCACACACATCCATGCCCGAGGCAGTATTCGAACCTGCGACCGTGGCAGCAGCGCGGTTCCGGACTAAAGCGCCTAGAACCGCTCGGCCACAGCGGCCGGCCTCTAACCGAACACTGTGTGAATCCAGATACTCTGATGGAACAACTTATCTATTTTGAAGGTTCATAAAATTTTAAAACGTTCGAAAAGCTTGTTTTATTCACTGATTACTGATTTTAAATCGTAACTAATACATAGAAAGCATAATTTAATTTAAAAAATAATTTGTATCGTCAAATTGTCGAAAAAACGCGTTGTTAGTTACAATTTTTCGTAGAGCACTTATTCTCTTCCGCAGAACACTGTCTGGGAAACCATGGTGTATACGGTCTTTGTATACATCGTTTTTCACGAACCACAACACAGGTCGTGGACGTATCGCATTTATGAAATTCGTAGGTCCCTCACTGAAGTGGTGATCAGCAGTACAATAAAGGGTGTATCACAAATAATCATCCGATTTGGCATGTCTATATTTCTGAAACTAATGAACATATACAACTTATTTTGTTTTTTTGATGAACAGGAAACTCAGAAAGCTCTTTTTCACACCTTTTCATAGGTGTTCAACACGCCCCCCTTGAGATGCACGACATTCGAATTGTTTCCACACCGCAGCATGCAAGCCTTGAGTTACAGTTTTTTTTTTCTTTATTGTACTTCAATTCCCCATCCGGGGCGGACTGGCTTCAGCCGAAAGACGATAATTATACAATAGAAGATATTTAAAATTACAAAGAAGAAAATACGGCGACATAAATATTAAAAGGGGGAACATAATCGAAGACAACAGACAAAAAGAGGACGACTGTAAAATGGAGATAAAAACCTTAAAAAAGTATTGCGCACAAAAAACCCCACATTGGGACACTTAAAAGAACACAAGGCGAAGTATGGCTGGAGCATAAAAGTAGCGACGAACGGCGTAGCACATAACGATCACTGACAGTAACACTTTGTACAAGTCCAGCACACAATTAAAATCACAGCTCTGGACGCACAGGAGAACAGCACCAAACACAGCACTGACGTAGCACACGGCTGACGATGAGCAAACACAGGATCTGCCAGGGGCGTGGAGATGATGGAGAGGGGAAGAAGGGAGAGAGGGTGGCGATGGGGGGTGACGGGCAGGAGGGGGGGGTTACAGTTTCCGCAACTGTTCTTATGTGATGTCTCAATTCATTCACTGTTGTTGGTAACGGAGGCACATAAACAGAGTCTTTTATAAACCAGCACAAGAAACAATGACATGCTGTCAGGTCCGGTGACCTTGGAGGCCAGTAATGTACGGCTGAAACATTTGGTCCAGTGCAACCGATCCATCGTTCAGTAATCCTTTGATTTAAAAAATCCCGCACTTCCAGCACGCACTGCTGCTACCTAGTGGGAACTATGTGAAACTCATAAGAGTTTGCTTCCTCCAACAGCAGTACGTTGTTCACGCGCATATCTCAGATAACGTCATAGTTATGATATTTTTAAATCGGATGATTCTTTTTGATACACACCGTTTAACATACTTATTTAATTCATTGAGTCCTTCCATCCAAAACCCTTGCAGTACCAAAAGGAACATCGATGAGAAGTGTACTCGAAAAGAGGTACATCAAACATCAGCAGAAATCATTAGTAGCCTAAGGCGGAAGGCCCCTCACTTCGTTTTACTTCTCCTCCCCCCTTTTTTTCCCCCCTCACCTGTCCAGGTCCCCCCCATCTGCCCTTGACTGTGGTGTGTCATCTCCGTGCCAACTTTTTAGTGCAGTATTTCGAGTGAGTTTTAAGTACTGTGCGTCTTAAGTGTTGCGAAAGGAAATCATACTGTCGCTGGGTGTGATTTTTATATCTCTTGCGAACAGAAACCAGACTGACGCCGTGTTTTTATAATTGTCTGTCTGCTATTTTGCCTGTGTGCTTCCAGTGTATTTAATTAGCATCGCCAACCCTTTGTTTTATGTTTTAACTTCCACTGTTTTCCGCCATTTTACAATTTAAGTCACCGTTTTTATCGCCTGCTTTTATTGTTTATTATCTTCTTCTTATGTTTTAAAAATTCTGTAGGCTGAAGAGCGGCGTACTAAGCTGTAGCCAGCCCGCTCCCTTCGGGGGGAATCGAAATAAAGGAGAAAAAAAGCTGAAGGGTAATAACCAATCTGGTAGTAACTGGTATACAATCTTTTATATTGCTGTTGGCCTTAGCAATTCTCGGACAAACTGCTTTCGAACAACATATTTCAAATCGTCTTTCAACATTCTGCAAAAGATCACGAATTAGTCTCGAGAGCTTTTTGCTTAAAAGGGAACGCACCCACAAAGCCAGATTTCCCTTAGTCTTGCTAACTTTTCATCCGTAGAAATCCAACTACTTCAGAGCGGCCTTCACTTCCAGTATCTCGCCTCCGTCTCTTTCACGGCGACACTGTGGCCCGTGTAAACACTACTTCCGCGGAAATATATTTCAGCTGACACTACTGCCGGACAACACTGTCCGGCAATGTTGCCGTACACGTGCCTGCGATTCGTTGTGGCCGGCGGTGTTGCCGGACAACAATGCTGACTATATTGTCACTAAGAATGCGTTTCGATAATAAACGTAGACGTATCGCACGAATGAAGAACATTGATTAAAGGAATTTGTATTTACATGACACCGCATCCTGGTCGAGCCACCGCAGACGTTCAAGAAAAGAGCGACAACATTCCCCATAGAATACGTGATTCTCTAAATAATCACTAATTAAAAGTTCAATGTGACATGACGCCGATATGGAACTTGTTACTGATTTACGCCTCGGGCCTTAATACTGCAACGAATAACGGTAGCACGCATTGTTCGGTTATCTGTTGTGATGCCATTGCGCAAGACTATGACGAATAACAAGTGAGTATATTACGCATTATGATGTGTTAAATAAGTCACATATCTTGGACAGTTGATGCGTAATACTTTCCGTATGACACACAGCTAGACCTGTCTTCCCTGCCCACATACACACACACATGAGTAATTGTGATCCTGTCGGGGCAATGACTCATAGTCCAGTTCGGTTCGCAGTTTTGCAGTTGACACGAGTGTTACAATTAATCTGTTTAAAGACACGGCAGCACAATACATTTTTAATAACGTTTAGCAAAGAATTACTAAATACTTCTCTGCACATGGACTCTACTGCTACTTTTGGAAAAAATAATGCAATGTATTCCGTGTTGCACAACAAACAGAATAACGAAAACAATTAATGTAGCTGATGGTAGTAGCATAGAATTTTTCACTGTACATACTAATGAAAATCTGAACGGGAAGAAAGATGTTATTCAGCTTCTCAAACGGCTAAGGTCAGCATATATTGTTCGAGGAAAGCAAATCTATGCCCTAACATACTTTGCCTATTTTCGCATAATTTTTTGGGTCAAAGCGTCACTAACGAAGAAAGTATTTCTTTGTGAAAATCGAACAGCAACAATAATACGTTGTGTTTATTCCTGCTGCCAGAGAATGTGATAGCAGACGAAAAGCACGAGTGCTCGATGCAAGAACACGTGGGAAATGTGTAAGCGGACGACACTTCCAGCTGTATACGCCAAATGAGAAAGAAATGCTGTGAATAAAAGCCACAGGTAATATATATATATTGCCGGCCAGTGTGGCCGAGCGGTTCTAGCCGCTTCAGTCTGGAACCGCGCGACCGCTGCGGTCGCAAGTTCGAATCCTGCCTCGGGCATGTATCTGTGTGATGTCCTTAGGTTAGTTAGGTTTAAGTAGTTCTAGGGGACTGAAGACCTCAGATGTTAAGTCCCATAGTGCTCAGAGCCATTTGAACCATTTTTCTGTCCCGCCGACATCAAGGTCATTAGAGACGGAGCTTGAATTGTGTCAAGGACTGGGAAGGAAACCGGCCGTGCCCTTTCAAAGGCACCATCCCATCAGTTGCCTGGAGTCATGTAGGGAAATAACATAAATCTGGATCTTAAAGTCTGTACCTCCATTAGACTGCATTTTTATTTTTTTTATTTGCAGTGTTACATTTACACGATCATGATTTCGGCTCAAAGTGCAATTATCAAGTGTTTTAAGCGTTATGCAATGCCTAAGATGGCATACTGTCGTATTTAAAATACACTATTTGACACATTCTCTAAGGGTCGATATTTCTGGAAAAGCCTACTGCTTCGTTTTGTCCTGTCATTCAGTCAAGATGGTATACTCAATGATAAAACAAAGCAGTAGGCTTTACCAGAAATATCGACCCTTAGACAATGTGTATAATAGTGTATTTTAAATACGACAATATGCCATCTCACACACTGTATAACACTTAAAAGACTTGATAATGGCACTTTGAAGCCGAAATCATGATCGTGTAAATGGAACACTGCAGGAGAGACGCTCAGTAGCTCCGCCACACACCGTCAGGTGGCTTGCGGAATATGGATGTAGATGTAGAAATAAAAAAAATATATAAAAATATAAAGTAAAGCAGTTTTGATATTTGGGGAGCAAAATAGCTGATGATGGTCGAAGTAGAGAGGTTATAAAATGTAGACTGGCAATGGCAAGTAATGCGTTTCTGAAGAAGAGAAATTTGTTAACATCGAGTATAGATTTAAGTGTCAAGAAGTAGGTTCTGAAAGTATTTGTATGGAGTGTAGCCATATATGGGAGTGAAACGTGGAGGATAAATAATTTGGACAAAAAGAGAATAGAAGCTTTCGAAATGTGGTGCTACAGAAGAATGCTGAAGATTAGATGGGTAGATCACATAACTAATGTGGAGGTATTGAACAGAATTGGGGAGAAGAGGAGATTGTGGCACAACTTGACCAGAAGAAGGGATCGGTTGATAGGACATGTTCTGAGGCATCAAGGGATCACCAATTTAATACTGGAGGGCAGCGTGGAGGGTAAAAATCGTAGAGAGCGACCAAGAGATGAATACACTAAGCAGATTCAGAGGGATGTAGGTTGCAGTAGGTACTGGGAGATGAAGAAGCTTGCACAAAATAGAGTAGCGTGGAGGGCTGCATCAGACCAGTCTCAGGACTGAAACCATACCAACAACATAAAAAAGCAGTCTATTGGCGGTACTGACTTTAAAGATCCAGATTTATGTTTCCCGTAATTTTCCTACAGGAGTCCAGGCAATTGATGGGATAGGGCCTTTGAAAGGGCACGGCCGGTTTCCTTCCCAGTCCTTGACACAATCCAAGCTCCGTCTGTAATGACCTTGATGGCGACAGGACATAAAGCCCAGTCTTCCTTCCTTCCGGGGCTGTGTGTGTGAGTGTGTGTGTGAGAGTGTGTGTGTCCGACTGTGAACGAACTCGGCGATTAAAGATCATATTGCAGCACGTGAGAGATTAAAGTGCAGCCAGTGAAGAGTGCGTCGCAAAAGCGGCGCAGACAGAGGCAGGCCAGCTAGATGTGGACCGCGCCCCGCCTCTCGCTGACCCCAGGCGGCTCCCGTTGGTGATAGCGGCACACAAGCTCGCTGGCAGCAAGCTGATAAAGCAGCGAAGGCGCAGCCGCCTCTTGCAGGGGGGCCGCCCGGGCACTGTCACCTTCCTTCTACGGAGCGAGCTGACGTCACCTCTGCCGAAGACGCGGGAGTCGGCGCGGAGGCAGTCTCTACAGCTGCCGGAGGTAACGCGAGAATCGGCGACTGCGAGTACGATGGGGCCACACGCGGACAACACAAACGCGCGTCACTTTCCTCGTCGAAGTCGACCAGGCCGCAGCGTATATTTTTCGCGTGATTCGGCGCAAGAGTAGGGTAAAGAAAGATACGAAGCGTACCGACAGCGGGGGAGAGCACACACTGTACCTGGAGTCGGTCGGAGCGGGCGATTAGATGTCAGGCCGGCGTCGCGGCAGCAGGCAGACTGGCGGCGTGCGTGTGCGGCACAGTAGCAGAGGCACAGTGGCACTGTAGCAGAGTGGCGACCCTCTGGCGTCCGCGCTAGCACTGAGGCCGTGTCTGCGCTGAGCTGTGCTGCGGGCCGCGCAGCACCGGCCGTGACTCACTGCGGCCGCCCGCTTCAGGGCCGACCGCCTGTCTGCGCGCGCCCGGAGCTGCACTACTTGCTCCCGCCACCCGACCGCCTCTCTGTACCTACTCCGCAACCCACCGAACGGTGCAAGGCGGCGGGTACCGCGCACCACTGCCAAAGGACGGGGTTGGCGGGACGCGAGCTGGCACTTGCCCCTAATACTCCGGAATCTCGAGTCGTCACGTAACACGTACAGTAAACTCCCGTCAATCTGAATCGCGTTTATACGAAATCCGCTTTATCCAAACAAATTTTTCCCATTTACGGGGCCGACCGCTGTGGCTGAGCGGTTCTAGGTGCTTCAGTCTGGAACCGCGCGACCGCTACGGTCGCAAATCCGATTCCTGCCTCTGGCATGGCTGTGTGTGATGTCCTTAGGTTAGTTAGGTTTCAAATGAAACTTCCTGGCAGATTAAAACTGTGGGCCGGACTGAGACTCGAACTCGGGACCTTTGCCTTTCGCGGGAAAGTGCTTACCATCTGAGCTACCCAATCACCACTCACGCCTCGTCCTCACAGCATTACTTCTGCCAGTACCTCGTCTCCTACCTTCCGAACTTTACAGAAGCTCTCGGTCCGCCACACAGTTTTAATCTGCCAGGAAGTTTTATATCAGCGCACACTCCGCCGCAGAGTGAAAATCTCATTCTGCAAACATCCCCCAGGCTGTGGCTTAGCCATGTCTCCGCAATACCCTTTCTTTCAGGAGTACTAGTTCTGCAAGGTTCGGAGCGGAGCTTCTGTAAAGTTTGGAAGGTAGGAGACGAGGAACTGGCAGAAGTAAAGCTTGGGTAGCTCAGATGGTAGAGTACTTGCCCGCGAAAGGCAAAGGTCTCGAGTTCGAGTCTCGGTCCGGCACACAGTTTCAATCTGCCAGGAAGTTTCGTATCAGCGCACACTCCGCTGCAGAGTGAAAATCTCATTCCAGGTTTCAAATGTTCAAATGTGTGTGAATTCTTATGGCACTTAACTGCTAAGGTCATCAGTCCCTAAGCTTACACAATACTTAACCTAAATTATCCTAACGACAAACACACACACAGCCATGCCCGAGAGAGGACTCGAACCTCCGCCAGGACCAGCTGCGCAGTCCATGACTGCAGCGCCTCAAACCGCTCGGCTAATCCCGCGCGGCAGTTAGGTTTAAGTAGTGCTGAGTTCTAGGGGACTGATGACCTCAGACGTCAAGTCCCATAGTTCTCAGAGCCATTTGAACCCATTTTCGGGGCTGACATTGGCGCTGTCTGACGCATCGCGCAGCTACGCTTTTGCCTAGCTCGTTGCCAAGTTTCAACCTGTCTGCGACTGGAGCCATTCCTTCGCTGGCGTTTTTCGGCAAAAGTCCGAATGTTGTCAACTCGTGCGTGTGTCGGTTGAAGTTCTAGCGCGTTTCTTGTTCGTACTGCGTGGTTTCATACCATTGCCATCTAGTGGAACTCCTTGGAAGTACAGCACGTACAGTACTGCTCAATGCAGCGCGACTTTGCCCCGTAGAAACCGACAATGAGAGTGCGGCGCCAAACACTTTCCGCCTGATAATATTGTTCTCGGGTGTGCATCCGGATCATAACGTCATCTTGACACAACATTTCCGCGGTCCAGCAGGCCGCCATCTTCCGGCGAGATCGTGTACTACCACTCTCACCTAAGGTGGTGGCCAGTTGGAGACGCGGAAATATTGTGTCAAGATGACGTTATGATCCGGCTGCACACCCGAGAAGAATATTGTCAATTATTACGCCGGGAAACCCTTCGTAATCACTTTCCGCCTGTTGTCAGTCCATCACACGAAGCCGAGCGTTTAACAGTGGACGTACAACGCACTGTTCTGCTGCCGCTTGGGCTTGGGTAGGACAGGGGAGAGGGGACAGATGTCTTGAATGTTTTCAATCGACGGCTGCCACAGCCTGGTTTCTAAAGTCAAGAGCTTTGTCTAATGCGTCTCGAGTGTTTTAAGGCCGTACGTCTGTGTGTTTTCGATTTAACGTTTCGTGCTCGCGTTACATGATTTAAAAAGTCCAGAGATGAAAGTGGCCAAAAAACCAAAAAGGATCACTCGAGTGTAGTTAAAAAAAACGCTGAACGTGACTAATGGGGCCAAACGAAAAAAGAATGTGATCTCGTTGCAACAAAATCTTCGCGTTTTGCAGAGAATTGGTGCTGCTGAGCCACGCGCGAAAGTTGCTGCGGATTTGAACGTCGGTAGGAGTACGACTACTGATTCGAAGACAAATCGATCAGAAATTGAAAAATTTTGTTGCATCCAAGCGTCAGGCAGCGCAGTGAAATCTCGAGGGATAAAAAAATTGTTCAAATCGATCTGAGCACAATGGGACTTAACATCTGAGGTTATCAGTCCCCTAGAACTTAGAACTACTTAAACCTAACTAACCTAACGACATCACACACATCCATTCCCGAGGCTGGATTCGGACCTGCGACCGTAGCGCCTAGAACCGCTCTGCCACTCCGACCGGCGAACAAATAAGAGCCGAAGGTGTGCCGTGCCTGGTTCAGGTCCTCGGCTTCGTCAAAAAGCGATGACTTTTTATGAGATGACTGAAGGATAGGAGCAAGAATTCATCGGAAGTGATGGCTGGCTAGATCGGTTCAAGAAGCAGCATGGCGTGAAATTTCCATCACCGGCGAATCGTTATTCTGGGATGAAGCCGCTATCGCTGATTTTAGGAAGAAACTGCACACAGTTATCCACAATTGAGGTTATACTGGCGATCAACTTCACAGCTGTGATGAAACCTGGTAGAATTACAAAATGTTGCCAACAAAAAACCTTGCCTCTAAGCAAGAGTAAACGGCATCCGGATATAAAAAAAGCAAAGAAAGAGTTACTGTCCTCGCTTGCAGTAATGTCATGGGCAATCATAAACCGCGCCATATTTGAATTTTCAAATCCAAAAAACAAATAGCATTTAGACGTCAACCAGCTGATAAAAACCTTCGCCACTGTGGTACACGAATCAGTCTAAGGCACAGATGAACGGTGCCATCTTCAAACAGTGGTTCCAGGCAGAGTTTCTTCCAGCTGCAGAAAAATACATGGAGGAAAATGGACTTCCTCGAAAAGCGCTACTTCTTGTGGACAACGTTCATTCTCACCCAGATGATCTATAAGATGGGGATATCAAAATTGTGTCTCTCCCACCAAACGTCTCGTCTCTATGTCACTCGATGGACCAAGGTGTTCTTGAAGCGATGAAAAAACATTGCAGACGCAAGCTACTGAAATACTGAATCGGTGCGATTGATGCTGAAGAAGATTTTGTGCAAGCTCTTAAAAAAATCAGTTTAAAGTGTTATTCATTGGATTGCTGAAGCTTGGAATATAATTCCTCCAATTTCACTCGTTAGGTCTTGGAAAAAACTCTTAGATCATAAGGCAACATCAGTAGTGGAAAGAAGGAGGCGCCGGCCGTTGTGGACGAGCGGTTCTAGGCGCCCCAGTCCGGAACCGTGCTGCTGTTACAGTCGCAGGTTCGAATCCTGCCTCGGGCATGGATGTGTATGATGTCCTTAGTTTAGTTACGCTTGAGTATTTCTAAGTCTAGGGGACTGATGACCTCGGATGTTAAGTCCAATAGTGCTCAGAGCCACTTGAGCCATTTGAAGAAGGAGGCAACACCGAAACTCAAGCTGGCGTGCCGAAACAGATGAAAATGACGAAATTTTGGTGGATTTACTGGAGAAGCTATCGGGTTGTGAAGACGCGAAACTTCTAAGACCTTGAAGAATGGATGGAAAACGACTTTTTTGATTTTACCGAGGAAGAAGTCGTCCAAATTGCGACCAATCGGAAAGCGTCAGAAGAATGTCTCTGATGACGGAGAAAAAGATTCCGCAAACAGTCGGTTACGAAGCGATCCAAACCGCCCTGGAGTACATCAGCCAACAGAAGAAGGCGACTTATCCCGAAATCGTTGTTTCCAAAGTTGGAGATATATTGCCACAACCAAAGTTTCTCAAGCCAAAAAAAAGTTACAGACTTTTTTACCAAATAATAAATTCTAATGAAACGTCCTAGAACTTCAACGTCCGTCAGTTAAAAGTTTTTTGTCTTTTTCCTTTAAAATTCCTCAAGACAAACTATTCGTTCCTTTGAGTAATCTCTAAATTTATTTCATAATTTCGTACAGTGGTTTATTTTTTATTCAAAAGAGTAGGTAATTAATTAAAACTCCTGTGTTTTCCTGCTGCCAAATAAGGTGGATTTTTTCTGTAAGAATGCAAAAAACGAGCTTTGTTATTCAGCATTTAAAAACTTTGGGAGTTTTCAGTCATACTTTGGCGCCTTTTTAGCACGTCAACACAATTTTTCAGTCAAAAACATCCAGGCTTATTCACAACCATATCAATAACATTCTACGTACCCCAGGCACGTTTTACGATCATATTTCGCGGTATTGACGCAATTCGGGGTGTTTCAGGCTTGAAAACAGGGGCAATTCGGTTTACCCTAAATTTTCGTTATCCGAACCGGCCGCCGTCCCGATCATTTCGGGTAAACGCAAGTTTACTGTGTACCTGATTTTTTATGTTTATTATGCGATCGATTTCAGTCATGGACCCGACCATCCTCGGGTCACTTTACAGCAGCGGCTCCCAACCTCTCTTGGACCATTACCCCTGAATGCAATTAGACATCAGCTGATACCTTGGTACCTTCCCTTCCACCCCCATTTCATCTTTTGCCCCTCCCCTCCCCACATTATCACCAACTTTAGCACCTAACTAAACTGTAGAAAGAAAGACTTTTCTCAGAACGCTTTTATATTTAGAATGATGACAGGTGAATGATACTTAGTTTCTACTGCTTCTTTTCGTGCTTATCAAACCCTTCAAAAAAATGGTTCAAATGGCTCTGAGCGCTATGGAACTTCTAAGGTCATCAGTCCCCTAGAACTTAGAACTAATTAAACCTAACTAACCTAAGGACATCACACACACCCATGCCCGAGGCTGGATTCGCACATGCGACCGTAGCGGTGGCGCGGTTCCAGACTGTAGCGCCTAGAACCGCTTGGCTACCCCGGCCGGCTGTCAAACGCTGCCTTGGCCAGCAGGGTTGGCAGATCTCTCACCAACTGATAACGTCTGGAGCATTACGTGCAGGGTCCTCCAACAAGCTCGGGATTTTGACCATCTAACGCACCAGTTGGACTGAACTTGGAACGATATCCCTAAGGACAGCCGGCCTAAGTGGCCGTGCGGTTCTAGGCGCTACAGTCTGGAGCCGAGCGACCGCTACGGTCGCAGGTTCCAATCCTGCCTCTGGCATGGATGTGTGTGATGTCCTTAGGCTAGTTAGGTCTAATTAGTTCTAAGTTCTAGGCGACTGATGACCTCAGAAGTTAAGTAGCATAGTAATCAGAGCCAGCCCTAAGGACAGTCAACAATTCTATCAATCAAAGCCAAGCTAAACAACTGCTTACATAAGGACGAGAGGAGGACCAACGCTTTACTGATTTGCTCAATTTGTGAAGCTATGTCTCTTGAATAAATCATGCAACTTTTTCTGGAATTGTAATCATTCGTTTGTTCGTACATTTACACATCTACTGATATAAAGATCTCTGTCTATTCGGATAATTTTTTTGTGTTTTTTTTTATGCAAGCAGTGATTCCTCTCCTCTTCGCGCAATCATTACGCGATATGTACGTTAGTGGCTGTAACATCGTTCTGCAATGCGTCGTAAGCACCGGTTCTCTAAACAATCGGAACAATGTTTCGAGAAAAAACACGTTTTCTTCTTTCCAGGGATTCCCATTTGAGTTCGCTGAAAATTTCCGTCATACGTAGAGATCGAACACATCTAGCGGGCACACCACTGTATTGTTCCCATCTCTTCGATTAATACGACCTGGCGCGAATTCGAAGCTCTCGAGCAGTGGTCAAGAATGGGTGACAAGCCTTCTGCACGCGGTCTCCCAACAAAAGCAAGTGACCATTCGCCTCTCCTGCAACCCACGTTACGTGCTCGTTGCATTTTATACCCCTTCGCAGCTTTGATATGCAATCGACGTGACTGTCCCTAAAAGCACACCAGTAGTACTGTATTCGAACAATACAGGATTGTTTTTGCTACATATCTGCGTTAACTTACATTTTTCCACATTTAGAACAAGCTGTCATTCATTACAGAGTACACAAATCGTGTGCGAGTCATCCTGCATCCTCCTACAGTGACTCAACAACGAAACTTTGCACAGCTTGGCGGAAGTTGCCGACGATGATGGACTCTCGCTCGCCCAATGACACACCCGAGTGAGTGCTGTCCACAGCCACGTAGATGTCACGCGCTTGCGCTCACTTGCACGGACTGACAATTAGAAGCGCGCGCATGCGCGATACATTTCCCTTACCACTTCCTTCCGTTTTCCGATCAAGGCAGGTAACATTATCAACTGCAACGCCCCTTGTTCGTTCATTTGTGCAATTTATACACAGAAGCCTACCGTATAACTGAACTGAATTTTTGTTGTTGATTATAAACAAGGTTGACAATAAAAATCGGTTGCCACATTCCTCAACGTAAATCTTTTCAATTTGTTTTCTCTAAAATACGTCTCACTGTCTGTACAATTTTAGCTGCAAACTCAATATGAACGTCAGCAATTCATACACCCCAATTTACAGCTCCACATCTACACTACTGGCCATTAAAATTCCTACACCAAGAAGAAATGCAGATGATAAACGGGTATTCAATGGACAAATATATTATACTAGAACTAACATGTGATTACATTTTCATGCAATTTGGGTGCATAGATCCTGAGAAATCAGTACCCAGAACAACCACCTCTGGCCGTAATAACGGCCATGATACGCCTGGGCATTGAGTCAAACAGAGCTTGGATGGCGTGTACAGGTACAGCTGCCCATGCGTTCACCGCGATGTAGCCAAACACGGATGCGACCACCATGATGCTGTAAACAGAAACTGGATTCATCCGAAAAAATGACGTTCTGCCATTCGTGCACACAGGTTCGTCGTTGAGTACACCATCGCAGGCGCTCCTGTCTGTGATGCAGTGTCAAGGGTAACTGCAGCCACGGTCTCCGAGCTGATAGTCCATGCTCTTGCAAACGTCGTCGAACTGTTCGTGCAGATGGTTGTTGCCTTGCAAACGTACCCATCTGTTGACTCAGTGATCGAGACGTGGCTGCTCGATCTGTTACAGCCATGCGGATAAGATGCCTGTCATCTCGACTGCTAGTGATACGAGGCCGTTGGGACCCAGCATGGCGTTCCTTATTACCCTCCTGAACCCACCGATTCCATATTCTGTTAACAGTCATTGTATCTCGACCAACGCGAGCAGCAATGTCGCGATAGGCTACAATCCGATCTTTATCAAAGCCGGAAACGTGACGGTACGCATTTCTCCTCCTTACACGAGGCATCACAACAACGTTTGACCAGCCAACGCCGGTCAACTGCTGTTTGTGTATGAGTAATCGGCTGGAAACTTTCCTCATGTCAGCACGTTGTAGGTGTCGCCACCGGCGCCAACCTTGTGCGAATGCTCTGAAAAGCTAATTATTTGCATATGACAGCATCTTCTTCCTGTCGGTTAAATTTGGCGTCTGTCGCACGTCATCTTCGTGGTGTAGCAATTTTAATGGCCAGTAGTGTAAACCAATGGCCTTCAGTAACATTCAACATTCGAGTATCACTTTAATTTTCGTTACACATTATCATACTCAGTTGCTGTGGTAATACTTGGTGAATCTCAGATATACAGCATACACTTTCTCCAAAGACAACATGTAAAATCTACAGCTAAGGGAAGTTCTAATTCTAAACGTATTCCAACACTTGCCGGGTCCGTTAGTGCAGCCATGTTGCGACAAGTGAAAAAACCGCCGGCCGCATGCAAAGGAAGTGCTGGGGTACGCGGATGCCCTGCTCTAAACTGCTACCGTGGAGTACAGAACAAGGTTAGATCCGATTCGCGCAGACGGTAATTTGGACAGCAGGCGTTACATTTGTGTCAAATTAAACCTGGTAGCCGCGCCCCGTCTTCGATATCTCCGCGACTTTATCATTCAACAATACGACGCAAGACCGTATGTTGTCCGTGCTGTCCTTACCTACCTCGATACATAGGGTGTTCGAAGGTTGTCTGGGTAAGCACGTTCTGAATATCTCTCACCCGCTGAAAACAACTGCTCACGGGTTGAAAAGACACTGGCATGCCACCTCCCGCTAACCACTACGATTGATAAACTCCAGCACGGAATGACGTAGCCGTATCTGTCACGGAAGCTCAGTTCGACACGATGCCACAGGTGACCGCTCTGTGTAGTAAATTTTGTACCCTGTATACCCCCAAATCACCTACCGTACAAAATTAATCATGTATTTTACCTACTGATAGTGCAAAGGGTGATTTTTTTCCACAGTGTACAAACTCTAGGGATTGATCGATGCGAGGATACGGAACAGAAATGATATAATGATGTTACGATCGGAAACGCATGGTTTCCACGCCGGAAACCATTTATTGAATCACACCCCGCCACAAGACTGCGTCGGATACGGGCTGTACCATGCAGCCACAGTTCCAGTATGCATGCTTTCCTTCTAGAGCAGGGCCGGCCAGAAATTGTGCACGCGTGCGGTGGTCCTGCACGTGTGCAACTTCCGGGTCACAACGTGCACGCCGCAGCCGTCAGCATCCATGTAGTGCATGTCTCTACGCACAGATGTCGCTTTATCCTCTTGCTGGGGTACTCTGTACCGGCGCATTCTAGTGCTCTTTCCACAGCTTGCAAGCCAACCATGGCAAGGTATTTCGCATATAAAAAATTTAAAATATTGTCACAGTCTACTCAATGAGACGTCTACTTTTATGTTAACAGTTTAACCCAGTAAGACAAGTAATACAGTTAACAACCGTGGGCTTTTATTAAGCGAGCTTGACTGACGGCACGTAAATACGCGTAACGTTTTTGATCTAGTATTTAAGAAAGAGAGCACTTAGCGACTTCCAACGAACCTTATTCATGATTTCAAATAACTTTAAACTAATGCAGGGTTTCCTATAACGAATTCTCGGTGCCCTCAGCTACACCCACATAATTTGTCTCACTGACCTCTGAACAGAATGATAACCGCACACCTCTCGATGATCACCTGTTATTTCAATACCATTATTGCTATATCTTTCATCAGCTCCGTCTGAAATCTGCATAATAACCGACAATTAGATGAATGTTACGTTTTGTCGACTTCAGCTGAGCGTAGCCCTTCACACATTAAAAAAAACCCTAAATTTAAGTATAGATTGGAACAATCGGTTTAATGACCAACTTTCCTGATAATAATGTAACATGGAGCAGAATGAGGCAATAATGCACAGTTAGCAAACAATAATTTTTAATTATGAAAGGAATAAATCTAAACACGTTTATCACTGGTCATGAGAAATGATAATCGAGTTGATGTGTCTCGTCCACTTTCTTAAGGACATTTAATTTTGCTTGTCGTTCTTCACAGTTGAGTACACTACCCTGGTCTTCGTGATATGTATTGTAGTGTCTTTTAATTGAAAACTTACGCTGGCCGCCTATTATTTGGCGGCACAGCAAACATTGTGAGTTTTCACCAACGGCTACAAAAAAGAATTGCAGTTCCCAGTCATTTTTAAACGACTGAGAACATAGATCTCCCGTCCTTTGCTTTTTCACAGTACCTGCCACTTCTCGGTACTTCTCTGTTAAGGTTACGGTAACCAGGGGTAAACGAGACTGGGTATGTTGCGCTCTTGCTTGTACCACAGAAACAGAAACAGGGAAGTGGAGCCGCCGCCGTTCATTTAGGACACATATCTAATAACAGATGTCGCTGTCGCTCGCTGTCGCACATGTGCAGCACTTCTGCACGTCTGCATACTGTGCAGCGTTTGGCCGGCCCTGTTCTAGAGGGTGGTACTGTTCCTCATACGCCATGCCCTAGAGCCCTGTTCTGGCATGTTGTTGTTGTTATGGTCTTCGGTACAGACACTCGTTTGATGCAGCTCTCCATGCTGCCCTATTCTGTGCAAGCTTCTCCATGTCTGTGTAACTACTGCAACCTACACCCTTCTGAATCAGCTTAGTGTATTCATCCTTTGGTTTCCCTCTACGATTTTTACCCACCAATACTAAATTGGTGATCCCTTGACTTCCTCCCAACCGATCCCTACTACTAGTCAAGTTGTGCCACAAATTCCTCTTCTCCCCAATTCTATACATTACCTCCTCATCAGTGACTTGTTCTGCCATAGTAATTAGTAATGTTATGTCCGTTTCACTTCTAATGCTGACTCACCTTGTAGTGGATGTGGTACAGCGTAGTACACAATGGTTACGAATTGGAATCGAGAGCTTGCCGACATGGTGTTTACTTACGGAAAGACAAATAGCAACGGACGGCGGGCAGCAAGGTTGTATCAGGAAACCCATCCCCGCCGACAACAGCCACAGCATTCAATGCTTGCAACAGTGTTTCGTCGTTTCTCTGAGACAGCGTCGTTTCAGGAAGCAGAAAACCATGAAGGACGTACCAGAAATGTTCGGACAGCATGCTTGGAGGAAAATGTGATTAACACTTTGGAAGGCGACCGCCGTGTCAGTACCAGCTAGTTGGCCTGCCAGTACGGGGTAAGTCAGAGGACTGTGTGGAACATTCTCCATGTCAATTGTTACTACCCTTTTCACTTACAGCGTGTGCAGGGCTTACTAGCGACAGACTTTTCACATTTGGAGCAGTTTTGTCAGTGTTTCTTCGCCAGGTAACCGCGATTCCGGGATTTTTGTCATCCGTCCTATTCACACATGAGGCCGCCTTTACGCAGAGTGGTATCTCCAACTTTGATAACAGTCATCTGTGGGATAGCATGCAGAACCCCCATGGTTTGGTGACGGCAGTGGTGCGGCAGGAATGTGTGGTCCAGTATAACTGGCGACCGTATTTTTGAACCAGTCTTCCTTCCACGTCGCCTAATAGGCCGGAAGTATCGGCGTTTCTTGCAGGTGGCTTTGCCTCCTCCGCTGGAAGAAGCGCCATTGATCGTGTGACTAGGGCCTCCCGTCGGGCAGACCGTTCGCCGGGTGCAAGTTGATTTGATGCCACATCGGCAGCTTGCGTGTCGATGGGGATGAAATGATGATTAGGACAACACAACACCTAGTCCCTAAGCGAAGAAAATCTCCGACCCAGCCGGGAATCCAGCCCGGGCCCTTAGGACTGACATTCTGTCGCGCTAACCTCTTTTTCTTTTTTTTTTCAATTTTGTTCGTTGTTGATCGTTGCGGACGTAACATGACATCCGTTCAAGTTCGTGTGTCCATCCTTCCTCTCAGTTCTTTAATTATTACAGAGGCCAACCAGCTCTGTGACCGCACACGCTGAGCTACCGTGCGGGCGACCACTAAGCTACCGGTGCCGGACAACATCATTGATGATTCGAAGGGTTATGTGGCTGCTACATAATGGTGCTCCAGCCACTTCACCGTTAACGTCCAAACGCATCTCAGTCGTGTCTTCTCTGGTTGATGGATCGGACGAAAGGGACCTGTTGCATGGCCTGCCCGTTTTCTAGTTATGGGGCCATCTCAAAAGTATCGTGTACGCAGAGCCCTTTCCAGATGTGAGACACTGGATCAGCGTATTCCGCTGCCTTTGACACTGTTCGGATGCAACCTGGCCGATGTGAACATGTGAGACAGACTGCGCATGTGTATCCAGAAAGGCCTGTACAGTACGTGCAACATGCGGTCGTGCATTATCCTGCTGAAATGTAGGGTTTCGCAGGGATCGACTGAAGGGTAGAGCCACGGGTCGTACCACAGTTGTCATGGAGAATGTTCCACACGATCGTCTGGCTTACCCTGTACTGGCGGACCAACTGCCTGGTACTGACAAGGCAGTCGCCTTCCAAAGTGTTAATCACATTTTCCTCCAAGACTGGTGTCTGAACATTTCGAGTACGTCCTTCATGATATCCTGCTTCCTGAAACGACCCTATCTCAGACAAACTTCGAAAAACTGTTGTGAACATTGACTTTTGTGATTGTTGGCGGCGGGGATAGGTTTCCTGGTACAATCTTGCTGCCCGCCGTCCGTTGTCATTTGCCTTTCCGTAAGTAAACACGATGTCGGCTAGCTCTCCATAGGATAAGAAATTATTGTGCACAACGCTTTATCACGTCCACTTCAGGGCGGGTAAGCAACAGAACTGAATCGGACACAACATTACCAATTGCTGTGACAGGAGAGGACGCTAGGACACGATGTATGAGGAATAGTACCACCCTCTACGCGGAAGCCGTGGTTACTGTAACTGTGCCTGCACGGTACACCGCGTAGACGGCAGTCTATGTAACAAAGTATGACTGAAGCTATGGTTTCCAGCATGGAAACCATCCATTTCCCGACGTAAGTTCAGTAGATCATTTTCGTTTCGTATCTTCGCATCGATCTATCCCTAGAGTTTGTACACGGTGGAAAAAATCTGCACTGTCAGTAGGTACAGTGCATTAAATTTGTACGGCAGGTGATTTCGGTGTATACAGGGTACAAAATTTACCACCTGTGGCATCGGGTCGAACTGAGCTTCCGTGACAGATACGGCTACGTCATTCCGTGCCGGAGTTTATCACGGAAACCATTTTCAACACATACTGTAACTGTGGCTGCAGGGGACAGCGCGTGTTAGACCGCAGTCTCTGTAACAATGTATAATTGAACAAATGATGTCTAGTGCGGAAACCATGCATTTCCGGACATATGTTCATTAGATTTTTTTTGTTCCCGATTCTCTCATCGATCAATGCCTAGAGAGTTCCACACGGTGGAAAAACTCACTCTGTACAGGCGCGGTAAGTAGAACTGTGTGGTGTCACCGCCAGATACCACACTTGCTAGGTGGTAGCCTTTAAATCGGCCGCGGTCCGTTAGTATGCGTCGGACCCGCGTGTCGCCACTATCTGTGATTGCAGACCGAGCGCCGCCACACGGCAGGTCTAGTCTAGAGAGACTCCATAGCACTCGCCCCAGTTGTACAGCCGACTTTGCTAGCGATGGTTCACAGACTACATACGCTCTCATTTGCAGAGACGACAGTTTAGCATAGCCTTCAGCTACGTCATTTGCTACGACCTACCAAGGTGCCATATTCAGTTAGTATGAATGTATTCTAAACAAGATAATATTGTGAATCATGTACCGTCAAGAGCGACGTTCATCATTAATGGATTAAAGTTAAGTTGTTGTTGTTGTTGTGGTCTTCAGTCCTGAGACTGGTTTGATGCAGCTTTCCATGCTACTCTATCCTGTGCAAGCTTCTTCATCTCCCAGTACCTACTGCAACTTACATCCTTCTGAATCTGCTTAGTGTATTCATCTCTTGGTCTCCCTCTACGCTTTTTAGCCTCCACGCTGCCCTCCAATGCTAAATTTGTGATCCCTTGATGCCTCAAAACACGTCCTACCAACCGATCCCTTCTTCTAGTCAAGTTGTGCCACAAACTTCTCTTCTCCCCAATCCTATTCAGTACCTCCTCATTAGTTACGTGATCTACCCACCTTATCTTCAGCATTCTTCTGTAGCACCACATTTCGAAAGCTTCTATTCTCTTCTTGTCCAAACTAGTTATCGCCCATGTTTCACTTCCATATATGGCTACACTCCATACAAATACTTTCAGAAACGACTTCCTGATTCGTAAATCTATACTCGATGTTAACAAATTTCTCTTCTTCAGAAACGATTTCCTTGCCATTGCCAGTCTACATTTTATATCCTCTCTGCTTCGACCATCATCAGTTATTTTACTCCCTAAATAGCAAAACTCCTTTACTACTTTAAGTGTCTCATTTCCTAATCTAATTCCCTCAGCATCACCAGATTTAATTTGACTGCATTCCATTATCCTCGTTTTGTTTTTGTTGATGTTCATCTTATATCCTCCTTTCAAGACACTGTCCATTCCGTTCAACTGCTCTTCCAAGTCCTTTGCTGTCTCTCATAGAATTACAATGTCATCGGCAAACCTCAAAGTTTTTACTTCTTCTCCATGAATTTTAATACCTACTCCGAATTTTTCTTTTGTTTGCTTTACTGCTTGCTCAATATACAGATTGAATAACATCGGGGAGAGGCTACAACCCTGTCTCACTCCTTTCCCAACCACTGCTTCCCTTTCATGCCCCTCGACTCTTATAACTGCCATCTGGTTTCTGTACAAATTGTAAATAGCCTTCCGCTCCCTGTATTTTACCCCTGCCACCTTCAGAATTTGAAAGAAAGTATTCCACTTAACATCGTCAAAAGCTTTGTCTAAGTTTACAAATGCTAGAAACGTAGGTTTGCCCTTTCTTAATCTTTCTTCTAAGATAAGTCGTAAGGTTAGTATTGCCTCACGTGTTCCAACATTTCTACGGAATCCAAACTGATCTTCCCCGAGGTCCGCTTCTACCAGTTTTTCCATTCGTCTGTAAAGAATACGCGTTAGTATTTTGCAACTGTGACTTATTAAACTGATAGTTCGGTAATTTTCACGTCTGTCAACACCTGCTTTCTTTGGGATTGGAATTATTATATTCTTCTTGAAGTCTGAGGGTATTTCGCCTGTCTCATACATCTTGCTCACCAGATGGTAGAGTTTTGTCATGACTGGCTCTCCCAAGGCCATCAGTAGTTCTAATGGTTTGTTGTCTACTCCCGGGGCCTTGTTTCGACTCAGGTCTTTCAGTGCTCTGTCAAACTCTTCACGCAGTATCTTATCTCCCATTTCGTCTTCATCTACATCCTCTTCCATTTCCATCTAATTCCTTGTCATATTCCAGACGTCACATCAGTATAGTTCTTCCCTCCTCACGCCAGCGCCGGCCTCCATTCGTAACAAGGTGTTGGCTCTTCTGCCAACACAACAAACTGCATCCTACCTTACGTTGAAGTTTTAGTCGTTAGCTGTGATAGTATATCGAAGAGTTCGTCGTCATCGTGCCTACAGCAACGTAAGCTAAACGTGGAAGGCCCTGCCTAGTTATGTGTACAAGGTGCCGTGTGACCGGTAGTGTACAGTTTTGCAGAGCTCATTGCCAGCAGCCGGTGCAGGCGACCTAAACACGCCCCACCCCGAGGCGGGCCGCCGCCAGCCCGCACTTCCGGCCCGGCATTCCTCCGCAAAGATCAAGGCGCTGCGCTCAGCTGGCCCGGCGTGACGTCACCCGCGGCCTCACGTATGTGCAGCCACTCCCAGCATGTCCCCTGACGGCGTCGGCGGCGGTTTTAAATGGCATCTATACGAGCTCCCAGTGCTTACGTAGATTCCTAAATCCACAACTCCCGTTGTTATACTTTTCTGGCAATCTGTTGCTCAGCGTTGCAAGTAGGACTATTCACAGTTTTAAAAACATCGTAAATCCAAAATATCGGTCTTTAAAAAAAGTAATAGCGGCCCTCGATATATCGAAGATCGTTGATGTATCGGTTTATCGACGAAGAACATCTACGTTCCGGCCTATAAAAACATCGGCTGCACATTGTAAATATACTACCGGTTTCAGAGCTGTATAATTTAATATTTAGATATTCCGTACATGAACAAGGTAGCAGCCTGTCTAGCCTCATTAGAGAGGGAATTGAAAGGAAACCGATGCAGGTTCAGGCATGGCGATAAACATTTGCTAACAATGGTAACTGCACGTCACAGCCGGCCGCTGTGGCCGAGCGGTTCTAGGCGCTTTAGTCCGGAACCGCGCTGCTGCTACGGTCGCAGCTTCGAATCCTGCCTGGGGTATAGATCTGTGTGATGTTCTTAGGTTAGTTAGGTTTAAGTAGTTCTAAGTCTCACAATAAAAGGTGTCCGATAGGTCTGCCGTTCGGTTTCGTCACATGTCGGATTTGCCGGAACACTTCAAGTCGACTTCCCAGTGTTTTTCCCTTTTTTTCCAACGCCGGCGACCTAGCAGCTATAGTGTCAAAATTACGCGGTCAAGCTTAACGTTCCATTTCCTGTTGGTAGCGCGAAGCCGCGCGGGATTAGCCGAGCGGTCTCAGGCGCTGCAATCGTGGACCGTGCGGCTGGTCCCGGCGGAGGTTCGAGTCCTCCCTCAGGCATGGGTGTGTCTTTTTGTCCATAGGATAATTTAGGTTAAGTAGTGTGTAAGCTTAGGGACATGACCTTAGCAGTTAAGTCCCATAAGATTTCACACACATTTGAACATTTCTTGGCAGCGCGGAACGCAGATTGCGTTCAGCATTTCCCCTCGCACGTCTCCGCCCAAAGACCAATCTTGTCATTTACATTTTTGTTCATCACTTTCAGCAGCTGTTTCTGAAGAATGCCGATGTAAATAAAGAATAGACTAGTTGCGTTAAGAACTGTTTTTTAACGGAACTGATGTGTTGTTTCTTCACACTGGACATCTTGTTATTCCATTCACACTGCCTGCTCCCAGTGCAATTGGACTTCTTCTATGTGCCACCTATACCTGCTTCACACAGTCAGAGAGAAAGACTGGACCTCATAAAAGCTCAAAAAGTAGTAAAAGTCCTTTACACAGGGAAAATAAAATTAAGTCCTACTATAGTTTCAAAAGAATAAATATTTAACGAAAACAGCAAAAATGAAAATTCCAGCTCTGGATATTGCCATAACGGCATCGATATATTAGGGAAATGTAAGCAGCTGCTGTTTATTGGTATTTGGAAAGTACAGGGCTATTACAAATGATTGAAGCGATTTCATAAATTCACTGTAGCTCCATTCATTGACATATGGTCACGACACACTACAGATACGTAGAAAAACTCACAAAGTTTTGTTCGGCTGAAGCCGCACTGCAGGTTTCTGCCGTCAGAGCGCTCGAGAGCGCAGTGAGACAAAATAGCGACAGGAGCCGAGAAAGCGTATGTCGTGCTTGAAATGCACTCACATCAGTCAGTCATAACAGTGCAACGACACTTCAGGGCGAAGTTCAACAAAGATCCACCAACTGCTAACTCCATTCGGCGATGGTATGCGCAGTATAAAGCTTCTGGATGCCTCTGTAAGGGGAAATCAACGGGTCGGCCTGCAGTGAGCGAAGAAACAGTTGAACGCGTGCGGGCAAGTTTCACGCGTAGAACGCGGAAGTCGACGAATAAAGCAAGCAGGGAGCTAAACGTACCACAGCCGACGGTTTGGAAAATCTTACGGAAAGGGCTAAAGCAGAAGCCTTACCGTTTACAATTGCTACAAGCCCTGACACCCGATGGAAAACCGATGGATCGGTCGTGGTGGAGATCATGATCAGCAATTCATGTCATGGCCTCCACGCTCTCTCGACTTAACCCCATGCGATTTCTTTCTGTGGGGTTATGTGAAAGATTCAGTGTTTAAACCTCCTATACCAAGAAACGTGCCAGAACTGCGAGCTCGCATCAACGATGCTTTCGAACTCATTGATGGGGACATGCTGCGCCGAGTGTGGGAGGAACTTGATTATCGACTTGATGTCTGTCGAATCACTAAAGGGGCACATGTCGAACATTTGTGAATGCCTAAAAAAACTTTTTGAGTTTTTGTATGTGTGTGCAAAGCATTGTGAAAATATCTCAAATAATAAAGTTATTGTAGAGCTGTGAAATCGCTTCAATCATTTGTAATAACCCTGTATATCGATATATCGATATTTCATGAATAGCCCCTGTTGCAGGTCGATTGAGATGCTTTTCAGCTTTAGAAATAACGAACAAGAACTTCGAATAAGGTTTGTTGTTATTGTTCTCTACAAAAAAGTAACAAGAGTCCTGCATTAAAACATTTCTTTAAAGTCGCTACTGCCATTAGACTGTTGTTTATTTGCAGTGTTACATTTACACAATCATGATTTCGGCTTCAAAGTGCCATTATCAAGTGTTTTAAGTTGATAATGGGACTTTGAAGCCGAAATCATGATTGTGTAAGTGTAAATGTAACACTGCAAATAAACAACAATCTGATGGCGGTAATGACTTTAAAGAAATATATTATGACTGTGGCCCCGCATTATGAAAAAAAAGCACTAAAACATCTCGCTGCTCCCGGAATGATTTTTTTGCCAAGTTCACCCTAAGTATGTCTACAGCTTTACTTCCGCCGTTTTATTCCAAGTTACAGGCTTTACTGTGAAAAAATTAAAAAACATTTACGATCCGAACCATTTGGCCACCGCTGTCCACTACTTTCTCACATCTCCCGGGCAGCATACAAATTCCGCGCCGGAAGAACTGGCCGCCTTTTGAGGAGATCCGTGAATCGATCCAATTTTGCACTTGTTCATGTGACCGGAAGTGCTGGCCACCCAGGCAGTGTGACACTCATCGAAAAAGATGGTGGTCAGAGGGAGTAATGTCTGGAGAAAACGGCGGGTGGGTAGTACTTCTCAGTTCAAGGTCTGCAGGTGTGTGTTTACAGGTTTTGCGACTTGGAGTCGAGCAGTGTCAAGCTGCAAAATCACCTCTTCCTATCTATTTCTGTACTGTGGCCGGCCGTTTGTCATTCCGTGCTCGCCTCAACTGCTTTTGTAACGATCTCCTTTAACTGTTTCCGCCTGTTTCAGTGGGTTTGAAAACCTTCTCTCTTCCACCGCCATGACGGGCTTCGACGTCAAAATCACCGTTCTTGAAGCACTGAAATCACTCACTGCACTAATAAGTGCCTCATCATACTGCTTACCCAGAATTTTATGAGCCCCAGCCGAAGATTTATTCACGTTACAGCAGAAAATTAAAACTTCCCGCAAATAACGAGAGTTGGGCTAGTAAACTGACGCATTCACTCGAGAACAACTACAAATGCCTAAGCTTATTGTATGACGCTTACGATCTACCACGTGCACCATCATTACCGCTGTTTCTATCTGTCGCAAAACGGCGGAAGCAAAGTTGTAGACCTAATAAGAACAGTAAAGCTCCATGTTGGAGACAAACGCACACCTGTAGCCGATTGCTACTCCCGTCGATATTACTGTGCAAAGACTGTCACCCACCGTAGCTGCCCAAGTGCCTCTCCCCCCCCCCCCCCCCCTCCAATTTTATGTGAGACTACTGCTTTTATTCTAGAGGCTTTCGACGTCAACCTGTGCTGTCAAACAAGCCCTATGGCAGAATTACGTCATGTCTCATGACTCAAATTAAGTTTCGTGCAATTCCAAGCTGTACTGAGGGTCAATGAGACAGATAATTCGGTGAATCCATATGACATTGGGAGATTGTCACAAACTGCCAGTTCTGATCGAAAATTGCGTTTATAATATACCGAGTGACTCAAAATGAAAGAACAAATTAAAGAAAAACTATAAAAGATAGAAGCATGTTATGCATGTAACAGGATAGAGGAAGGTTCAAAGTTCTATCACAGCTACGCTGTTGCTTTTTGTAGCAATTATCGCGAAGTCAATCCATTGTTCAAGTGCAACGTGCATTACGCCGTCGATCCAGCACAAGGAGATTTATGACTAGCATAGAAAATTCTTGGAAAAAAGTTTTCGATGGTCCTGATCCAAAGTCATACAGTAATTTTTGAAAGGAATACACAGCCATTTGACTGCATGTTTCTATAAATTTCCTGTGTACAATCTAGATTTCAGGCTTGCACACCAGTTTCGAGTACAATGTTCCTAGATCATTAACGACATTTTGCTGTGTACTATGCAGTATGGAATTTACACCGATCAGCACATTTCCTTAGCATGACGTATACGGCACGAAATTAACGCCTTGTAGGAATGCTGCTCATTATCGTACAAGCACGTCACAGGTGGCAGAACCAGTCCAAAACAGGACACAAGACTGTCTAGTTGTACGATAATCTGCATTCCCACAAGACGTCAATTTTGTTCCATTTACATCGTGTTAAGCAAATGTGATTAACTGTTTATATGTCATCCTGCACAGTGCACAGCAAAATGATGCTAATACTCTAAGAACAATCAATCAAAATGACAGTCACAATCGCCTTATTTATTTTGTCACCAACCGGTTTCAACCCGCGATGGGGTCATCTTCAGGGCAATTTACACCAACCGTGCACAGGCAGGGTGACAGCTCCAGCAAGCGGCCAAATGGTGTAAATTGCCCTGAAGATGACCCCATCGCGGGTTGAAACCGGTTGGCGACAAAATAAATAACGCGATTGTGACTGTCATTTTGATTGATTGATTATAAGTAAACCAATCGCTGCTATCTCCACTCAACTATGTTGTCTAAAAATTAATCTGAGAATATTCGACTCGATAATAGCGTGAAAGCCGAAATCTAGACTGTACTCAGCAAATATACAGTCAAATTGTGGTGTATTCCTTCAAAAAATTCCTGGAGTTTGGTTGCATATGCAAACGGAAAAGCCCTGGTCAACGATGCATGTGTGATGAAAATGTCGAGGGTATCCGAGATGCGTTCACATGAGCCCTCGGAAATCCACAAGACGGGCAGGTCAGAAACCTGACCTTCCTCAAACAACGGTGCGGCGTATTCTGAAACGACGCCTGCATATGAAGGCTTACAAGTTGCAGATACTACAGCAATTTCGATCCGCCGAACGTAACAAAATGGTTCAAATGGCTCTAAGCACTATGGGACTTAACATCTGAGGTCATCAGTCCCCTAGAACTTAGAACTACTTAAATCTAACTAACCTAAGGACATCACACACACCCATGCCCGAGGCAGGATTCGAACCTGCGACCGTAGCAGTCGCCCGGTTCCGGACTGAAGCGCCTAGAACCGCTCGGCCACTGTGGCCGGCGACGTTTCATCCATCGGGTTAAGTACGCCTCGATGATGTAAGATTTGGGGGTCGCGAAATCCTGGCCTCGTCGTCGACCATGAAAGAGACTCACCGGAACGGAATGTGTTTTGTGCCGTCTCTGTTCACAAAGTTAATGGACCTGTCTTTTACGCGGCGGAAACTGTGAGAGAAAAGTCATACCTGGATATGCTGCAAAAATTATTTGTTTCCTTAGCTTCACGAAGATCCCAATGATTTCATTTTTATGCATGACGGCACTGCGCCTCGCTTTCACGTTGAGGTGCGGTGTTACCTTAACAACACCATCCCACAACGTTGAATTGCTAGAGGTGGACACCGAGGTGGCTGTTGGCCTCCAAGGTCACCAGACCTCGCGATTTTCTTCTGTGGAGGTACATAAAAGACAGTATTGTCCCACCTATGCCAGCTGCTCTTCAAGAAATGAGAAATCGAATTGTTGAAGCTGGCGATTCAGTAAACAGAGACATCGTTGATTCGTGTGTGGAATGAAATAATGTTTCCATGTTTCTCGAGCAACCCATGGTGTTCATGTTGAGTGTACGGTATAGTGTCTGTGCGTATATAAAACTTTGAACCTTCCTCTATCCAGTGACATTGGCAATGTGGTCCTATGTTTCATAGTTCGCCTGTAACAATCAACTGAAATCTGCTCTTTCTATTTCAATCACCCTCTACTGCTCGAACCGGGATGAAAGGTGTTGGAAGGGGTAAAAACATACAAAAAAGTCAAAATAAACATCAAACACAATGTGTTGACGTATATCAAACGATTTCGTTTGATGAGATGATTACTAAACTGCAATCAGTGTTTATTCAAAAATTTATTTATTCAAAATATAACTTATGTTGTCAATGTATCAGCAGCTTTAATTAGTAGCATTTGAAACATCGTCGTTTAAGGAAAACTATTTGCCAAGATGGAAACATTTTGACCTCCTGCTTCGATTGAAATACCTCAATTGCTCAAAAAGGCTTCTCTAAAAAGAAGAGTCAAAATTAAGACGAGTAGTGCTCTTTTATCAAGCATGCATTTTAGGATTAGTTAATAGATCTGCACAAAATTATAGCACAGAGAATAAGAGCTGGTTTTGACTTCTAGATTATGTTAGTAAAACTAGGATTAAATTCTGAAAGACAAACCAGATAGAAAAACTTTAAACACACGAAGGAATCTGATAAAGTAAAAATAAGTAAAAAGATCCATACGGGAAGAGACAGATAATTTGAAGCAGTTCTTGCTTGAAATACGTCGACTGCTCGCGACCGGTCTGGAATTTCTGAAAAAGAGTGGCGAGTTGACTAGAATTGTATCATATCGCCATTACCTGTTTTCCACTGTTAGCTCCTGCTCATCGCAATATTGCCACCTACATCAACCGAACAGAGTAGCCACAGCTTGTGCTGCATGCGCCCGCGCACTGTCGTGCAAAATAATGGGTGGGTTGCGCAGAAAGTATCGCCGCTTCTTTCGCAAAGCTGGTCGGGAGTGATGCTCCAAAAACTAACAGTAGTAGTGTGCACTGACTGTCTGCCGTGGAGGAACGTAATGCGTTAGGATAACAAGCTGGGTTGCTCTGTTCGGTCGATGGGACTGGGAAGTACTGAACCATCCACCATACTCCCCGGACTTAAATCCTTGTGACTTTGATTTGTTTCCGAAGATGAAGGAACCACGTCGTGGCATTCGCTCCAGAACTGTTCCAGAGATTCGACAGGCAGTAGGCCGCTCCATTCGCATCATCAACAGAAGAGGCTCCGCTAACGGTGTACTACGCCTTCCACATCGCTGGCAACGCTTTCTACACAACCCTGGTGACTACTTTGGAGGGGAGTAACAGGTGCAACCATGTAACTCTTTTGCATCGGTTGTGAATAAATAGTTGCCACTATTTAAGTTCCAACCCTCGTAGTTCAATAATTGTCACTCTGTAAGTTGAATGGCCAGAAAATTTCTGCGCCTTAGTTTAAGAAAACTAGCTTCTAAATATGTGCAACATGTATTTTATTGGCCACCACATGTATTTCAGAGCAACTTGTCCATATTCAGGGGCGGCAGTTCCTTTGCGGTTCCTTGCTATGACCGCAGCTCGTGGTCGTGCGGTAGCGTTCTCGCTTCCCGCGCCCGGGTTCCCGGGTTCGATTCCCGGCGGGGTCAGGGATTTTCTCTGCCTCATGATGACTGGGTGTTGTGTGATGTTCTTAGGTTAGTTAGGTTTAAGTAGTTCTAAATTCTAGGGGACTGATGACCATAGATGTTAAGTCCCATGGTGCTCAGAGCCATTTGAACCTTGCTATGATCTGGCGAAGCAGTCTGAGGAAGGTCCCACCGACAAAAATATGAGAAATATACCGGGTGATCAGAAAGTCAGTATAAATTTCAAAACTTAATAAACCACAGAATAATGTAGATAGAGGGGTAAAAATTGACACACATGCTTGGAATGACATGGAATTTTATTAGAACAAAAAAAAAAAAAAAAAAAAAAAAAAAAAAAAAAAAAAAAAAAGGTTCGCAAAAAGTCAGTGACTGCGCATGACATACGTCATGCTTGACCTCCGAGGTCCCCAGTCCGTGCGATTATTGGCTTTGGGGTTACCAAAGTCGCAAGTGTATCGTGATCGACCGACATCTCTAGGGATGCTGAAAGACAACAACCGACGGCAATGCCTCACGATAACTCCGGACATGCTTTACAGTGCTGTTCACAACATTATTCCTAGACTACAGCTATTGTTGAGGAATGATGGTGGACATATTGAGCATTTCCTGTAAAGAACATCATCTTTGCTTTGTTTTACTTTGTTATGCTAATTATTGCTATTCTGATCACATGAAGCGCCATCTGTCGGAGATTTTTTGAACTTTTGTATTTTTTTGGTTCTCATAAAACCCCACGTCATTCCAAGAATGTGTGTCAATTTTTACCTCTCTGTCTACATTATTCCGTGATTTATTCAGTTTTCAAATTTGTACTGACTTTTTGATCACCCGGTATATACAACTTGCTGTAAATAAACCTCAACACAACACGGTAAGCGTTGTGGATTAGAAAAGACTACATAAGTGTTTGTTCACGGCGCGTTTTCATCGCACAGTCTCATCGCATGGACACGGCAAAACAAACTACTGTGCGAAAACACTAGAAACATTACCTTCACCTTGCGTTTCACCTCACCTTTTGTATCGATGTGTGACCAAGGAGTGAACTCGTGTACAGGAAATACCTTCTGGGGAAACAGGGCAACAGACTTACTTACATCAGAGTTTGGCTGCAGAGGAACATGGTCTGTAGAGCATAGGTCAAGAAGAAGACACGTGTGACAACTATAAACTCGTGCGAGAGGGAGCACAAAAGATGACTGGCCGACAAATTGGCCTTTGGTAGTAGCTTATACAGGCCTTTGTGAGAAGAATCTGCACTTTTTTCGACATGTGCACAATCCGCAGGCGGTTTAGCCTTTTGCAGAATGGTTTGTTCGCCGCTTTAGAACTCGGTGGATATGCCTAGCGTCACCAACCGCAACTCTAGGAGCGTTCCTAGAGACTTTACAGCGGAAGCCATTTGATAAAACTATAAGCTGCCAGCAACTCGAGGACTTCACGTGAGGTCCAGCGTCGCAACAGAGGGGTAACTGAGACATTAACGATCCTTCCCAGAAGATGGCAAGAGACAGTAACAGCGCCGTACCAGCAAGAGTCGTTGCGAGGGTTTATACTGGCATTCCCAGCGCACTGTGGCGCATTCGCGTGTAATTAACACTGTTGCTAGCTTCGTGTTCTCCTGAATGCGTCTTGTATGACAATGACAGAGAGACACTAGAAGCTGCCACTTGCTCAAAGTTGTTGGCTTGTTTAGAACTTTTACAGAGAGAAGAAAACTTACTTCAAACGCTTTTCTTTTAAGCGTTTGGCGTCATTGGCCGGGAGGCCCCTCGTGGGGCAGGTCCGGCCGCCTTGGTGCAGGCCTTATTACATTCGACGCCACATTGGGCGACCTGCGCTCCCGATGGGGATGAAATGATGATGAAGACAACACAACACCAAGTCGCTGAGCGGAGAAAATCCCCGACCAAGCCGGGAATCGAACCCGGGCCCGTAGGACGGCCATCCGTCACGCTGACCAATCAGCTATCGGGGCTGACAAAAAAAAAAAAACGGCCTCGGTGGCTCAAAGTGAGAGTTACAGAATAAATCCAGAAACTGTAACTCTGTGATTTCAGTGCCACTGTCTAATGGGGTAAATTTTTTTACAAATTGTGCTAATGTGTGTCGCTCTAACTGTATAGATGTGTTTCATATTGTATGATAAGCATTGGCAGGGACGGGAAAGAAGATTACGAAATGAAAAGTATGCAATGCTTCATACGCCATGTTAAAAGTGTCCGTCCTCTTGATGGGTTCGAGTTTACTCGCCTCAACATAGACAATAAATACTCTTCGAGGAGCGCCACGATCACAGTACCCTGAGCTGTTTCTAATTTTGTAACACAATGACCGTGAACTGAGTCATTCCCATCCAGCCATTCCTGATCCCACACGTTACATACATGTTATGGATAATGTTATTAATATGAAAGCTGTTGCTCAAAAGAAAGATGGTGTCTCTCTCCCTCTTCCTCCCCCCCCCCTTCCGCCCCCTTTTCACTTTCTTGATATCAAGACGCCACTTTTAGGCAGACTGTCATGTGAAAATAATGGGAAATTCCAGATAGCCTACCTTGTCCTTTTGTCCTATGGATAATATCCCGAAGGATGTGCCTCCTCTCCCACGTGGATGGAAGTCTATTGTCCTTGGATAGAGGGAGGGGAGAGGGGGAAGGAGAGGGACGTCAAGAAGGGACGTCGAACAGATGTTCAGAACTATAGACCTACCTATATCTCTAAAGTCGATCAGTTGTAGAATTTTGGAACCCGTATTATGTTCGAGTATAATGACTTTTCTGGAGACTAGAAATCTGTGGGAATGAGCATGGGTTTCGAAAAAGACGATCGTGTGAAACACAGCTCGCGCTATTCATCCACGAGACTCAGAGGGCCATAGACACGGGTTCCCACGTAGATGCCGTGTTTCTTGACTTCCGCAAGACGTTCCCTCCAGTTCCCCACAGTCGTTTAATGAACAAGTAAGAGCATATTGACTGTCAGACCAATTGTGTGATTGGATTGAAGAGTTCCTAGATAAAGAACGCAGCATGTCATTCTCAATGGAGAGAATTCTTCCGAAGTAAGTGTGATTTCAGGTGTGTCGCAGGGTTGTGTCGTAGGACCGTTGCTATTCAAAAAAATGGTTCAAATGGCTCTGAGCACTATGGGACTTAACTTCTGAGGTCATCAGTCCCCTAGAACTTAGAACTACTTAAACCTAACTAACCTAAGGACATCACACACATCCATGCCCGAGGCAGGATTCGAACCCGTGACCGTAGCGGTCGCGTGGTTCCAGACTGTAGCGCCTAGAACCGCTCGGCCACCCTGGCCGGCCATTGCTATTCACAATATATATAAATAACCTTGTCGATAACATCGGAAGTACACTGAGGCTTTTTGCGGATGATGCTGTAGTATATCGAGAAGTTGTAACAATGGAAAATTGTACTGAAATGCAGGAGGATCTGCACGAATTGACGCATGGTGCAGGGAATGGCAATTGAATCTCAATGTAGACAAGTGTAATGTGCTACGAATACAGAAAAAGAAAGATCCTTTATCATTTAGGAACAATATAGCAGCTCAGCAACTGGAAGCAGTTCGTTCCATAAATTATCTGGGAGTGCGCATTAGGAAAGTTGATCGTCGGTAAAGCAGGTGCCAGACTGAGATTCATTGGAAGAATCCTATGGAAATGCAATCCGAAAACAAAGGATGTAGGTTACAGTACGCTTGTTCGCCCACTGCTTGAATACTGCTCAGCACTGTGGGATTCGTACCAGATAGGGTTGATAGAAGAGATAGAGAAGATTCAACGGAGAGTAGCGCGCTTCGTTACAGGATCATTTAGTAATCGCGAAAGCGTTACGGAGATGACAGATAAACTCCAGTGGAAGACTCTGCTAGAGAGACGCTCAGTAGCTCGGTACGGGCTTTTGTTGAAGTTTCGAGAACATTCCTTCACCGAGGAGTCAAGCATTATATTGCTCCCTCCTACGTATATCTCGCGAAGAGACCATGAGGATAAAATCAGAGAGATTAGAGCCCACACAGAGGCTTACCGACAATCCCTCTTTCCACGAACAATACGAGACTGGAATAGAAGGGAGAACCGATAGAGGTACTCAAGGTACCCTCCGCCACACACCGTCAGGTGGCTTACGGGGTATGGATGTAGGTGTAGAATTGCAAGTTTCTGACTACTATTCGTCTGATGCGTCCGTTTTAGCGCTCTAGATGTTGGTGACGGCAACATCGAAAAATATTGCAAATTTCAATGTTTACGACTTTGTAAGCATTACACAACTGTATATAGACATAAATTCCGCTTTCACTCCCAGCACTGACATTTTCCAATAATTTCATTTATGTCTTACCACAGACTTTATTCTTTTAAGCGAATGTTGCATAAGTTTCTCATCACTTCGGCGGTCCCAATTTTCGATTCGCGAATGCCGCTGTTATGCAGTAATGGTTCAACCACTTTCACCACCATCGTCGCCATCCTCATTACTCTGCAGTTTCAGGAGTGTTTTGTCTTCACTTGCTATCATCTTTACTGCGCGCCAGGCGCTGACAGGAATTTTTCGGCTTCGTCACGCGATAATTTAACGTGTTGCGACATATTTGCCTGGGATGCCTTATTCGGTCGACAGATCTTTACTGCCGCTGCCCCTTCGACTGTCCGCAGGAAAGAAACAAATGAAGAATAATCCATGACAGAGGACTCTGGGTCAAAGCGTTCTATGCAACACACGAACTCATTTGCTCGCCGTATTTGCTGCTATTACGGTACATAACGTTGTTAAGATAAATGGTGAGTGACGTTAAATACTAAAATATCTGAAGAGTTATAAGTTTTAAACCTAGCATACTACGCTGTTTTTTCAGAGGTAATACTTTGAGTAACTAGCAAAATAACTATGGGAAGGCATAGCATCTGGGAAACTACAATAATTTGGTGCGAGAAGACAGGCCGTGACCGGCAATCTAAGAATGAAGCCTGAAAAATATCTATGTATATAGAACAATCATATGTCAATATAAGTTGGCCATTAAGTTCAAATGGTTCAAATGGCTCTGAGCACTATGGGACTTAACATCCGAGGTCATCAGTCCCCTAGAACTTAGAACTACGTAAACCTAACTGACCTAAGGACATCACACACATCCATGCCCGAGGCAGGATTCGAACCTGCGACCGTAGGAGCCGCGTGGTTCCGGACTGAAGCACCTACAACCGCTCGGTTACAACGACCGGCGGCCATTAAGTGCCATGTCGTTGATGGATCCCAATTATTGCGCTATTTTTACGCAGCTTTTTCTGCTATCTTTGAACAAAAGTAGAAGGAACGAATACCAAAATCATACGAAAATGTGAGCCATCAACCACAAAGCCATGACCAGAAAATTCATTACAAACTTCTAAAATAATCCACACTGAAGGTTGCGCACCCTTCCGGACTCCAGATGTATGAATTCAGTTTTTTTTTTTTTTCATTTTCTCAATGTTGGATGGAATAAAGTCAGTGCATTTCAACGCATTTTGTATTTATGGCGTTTTACCAGAAGCAGTATGCATTGTTGCTGAACCGCTTTCCTAGTTCGTAGCCTTTTCCCGGAAGTTTAATAAGCAACAGATGAACATATCAGAGCCGGCCGGTGTGGCCGAGCGGTTCTAGGCGCTTCAGTCCGGAACCACGCGGCTCCTCCGGTCGCAGGTTCGAATCCTACGTCGGTCATGGATGTGTGTGAT
Organism: Schistocerca piceifrons; assembly: GCF_021461385.2. Classification (NCBI taxonomy): domain Eukaryota; kingdom Metazoa; phylum Arthropoda; class Insecta; order Orthoptera; family Acrididae; genus Schistocerca; species Schistocerca piceifrons. The sequence continues at coordinate 115,999,843 of NC_060142.1, forward strand.
GTCCTTAGGTTAGTAAAGTATAAGTAGTTCCAAGTGCTAGGGGACTGATGACCTCAGATGTTAAGTCCCATAGTGCTCAGAGCCAATTTAAACATATCAGAGATTTTAGTAATTAATAATATATTCTCCTTCGGTAATTACAACAGTCTGAGGTAGCTTTTCCATTCGGCGACTGCAGGAATCATGTGGTTTTCAGGCGAAGAACTCGCCGAGGCATGTTCGGGGCGCTTTTTCATCCACAAAGGAAAAATCCACAAAGGAAGTTCCTTGAATGTTGTTCGGGTGGAAAACGTGAAAACCTGAGGGCGCAAGATCAAGCGAATAGAGCAGGTGCGGAATGAGTTCCCAACCCAACTCCTGTATGCTGTTTTTTATCAGTTTAGCAGAATGCGGCCGGCTTTTATCGTGGAGTAGCATCACTTCACGCAGACTTCCTCATCGTTATTCTTGGACTGCGTCTACAAGACGTGTCACTTGTTGGCAATAAATGTCCGCATTGATGGTTAAACCTCGGGGAAGCAATTCGTAGTACACCACATCGTCGCTGTTCCATTACATGCCTAACATCACCTTTTGTGGATGAGCGCAGGTCTTTATACGGGGAGTTGCTTTGTTCGGACTCGAGCATTCCTTTCTTTCCCTTATGTTAGCCTAAAGGCACCAGTTCTCGTCACCAGTAACGATAGAGGATATTGTTCACGAGCCACATGATGACGCCGGCCGCTGTGGTCTCGCGGTTAAGGCGCTCAGTCCGGAACCGCGCGACTGCTACGGTCGCAGGTTCGAATCCTGCCTCGGGCATGGATGTGTGTGATGTCCTTAGGTTAGTTAGGTTTAGGTAGTTCTAAGTTCTAGGGGACTGATGACCACAGATGTTAAGTCCCATAGTGCTCAGAGCCATTTGAACCATTTGAACATGATGACAAGCAAGCAGAGATGTACATATGGCCGCCCGCTGATATCTGTGATTATGGCTCAGAGCACGTGGTACCCTTACACGTGACTTTTGAACCTTTCCCTTTGCACCAAATGTCGCACGATGGTGAAATGATCACAGTTCACCACATTTGGGTTGGGGTGTTTGGGGGAGGAGACCAGACAGCGAGGTCATCGGTCTCATCGGATTAAGGAAGGACGGGGATGGAAGTCGGCCGTGCCGTGTCAAAGGAACCATCCCGGCATTTCCCTGAAGCGATTTAGGGAAATCACGGAAAACGTAAATCAGGATGGCCGGACGCGGGATTGAACCGTCGTCCTCCCGAATGCGAGTCCAGTGTGCTAACCACCGCGCCACCTCGCTCGGTCACCACATTTGCCAGTTCTCGAGTACAATGACGTGGATCATTGTGGATTAACGCTTGTAAACGATCTTCATCAAACCACAAAGGTCTTCCTGAACGTGGAGAGTGACTAATGTTAAAACGATCCTCTTTACGACGATAAAACCATTTTTTTGCCGTGCTCTGTCCAACGGCATTATCCCCAAACAGGGCCCAATTGCTTCTGGCTGCCTCCGCTGCTGTCAACCCTCTACCGAACTCAAACAGAAGAATATGTCGGAAGTGTTCCGAATTCTCCACTTGGCACTCCAGTTTTTAGCGTCCACAGGTGAACTCACCATCTCCAAAAGACAAAATGTCGATATGTAAACTCAAATAGCAACAGTGAATTACAAATAGAATAAAACAATCTATAAATGAATCCACGGCATCCGGAATACCACGCTACGAACTTACGCACAAACCTAATAATAGTTTCTTTGCCTTCCGTGCGATCCGCGTATTCTAGTATTATTGCGCGTAGTATTAATTTTTTTTTATATAGTTTTAGATTTTTGTGGTTTGCGCGAGTCATAGGTTTAAAGACAGCGTCGCTTTGCTTAGTCATCGTATTGAAACTGTAAAGACACTGCAGCTCACTCCGATCAACTAAATATTATCGAATTTACCAGAGGCGTTGGGGAAGTTACATTGCTCAGTGCACTTTCGAGATGAATTGAATTTTGCGGTTCACCACGCTTTTGGAACAGATTTCCTCTGGCAATAAGCTTGTTATAGTGGGCTTATTTTCGAATTGCCAGTCCGTACGAGTGGTAATTTTAGACAGTCCACGACAGACTCAGCATGTGAATGACAGCACATTACATCTTGTGTAATGGTGGTGTTGTGAGATATGATACGCAGTGGGAAGATTCCTGAGACAGTGAAAATTTACAACACCACTGATATACCAGAAGCTAAGCGCAATTGGCAGCAATCTACGTTTAAGAACTTGATGTATACAAACTCCGATATTTACTGTATGCTGTGTGGGCGAAGCGAGTGCAGCCTCGCGTAACACTGCGTTCTTTTTTTTTTTTTTTTACACTCTATTGACTGTGATATATGGTTTTTGTTCTTGTACCAAACAATTTCTTCTGTTTTTAACTTTTTTGCGTTAGTTCTGCTTTGGAAATCGTTCGTTGCAGTTATGGACTAATTCTCGTATGAGCTGTTGTATACTGCTCGCTGTGTTAAATTTATTTCCGTTATCTCTTGTGTTTCCTTCTCTGAGTTAATTCTTGTGTTGTCTAACATGTTTTGTGTAATCCTTTTGACGTTTGCGCAGAAACTCAGACTCGTTTGTTACGTTGTTCAAATGGCTCTGAGCACTATGGGACTTAACATCTGAGGTCATCAGTCCCCTAGAACTTAGAACTACTTAAACCTAACCAACCTAAGGACATCACACACATCCATGCCCGAGGCAGGATTCGAACCTGCGACCGCAGCGGTCGCGCGGTTCCAGACTGAAGCGCCTAGAACCGTTCGGTCACACCGACCGGCTGTTACGTTGTGATTTTTTAAAATTTTCTCTGATGATTTCTTGTTTACAAAAAAACTAAATTCTCGTTCTTAATTATTTCCCTCCAAAATTTCCTTTGTTTCATCAGTTCTCCAGCTACTCCTTCTTCTTCACTGAGATGCATACAACAGCATACAGGCTACTTCTTACTTCATCTTGGTGAGTTTTGCAGTGACTCAGTTCCATTTTGTGCCATAAATATTTCGGCACAACCGGGAGGCTACTCCATCGTTTTTTTTTTTTTTTTTTTTTTTTTTTTACTGTCCCTGGTAACTGTTGGTACTATGCATTTCCGTAGACGTCAAATTTAGATAGTTGTTAATTATTCCATACTTGATTTCTAAGGTCTACGTCACGTTTTGTTTCGCATCATCAGCTGCATCTTCTCTTACAACATCTGGACTCTCGTCTCCCACATCTTCCTAACTTTATCGCATTTCTCACTTGCATTTCGACCAATGTCTCGCTCCAGTGTCGATATAGACACTTTTTCCCCCCCTTGACATGGCTGCGCACTTCCGCCAGATCTCCTGCCCGCCGAGCCAGCAACAACACTGGCGGCCCGTCAGCAGCAGCAGCGCAGGCAGATAAGCAACCTTATCTCGAGTGATAGCGCTATGGGCGCGCAAGGTCGTCCGCCTCGCTGCCAACACCTGCACTTCTCTGCGCTGCGCCGTTGCCTGCTCGGGACAAACACCGCGGACAATCTCTCTCACGGGATGAGGAAAGTGGCTGCAGGCTTTTCTCGTCAACTGGGTTCGCCTGAAGGGCGAAAACCGAAAGATAACAAACGGGAAAAATATGGACGGACTTTACACCTCCACATTTTGCGTACGTGCCGGTGATCCTGTAGTCAAAAAGCAATAGTGCGAAAATGGCCGCCAGTATCGCGTAGCGTTTGACATAAAAAAATAATAAAATTACACGAGGTTTTCCATGATAATGAAAGAAATTCTCTAATAGTACCATTTTGCAGTTGACATTATTGTCTACTGTTTTACGAAGGAAATTTTTTGGCTACCGTATTTGGTGCTGTAAAAACAGGGGTCGAACCCGTGAACCTTAAAATCGGTAGTGTGGCTCTCAGCCGGCCAGAGTGACCGAGCGGTTCTAGGCGCTACAGTCTGGAACCGCGCGACCGCTACGGTCGCAGTTTCGAATCCTGCCTCGGGCATGGATGTGTGTGATGTCCTTAGGTTAGTTAGGTTTAAGTAGTTCAAAGTTCAAGGGGACTGATGACCTCAGAAGTTAAGTCCCATAGTGCTCAGAGCCATTTGAACCATTTGTGGCTCTCAGGACTGCAACACCGAGCTACACCATTGCCACGTTCTAAATCTCGTACAGTTTGTGGTTCCAGTAAACTAATGAACCAGCTAGCTGTGAGAGACGTAAATTTCTGCTGTCATGAATACTGGAGTAACACTTTCAGGATTTACTGTATTTCTAGTCTATGACATGTACAGTCGCGAGATTGCAATTCGTTTTCGTTAAGCACGGCGACAACAGCGCGCCAAGCGGACAGAAACTACGCTGTTGAATACGATAACTGATACTGCGACGTCATACAGCTACACAATAACAAAGTTATGTTCACTACACTTCGGAACAAACCAGCTTATAAATACGCAAAATATGAAACTGGTACGAAACGCAGTACCTGCATTATTTAAACTACCAGGAAAGGAAGCATAGATGTAGGTGAAGAGAAATGTACCGCACACGTGTGATGACAAAACGACAAAAACAATAAGCAGATGATTACGGAACAAACAATTCCGAAATTATTGCTACACTAGAGCCACAAATATGAATATTGTTCAGCACAGTCGTCTTTTTAAGAAGAAGTAATGGTACAAATGGCTCTGAGCACTATGGGACTTAACATCTGAGGTCATAACTCCCGTAGACTTAGTTCTACTTAAACCTAACTAACCTAAGGACAGCACACAACACCCAGCCATCACGAGGCAGAGAAAATCCCTGACCCCGCCGGGAATCGAACCCGGCTGAAGAAGTAATTACATTAAACAAATATTAGTTAGTGAGAAAGTTTGGTGAAATGCAACAACGAGCAAATTTTCAGAGTTTGCGAAAAATTACTGTGTGTCGAAGAAAGTGCTCATAGGAACAGTCAGCAACAGAAATATATGCTTCTTGTGGATATATTCTCTGTGTTTATATTCCCTAGCTCTCAGTGGGATATGCTGCAATTATATGCAGTGTCGAGATTATTTATTCGTGGAGAGATTGTAAGTTATAGTAGGTTACATCATTTCACGCATTAACTTTGGCTCTAGAAGTAGACGAGTTGGGAGCGGCTTTGGAAGGAAGCCCAAGAGAAATTGTTGCGCCATTTAGCACTTCGCAGGCTAATGTGTTAGTAGTATCCGGTCGCGGGGCTGTGGACAAACTGAAACAGATGTCACAGAGTAGAGGTAGTGCATAGTCTGACCAAATTAGATATTGTTTCCCGACGTCAGTAATGCAACTTTGCTATTAAAGTCTGTACATTTTGAAGCGATTGATCGTGGAAATATACTAATATAACAACTCGTACTACTGTCATAGACGGATTGGTCTTTAGTGTTGCGTTGTCGTGCATTAAATAACGTAACTGTTCGCTTGCGCAAACAAGGTTGTTCAAGTATCTATCAGGAATGGGATGAAATTAACGGTGAAAGAATATCAATGATTAGATTCGCTGACGACAGTGCAATACTCAGTCAAAGCGAGAAAGAATTATGGGACGTACTAAATGACGTCAACAGTCTGTCGAGCACAGAATGTAGACTTAGAGTAAATCGAAAAAAGACGAAAGTAATCAAGTGTAGCAGAAATGAGATTAGTTCAAATGGCTCTGAGCACTATGGGACTCAACTGCTGTGGTCGTCAGTCCCCTAGAACTTAGAACTACTTAAACCTAACTAACCTAAGGAAATCACACAACACCCAGTCATCACGAGGCAGAGGAAATCCCTGACCCCGCCGGGAATCGAACCCGGGAACCCGGGCGTGGGAAGCGAGAACGCTACCGCACGACCACGAGCTGCGGACTTTACGTAGGTAAACTGATCATTATTCAAATGTAGACTAAAAATCAAACTGATTTTGGTAGCTTCAAATTAATACCTCTAGTTCAATGTAATGACCACATCTATAAGAATAAAATTTAGTATTCCTGTTTGCAGTAGCCCAATTAGTTTGATCATAGAAATTTAGCCGATTCTCTTAAGGAAAACATTGCAATTGTTTTACCTGACCACGACTTTTTAACTTTTAAATACTGTTTTAGTGTTATAAAATTCCAAAAGTAACGCAAGTAACTACATTTGCGTGAATTAATATGTTTCTAAAATTCGGTATAAGACGCAATTTGCTAAACTTATTTAATACCTGAATTCTATACAGGCTCATCTGGATTGACTAAATTTAAACTGCACTGCGTGTACTGTTTCGTATAACCTTTCCATTGAGATATGAGTTATCGAAGGGTAACAACGTTTTATAAATGTGTAAATCTCGAAGCCAAGCGTTTCACCAGCGTATTTCTTATTAATTTCGTTGCCTTCCCGGTTTCATATACGAGACGTGGTGATTGTCGAAGAGCAAAGTAAATCAAGTATAAACCACAATTAAATTGCTTCCGAAGATATATTTATACAAGTAGGTCATCGCAAACATGGTTGAAATTATTAAGCTTGAGAAATATTTCTTTCTTTTAGCAATTAGCAGGAACATAAAGGGCGTATAATGTAATTCTATGAACAAAACTATCATGTATAATGATCTGACGCGTTTCTATTTATTTACTGGTTTTCTTTAACGACATTGAGTACAACTCTTTACTGAAGCATTCGATACACGGCCTATTTCGTTACAGACTGTTGTATCCTTACAAAATTCAACACTTGCAGATGCTGCAACCAATCGCTTTAGTGAGACGTTGAGAATCAACCGAAACCAATCGATTTAGTGAGACATCGGTAATCAGCAAAGTGAACTTTCTACGAAGGTATTCAGACTGCGTGTCAGAAGTGCTATGGACAGACGAGACCAACTTTTCACTTATTTGGTATGTAAATAACACCCACAATACGACAGAGAGCGGTGGCGAATGTACACTCCTTTGCAGTAGAAAACGGTGACAGTGGAGCGAGTCAGTCTGCGTCTTTGCAGCCTCGTTTGAGGAAGTTAACGGCGGTACATTGCGAACTTTTTGCGTCACAGGCTGCCATTACAAAGAGACACGGCACAGCGCGGCAATCGCGTGGGATGGAACGGCAGGCATCACACGATAACCGAGAACAAAACGGCGTTTCCCCGCGTGAATGGCTGCCGACGTCTCCACACAGAACGCGTGCCGCCTTTTCGTATTTATTTACTTTTTTACCGGTCTCTGCACACACCTATAAAGCAAGTCTAAACTTACACTGAAGCGCCAAAGAAACTGGTATAGGCATGCCTATTCAAATACAGAGATGCGGTCGGCAGAACCTTTATAAGACAACAAGTGTCTGGCGCAGTTATTACATCGTTTTCTGCTGCTACAATGGGAGGTTATCAAGATTTAACTGATTCTGAACGTGGTGTTATAGTCGGCGCACGAGCGACGGACACAGCATCTCGGAGGTAGCGCTGGAGATTTTCCCTTAAACGACCATTTCACGAATGTACCGTGAATATCAGGAATCCGGTAAAACATCAAATCTCCGACATCGCTGCGGCCGCAAAAAGATCTTGTAAGAACGGGACCAACGACGACTGAAGAGAATCGTTCAACGTGACAGGAGGGCAATCTTTCGCCAAATTGCTGCAGATTTCAAAGCTGGGCCATCAACAAGTATGAGCGTGTGAACCGTTCAACGAAACATCATCGATATTGGGCTTCACGAGCCGAAGGACCACTCGTGTACCCTCGATGACTGCACTACACAAAGCTTTACGCCTCGCCTGGGCTCGTCAACACCAACATTGGACTGCTGATGACTGGAATCATGTTGCCTGGTTGGACGAGTCTCGTATCAAATTGTATCGAGCGGATGGACGCTTAGGGTTAAGGAGACATAGATATTTATATACCGCTTGTGGAATTCGTGTTAAAAACTGAAATTAAATTTTAACTTCAGTGTGTGTGTGTGTGTGTGTGTGTGTGTGTGTGTGTGTGTGTGTGTGTAGGTGTGTGTAGGTGTTTATTTTGCGTAATTAGAAACCTGTGGGTTAACCAAGAGGCCGCAGTACTTAATTGTGTGTCATCAACCAATCAATGAAAATGTTTTAAAAGCTTCTGAAATTGTAGAGAAGATGTATTACGCCGTCAGAGGATAGGCAACCTTATACATTGAAGAGCCAAAGAAACTGCTACACCAGCCTAATATCGTGTAGGGCCCCCACGAGCACGCAGAAGTGCCGCAATATGACGTGCCATGGGCTCGACTAATGTCTGGAGCAGTGCTGGAGGGAATTGACACCATGAATCCTGCAGGGCCGTCCATAAATCCTTAAGAGTACGAGAGGGTGGAAATCTCTTCTGAACAGTACGTTGCAAGCCATCCCAAATATACTCAATAATGCCTGGAGAGTTTTTTGGCCAGCGGAAGTGTTTAAACTCAGAAGAGCGATCCTGGAATCACTCTGTAGCAATCCTTCTGGAATTACGCGCAATGGACACGAATGGATGCATGTGAGCAGACAGGATGCTTACATACGTGTCACCTGTCAGAGTCGTATCCAGACGTATCAGGGGTCCCACATCAATCCAGCTGCACACGCCCCACGCTATTACAGAGCCTCCACCAGCTTGAACAGTCCCCTGCTGACATGCAGGGTCCATGGATTCATGAGGTTTTCTCCATACCTGTACTCGTCCATCCCTTCGATACAATCTGAAACGAGACTCGTTCGACCGAGCGACATGGTTCCAGTCATCAACAGTCCAATGTTGACGTGCCCAGGCGAGGCGTAAAGCTTTGTGCCATGCAAAAAAATGGTTCAAATGGCTCTGAGCACTATGGGACTCAACTTCTGAGGTCAATAGTCCCCTAGAACTTAGAACTAGTTAAACCTAACTAACCTAAGGACAGCACACACATCCATGCCCGAGGCAGAATTCGAACCTGCGACCGCAGTGGTCTTGCGGTTCCAGACTGCAGCGCCTAGAACCGCACGGCCACTTCGGCCGTGTGCCATGCAGTCATCGAGGGTACACGAGTGGACCTTCGGCTCAGAAAGCCCATATCGATGACGTTTCCTTGAATGGTCCGCACGCTGACACTTGTTGATGGTTCAGCATTGAAATCTGCAGCAATTCGCGATGGGTTGCACGTCTGTCACGTTGAAACATTATCTTCAGTCGACGTTGGTTCCGTTCTTGCAGCATCTTTTTCCGGCCGTAGCGATGTCGGAGATATGATGTTTTACCGGTTTCCTGATATTCACGGTACATTCGTGAAATGGTCGTACGCGAAAAACCCCATTTCACCGCTACGTCGACGATACTGTGTCCATCGCCCGTGCGCCGACTATAACACGACTATAACCTTGATATCCTGCCATTGTAGCAGCAGTACCCGATCTAACAACTGTGCCAGACAGTTGTCTTACATAGTCAAAATGGCTCTGAGCACTATGGGACTTAACATCTGAGGTCATCAGTCCCCTAGAACTTAGAACTTCTCAAACCTAGCTAACGTAAGGACATCACATACATCCATGCCCGAGCGCCTAGAACCGCGCGGTCACACCGGCCGGCCTTACATAGTCGATGGGACCACAGCGCCGTATATCTCTGTTTTTTAATACGCATGCCTATAGCAGTTTGTTTGGCGTTTCAGTGAACAATCAGTGCTATTGAGTTAGGAAACTGGCTTTGTATTTTCTTTCTTAGGCAAAATGAAACGTTGTATTGACAGAATAAAGTATGTACATACTACATAATGATAGGACCTGATATTACTCTACATCCAGCCAATCAGTAAAAAGATTTGCATCCATTTTTTATAGAAAAGCACATTACGTAGCCGCGCGGGATTAGCCGAGCGGTCTTGGGCGCTGCAGCCACGGACTGTGCGGCTGGTCCCAGAGGAGGTTCGAGTCCTCCCTCGGGGACGGGTGTGTGTGTTTCTCCGTAGGATAATTTAGGTTAAGTAGTGTGTAAACTTAGGGGCTGATGGCCTTAGCAGTTTTAAGTCTATTCTAAATTTTCTTATCTTCCACAAGTAAATTAAATTTATTTTAACTGCTGTACTCACCTTTGATATTTAATTTGCAATCGTTTCTCAAGCTTTATCTTTAGCGTTCCCGTTGCTGTATTCCGGATGCTATGGTCATAAATACATGGATATTTCTCGGCAAACCAAGGAAATGTACAGTGAACTCAGATATCGTCTCTCATTTTCCTGGATACAGAGACGATAGCATAACCAAAGCAGAACGTTGTGTGAGCTGTCAGCCGGACAGAATATGCGCGTTGCAGAACAGCAGCATTCGTCTGGCGGTGACATGGCCCGCCATATGACTCAGCCACGTATCTGCAGTCCGCTAGGCGCAGCTCCATTAGACTGTGTGTGTGTGTGTGTGTGTGTGTGTGTGTGTGTGTGTGTGCGCTCTCCACGCTAGTTGCATGCCTTGTGCCACGTCACTCTTGTGCGCGCTCTGCCTTTTAACGGAATCCCTCGAACGAGGGACGCACGCAACCGACAGGAAGTGGCGGCCAGCGCCTCTGCTGAGGCATACACTACGTTTACGTGCGACTCACAGACGCCGCGCTTTCCAGTCAGCCGACTTTCTCATTTCCGCTTCTGTCTGGTCCAGGAGACACTGCAATATCAGTTCTATAACTGCGGCTCTGGATGCCGGCTTTTCGCTCTTATACATTCTGGGTGTTCACAGATTTTTAAATTCATGCGAAATTAATAATAGCATTATGCTATATAACAGTTATGCTCACCAACATATTTATAAGACTTCAGCCGCTGTCAATAACAATAATAATAATAATAATAGATTTTAAAAAGGCATTTGAGTCGGTTGATAGGGAAACATTAGATAAAGTGATCAGAGAATCTGGCATCAAATCTAAAGTAGCAAACCATATTCGTGAAACGCTCAAAAGTAAAGTTTCGGGGTGAAACATCGAAGGCATTCAACACAAAAACAGGTGTAAGGCAAGTTGATGGCCTGTCTCCACTCCTCTTTAACTGAGTAGCAGAGAAAATAGTAATAGAATGGAAACAGAAACTAAAAGAACAGAAGCTATCACCAATCAGACTGGGAACTAAAAACAAAGATATTGAAATTCACTGTTTAGCATTTGCGGACGATTTTGCCATTCTTTCTGAAAACCTAACAAATGATGGAGTGCAAATAAATCTCTTAGAAGAAATAGTCAACAAAGCAAGTTTAAGAATTTCTGTAGAAAAAACAAAATGTATGACAAGTATAAAAAATGCTCCTGAATCTCTAGCAATAGATATTGGCCAGATAAAGAGGGGAAATAAATGTAAATATTTGGGAGAAATTATCCAAGAAAATGGCTTAGAAAAATTCGCTGTAGAAGGAAGAGTACATAAAATGGAGAGCGCTTAAGGAATAACTTGGAATTTCTACAACAAAAGGTATTTGTCTAAAAACTAGAAGATACAGCACTACAACACAGTAGTAAAACCAGAATGTCTTTATGCAAGCGAATGTGTAGTACTGAACTACAAATCACACTAACTTGAAGTCCTAGAAAGAAAAATCGTTCGAAAAATACTTGGTCAACCAAAAAAGACAGAACTATGGAAATTAAGAAGCAATGAAGAAGTTTATAGCAACAAAGAAACATAAATCAAACACTGCGGAAGAGGCACTGCTATTTTTTTGAACAACAATTGGTTAACCAAGCAGATTTTTAAATGTTTTCGGGACAAGAAGTCAACAATAGCTTGAATTCAAGAATGGCGACCCACAACGAGGCCCTTTTTAAGCTCTGGCGCTGATAACTAGGAGCAGATATCTAGGACGGTTGATATTTTAAAAATATCCTGAATCCGACATATCGATATTTAAAAATATCATTAGTAACCCTAGATATATCGAAAAATATATCAACGTATCCAAGGAGAAAGTATTGACGTACCTGCCTATAAAAATATCATTTGTACATTGTAAATATACTGCCAGTATATTTACGTACTGATTTGTTATTAGATACTCTATTCAACAAGCTAGCAGTATGCCTATCCCCCTTAGAGCAAGCATTGAAAGGAAAACGATGCACGTTCACGCTTGGCGATAACCATCTTTGGCAAAGTGGTTAAGTCCATGTAAGTGGTGTCCCATGGGTCCGTCGTTCGGTTTGGTCACATATCGGATTTGTACAAAACACTTCATGTCGACTTCCTTGTTTTATTACTTCTGCACATTTGTAATGTCAAAATTGCGTGATGAAGTTAAACGTTGAAGTTTCTTCTGGGAAAGCTGGGCACAGATTACGTCAGCATTTACTCTCGCACGTCTCCGCCCACCGCAAGGACCAATCTTCTCATTTACATTTCTGTTCATTAGTTTCAGTAACAGTTTTTGAGGAACGCCGGATTGAAGAAATAGCACACCAGTTGCGTTTGAAAATTATTTCTTAACGGAACTACTGTGCTATTTCTTCACATCGGTCATGTTGTCATTCTATTCACACCGCCAGTCCCCAGTGCAATTGCACTTATTCTATACGTGCTTCAAATAGTTAAAGAGAAGGACTGCACGTGTTGAAAGCTCAAAAAGTAGTAAGATTCCTTCACACAGTGAAAGTAAAATTGTTTTCTATTACAATTTCAAAAGAAAAACTTCAAAGATTTACCGAAATTGTGAAAAAAATATAAAATAAAAAAATCGGCGCTCGATATGCCATTTTGCTATCGACATAATGAGGGAAAGAGAATCGCCGATATACAACGAACTTTTTGGTAAGTGTATCGATTTTTAGTCAGCAGACCTACTGATACCGCTGTCTCACATGAGTACGAGGCATCTCCGTGTTCTTCAAAGTGATCACTCAACGTCTGACGTTGTTCACGCCCCTTGTATGTCCTCCCAGACCTGGTAATAACACTAAACACGAACAACACTAAACCGGTCCGGTAGCTGTCATAGAGAACCGCAGTTCTAATCATTCACATAGTAACCGATGGTGTGCACGTGTACATCCGACCACGTCTTCTGTGTGCTTCCCTTCTCTGCCGGATAGCCGTGCGTCTTAAAGCGCCATTTCCGGGACGGGCAGATGCGCAGCCCTAGACCAAATCCGCCCGACAGGTTAACGACGAGGGTAGCTGTGCTGGCCAGCCTGGATGTGGTGTTTTTGGCGGTTTTCCACATCCCGCTAGGTGGAGGAGGAGGAGGTGATTCGTGTTCAACGACCCGTCGACTGCGACGTCATTAGAGACGGAGCACAAACTCGGATCAGGCAAGGAGGGACAAGGAAATCGGCCGTGCCCTTCCTTTTAAAAGAACCATTCCAGTATTTACCTGAAGCGATTTAGGGAAATCACGGAAAAACCAAATCAGGACGGCCGGACGCGAGTTTGAAGGGTCGTCCTGCAGAATGCGAGTCCAGTGTGCTAACCACTAGCCGGCCGCTGTGGCCGAGCGGTTCTATGCGCTTCAGTCCGGAACCGCGCTGCTGCTACGGTCGCAGGTTTGAAACCTGCCTCGGGCACGAATGTGTGTATTGTCCTTAGGTTAGTTAGGTTTAAGTAGTTCTAAGTTTGAGGGGACTGATGACCTCAGATGTTAAGTCCCATAGTGCCTAGAGCCACTTTTTGGTAACCACTGCGCCACCTAGCTCGGTCACTCCAGTAGGTGAATGCCGAGCTGATGATAGCCAGGTCCCGCCTCAGTTATATGTTTCGAAGCAAACTTTCGCTCACTTTGACTAGAATAATACCACGGGCAGAGAGCTGTGGTACAGATACTCCGTCCCAGGGGGTAACGGGGTGGTGATAGGGATGGCATCCAGCCACCCCATAAACTAACCTTATCAAACCCATTAATGAACGTGTCGAATCTGCGGCGTGGTGGGGCACTGGCACAAGGAAGAAATGTGTGTTACGGAGGTATCGATAAACTCACTTCAAAAAAATGGTGCAAATGGCTCTGAGCACTATGGGACTTAACATCTATGGTCATCAGTCCCCTAGAACTTAGAACTACTTAAACCTAACTAACCTAAGGACATCACACAACACCCAGTCATCACGAGGTAGAGAAAATCCCTGACCCCGCCGGGAATCGAACCCGGGAACCCGGGCGTGGGAAGCGAGAACGCTACCGCACGACCACGAGCTGCGGACAAACTCACTTCATCCGGTTCTGTAGTGTCAGCAATATCCCACTTCCTATGTATCTACTCTACCAACAAGGAATAAAGAACAGGGTAGAAAGTTCTCAGGTGTGCATACTGACGAAAACTTTAACTGGAAAAAAGCATATAGTAGACAAACTAAAACGTCCAAGTTCGACCATTCTTGCGATATGAATAACAGTCAATTCTGTGGTTATAGAAGTCAGTAGGTTAATATATTTTGCATACTTTCATTCATTGATGTCTTATGGGATAATATTCAGGGCTCAGCATATTTATACACTTATGTAATTTTTTATGGAGAATGCATCTGAGTGTGAGAGATGTCGGCCGTTGTGGCCGAACGGTTCTAGGCGCTTCAGTCCGGAACCGCGCGACTGCTACGGTCGCAGGTTCGAATCCTGCCTCGGGCATGGATGTGTGTGATGTCCTTAGGTTAGTTAGTTTTAAGTAGTTCTAAGTTCTAGGGGACTGATGACCTCAGATGTTACGTCACATAGTGCTCATAAACATTTGAGTGTGAGAGTAACTGAGATATTCACGACTCCGTCAGTATACGATAAAACGATCTGCATTACCCTATAATGAATCTAACTTTGGCAAAAAAGCGGTGAAGTATGCAGCTATAAAACTCTTTGTCAATCCACGCATGGAAGTAAATTGTCTGAAAGATAGCAGAACTGTTTTCATATTTAGATTAAACAAGTTTCTCTTTGACAACTCCTTATACACCGTAACGGAATCTTTGAACAGAAATTATTAGTCATAAATACAGAAGTGTAAAAGATTAGCATAAATATTTTTCATCGAATGAAGTATAAGTTCTTTGTTTGTACATTTGCGATGTTCCATATCGTGACGTTATCGTGAGTCTGATAAACAGAACACATAAATAACTAACGCTTCACACCCGATACTGATTGAGGCAGCAAAATCAATTAAGGCTTGAAATTTCTATAAGTTGGAAAATAGTTTTGGAAGTTTTGATGTCATCTGCTCGAAGTAATACCCGGGCCATACTCTTCCCGTGGCACGCTTTTAATCTGTCGGCTGCCGACACAAAGTTTCATTACAGGTGAAGACAGCCTCCTCCCTACAGCGAGCTGCTATCACACATGTCACGACTGTCAAAGACACGCATCTAATTGCTAAAAACGGACTCTGTTTTGAGACTTAATCTCCCCCAGAAATGCCTCGGATTCTCAAGAGCTTCTACGTCCGTCAATCACTCAGGCCGATCTGATAAAAGAAATTCTTGTTTTGACAAGCTGCCTTAGCAAAAAAAGAGATATCCTGATTTATAGTAGTCCGAAGGACACACTAATCTAACCTGCGGAGTCTAAATTGAACTTGTGAACTCGGTTCTCTGCCGCTTTCACACGTATCATGTCCAAATACTTCACTTCGGAACGAGACCTTAATTACTTTTCTTTTCTTTTCGAGGCACTAGCGTTTGGCTATTAGACCATAGACACATTCGTCATTCGCACTGACGCATCACAAACATTAAAAGTGTATCGCTCGATTACTTGTTGCAGTGGATTTGCTTATCGTTCATTATCGCAGATCCCACAACTACACAACTGCGCATTTGTAATCCACACCAGTGTTCGAAGCGGTACTTGAAATCTCCACCACCGGTTAGCGCAGGATGAACCAGCGATATCACAGTTAACGCAAAAAATGATCCCTCCAATAATAACAAAAAAGGTTACTGTAGCTGTTGATCAGCTACAAGGTGTGGTACGTCCTGCGGTTGTTTCGCTGGAAGCGATCTGAACAGAAGATTATAGTCCCGTAATAGTGAGGAAGAACATACACTCCTGGAAATTGAAATAAGAACACCGTGAATTCATTGTCCCAGGAAGGGGAAACTTTATTGACACATTCCTGGGGTCAGATACATCACATGATCACACTGACAGAACCACAGGCACATAGACACAGGCAACAGAGCATGCACAATGTAGGCACTAGTACAGTGTATATCCACCTTTCGCAGCAATGCAGGCTGCTTTTCTCCCATGGAGACGATCGTAGAGATGCTGGATGTAGTCCTGTGGAACGGCTTGCCATGCCATTTCCACCTGGCGCCTCAGTTGGACCAGCGTTCGTGCTGGACGTGCAGACCGCGTGAGACGACGCTTCATCCAGTCCCAAACATGCTCAATGGGGGACAGATCCGGAGATCTTGCTGGCCAGGGTAGTTGACTTACACCTTCTAGAGCCCGTTGGGTGACACGGGATACATGCGGACGTGCATTGTCCTGTTGGAACAGCAAGTTCCCTTGCCGGTCTAGGAATGGTAGAACGATGGGTTCGATGACGGTTTGGATGTACCGTGCACTATTCAGTGTCCCCTCGACGATCACCAGTGGTGTACGGCCAGTGTAGGAGATCGCTCCCCACACCATGATGCCGGGTGTTGGCCCTGTGTGCCTCGGTCGTATGCAGTCCTGATTGTGGCGCTCACCTGCACGGCGCCAAACACGCATACGACCATCATTGGCACCAAGGCAGAAGCGACTCTCATCGCTGAAGACGACACGTCTCCATTCGTCCCTCCATTCACGCCTGTCGCGACACCACTGGAGGCGGGCTGCACGATGTTGGGGCGTGAGCGGAAGACGGCCTAACGGTGTGCGGGACCGTAGCCCAGCTTCATGGAGACGGTTGCGAATGGTCCTCGCCGATACCCCAGGAGCAACTGTGTCCCTAATTTGCTGGGAAGTGGCGGTGCGGTCCCCTACGGCACTGCGTAGGATCCTACGGTCTTGGCGTGCATCCGTGCGTCGCTGCGGTCCGGTCCCAGGTCGACGGGCACGTGCACCTTCCGCCGACCACTGGCGACAACATCGATGTACTGTGGAGACCTCACGCCCCACGTGTTGAGCAATTCGGCGGTACGTCCACCCGGCCTCCCGCATGCCCACTATACGCCCTCGCTCAACGTCCGTCAACTGCACATACGGTTCACGTCCATGCTGTCGCGGCATGCTACCAGTGTTAAAGACTGCGATGGAGCTCCGTATGCCACGGCAAACTGGCTGACACTGACGGCGGCGGTGCACAAATGCTGCGCAGCTAGCGCCATTCGACGGCCAACACCGCGGTTCCTGGTGTGTCCGCTGTGCCGTGCGTGTGATCATTGCTTGTACAGCCCTCTCGCAGTGTCCGGAGCAAGTATGGTGGGTCTGACACACCAGTGTCAATGTGTTCTTTTTTTCCATTTCCAGGAGTGTATAAGAGAACAGAGTGTTTGCATCAACAGTCCAGCTTTTGTTAGAAGCAACTTTTGTTAGAGGCAAAATGTTCACTTTTGTTAAAAGCAACTTTTGTTAGAGGCATAATATTCACTGACGCATCCAGTGATTCTAGGCGTATTTCAACAACTTTTGTTACGGTGACTGTATGTCAAGTGATGTAGAGTTCCCCAGTTGACCATCTCAGATGATGTTAAAATTTTTTGTGCAGATCTGCTGAACGAGTAAATGAAGATATTCACATATTTCCACTAATTTTAGCACTCAGTGAGTAGGATCCTCTGCAGCTAAGGACGATAAAATGTTGCTATGAGGCGTGAAAAAACTTAAGTGTTGTATTTCAGTGAGCAGATGTGCTAAAGTTTCAAAACTTGGGAATATGGTTGAATGGTTTGCATCGAGCACGTTCTGTAAATTTGATATCATTGGACGTCTATTTTTGCTTCAAGTCGCACTCGAAGTAGTCAACAAATTTCGTAACGACAGAATCTCTCTCGAGTTCCACTGGATTGTCCTCTTCACATAAATGGTATATGAAGCTGTCATTTTGTTACACTGACAAGTTTTATCACTTTGGTGTTTACAGTTGATGGGACTGCCGGAGGTGCGGCTGATCAAAGTGAAATGCTGGAATCGTGGAAATCTTATATTTTGCGGAGAAAAGAATGCTCTATCAAATGATGACTAGCGCAAGCATTGATAGGGAGTCCTTCTGGGACATGAGGATTTAATAGTCCCTTATTTGTCTGCATTTTTTGGTCAACATCACTTCCGGATACACTGAGAAGGCAAAATATTATGAGCACGTTCGTAATAGCGTGTTTATTCACCTTTGGAACGTAATGTAGCAGCAGTTTCGTCTACCAATGATTCGACAAGTCCTTGGCAGGTTTCCGGAGGTATGTAGCACCAGTCATGGACCCTTTGATCACCACCACAGACCCCATGGGAGCCCAGGTGAAAATCCCCCATAGCGTATACTACCCCTGTCGGCCTGCATCAGTGGCGACATGTTTAGGGAAGCCGTTCGCGTGGATGACGACGTATCCGCACTGGGACTGTTGATATTTTTAAAAATATCGGGAATCCGTCACATCGATATTTAAAAAATATCGTTATCAGCGCTCGTTGCATCGAAAAAAATTACAAATATATCAATATATAGACGAAAAAAGTATCGACATATCGGCCTAAAAACATATCTGCTACACATTATAAATATAAAAAACTAACAGTTTTAGAACCGTATATTTAAATATTGATTTATTACAACTTTAAACATAGCTGTGTGCAGCAACCGTGAAAATATTTTCTATAGTAAAGACAGCCCACTGGTTGCAATGGATTTTGTAGTCGAATTGACCATGGTTTCGACTCCTAAACTAAGGGAGTCTTCATCAGAATTTATATTACATACGTAAGAAGTTGAGCATAACAGCTCTCGTCATACAATTTTAACGCCACAAAGGCCACGTCACACAATAAAACATCCTACGTAAAAGTTTTACTGTCATTTCTAGTTAAAAATTAAAGATTGCCACTAAGGGCTGCTTGTGTATATTGAAACAAGTGGCATCAGACTCGGTGGCGTTAAAATTGTATGACGAGAGCTGTTATGCTCAACTTCTTACGTATGTAATATAAATTCTGATGAAGACTCCCTTTGTTTAGGAGTCGAAACCATGGTCAATTCGACTATAAAATCCATTGCAACCAGTTGGCTGTCTTTACTATAAAAAATACTGATTTATTATTAGATACTCTGTACATCAACAAGCTAGCAGCCTGCTAGAGGAACAGGAAGAATTGAAACGAAAACGATGCACGTTCACGCATGGCGATAACCAATTTTGTTAACAATGGTAACTACGTGTAAGTGGCACAGTAAAAGGTGTGCCTTCACGTATGCGATCTGCCTGGAACAGTTCATATCTAGTTCGCCGTTTTTTCATTTTTGCAAACGCCAGCGAACCAGCAGTCGTAGTGTGAAAACTGCGCGGTGAAGTTAAACGTGGCAGTTTCTGTTGGTAGCGCCGAGTCCCGATTACGTCAGCATTTCGCCTCACCCGCCTCCTCTCCCCACAAAGACCAATCTTGTCATTCAGATTTTTGTTCATCTTGTTTTCTAACGCTACTGTTGTGCTATTTCTTCACTTCGGAAATCTTCTTATTGCATTCACACCGCTACCGGTCAGTGGAATCAGACTTCTCCTTTGTGCCACCTGTACTTGTTTCACACAGTCAAAGAGAAAGACTGGAGTGATGAAAGCTCAAAAAGGTAGTAAGACTCCATCACACAGCAAAAGTAAAATTATGTTATACTACAATTTCAAATATTTACCAAAAATAGAAAGAAAAATAAAGTAAAATAAAAATATCGGCACTCGATATTGCCGATTTGATATCTATATATTGGTGGTGCAAGTATCGCGTATGACTATCAATAATACGTGGACCAGATATCGATACATCGATATTTTGTCCACAGACACGGCCATTGACCTGGTGTTACAGGAAAAGTGATTCATCCGACTGGGCGGCCCTCTTTCATTGATCCACAGTCCAACATCGATGACTGCCGTCGTAACTGACAATCTCTCTGGGTCAGGTCACCACGGAAGATCTATTTTGAGACACTCGATCAACAACGCGCGCCGAATAGTGTGCTCCGAAACACTTGTGGCTGGATATTGTACCGTGTGTTCAAAACTGCTACAGATCGTCGCCTGTCCTTCCTTTACACGGTGGGCAGCCTCTTATACGCGGCGTGGACGTCCACACCTATACGTGGTTTCATCGTCCTTCAACCAATTTGGACGCTGACGAATATAGTAAGCGACACAGCAGGCCAGCTTCCCCGTTTCCGCGACGACCGCTCCCATGTTCCGAGCCATAAGACTCCGCCTTTTATAAAAGTCGCTTACGTCAGTGGACTTGCCCCATTTGCGGCTCCCCATCGCCGCTAGAACGAGTCCTCAGTCTTCCATCCCATCCTTATCCCGCCACGCGCCTGCAGCACCTCCGGGCAGCACTCCGTCTCAAGATGGGCAGTGGTCATAATGTTTTGTCTCTACAGTGTATGCTCGTTTTTCGAGCGGGGCATGACGCGCGGCCCTTGTAAGCCACCCACGCACGAACGCACGCACGCACACAGGCAGGCAGCAGGGTGGTGCCGGCGAGATAGCGCTGAGCCGGACTCACCTGCGCGGCTGCGGGGGGCGTCGGCGGCGGCGGGGGCGGCGGTCACGTGGCCCTCCCACTGCTGGGCCGGCCGCCACTCGTCTGCAACACAGAGAGGGAACACGTCAGCGAGCGGCTCCTCTGCTTCCGTCACTGCTTGAGCCCCACCACTGTAGCCAGGCTAGCCGAGGGTATACCCAGGCAACGTGTTGCAAGCCAGGAACACGTCACCAGGTACACAGCGTAAGCAAAATAAAACTGACCTGCAAAATATTTCACGCACCTTCAGATAGGCAACCCATCTTACATCTCCCACCCCCAAGTTGCGTACCTTAAGGGGCGTGATATTTTTTTAATTTTTTTTTTCGAGCCAATTTTACACGTAGTTCACACTGAGACGATACAATATGCAATGCAGCACACTTTAATGAAGGTTCCGCGATGCGACGCTTAAAAGTGCGACACTTGTGTTCCCACTGGGATGACACGATACACGATACAATACACAATGCGACTCACCATATGACAAGCAATGAGATGGCACGAACCATGTTTCTGTTCCATTCCAAATGCAATCGTGAATTCTTATGGAGAGAACTTTATTTTCGTTTGTCATTGCTTGAAGCTCAAAGAACTGAAAAAGATGGTATCAAACATAGTTTGGCTGTGGTATCTCGTCAGCTTCCCCAGCACGAACACAAATTGCACAGATTCTACAGAATGAGCCCAAACAGGTTCCACTTTTTGGAGCAACTAGTCTCGTCTACTCTGACAAAACAGGACACACATTCTAGACCTGGTGCTTCTTCTGCTGAGAAGCTACTGATTACAATAAGTTAAGTTGGTGCAAGTGTTTAGCGACGTAAAAAATATAACTACGAAAAGTTTATTTTTTATTTCATTCAATGTAGTACATATACATGTGAAAAATGGTTACAAATTTAAAAAGCTAGGATAGTATTTCTACAACTCTTCAGTTTCGAGCAGCACTGAGAAGAAACGTTGCTAGATTTGAAGAGCAGTCAGTCACCATCGATGGTGTAGCAGTGGGTCACGAACTCTGTGTAAGGGTAGACATTGAAACTCAAGAAATGGAAGCAGCCCATGATGACAAGGAAAATCTTTTCATTTTTGTAAGTTTTTCATCACCAGTTTCAGCTTACGAAAAAGAGAAACACAAAGGCGTTCCATGTACCGCACAACAGGCTGCGCAAACAAGTTCTCCACGTACGCGTACACCACCATTACTCTACCACGCAAACATAGGGGTTACATTCGTCTGGTGTGAGACGTTCCCAGGGGTGTCCACCGGGGGCCGAACCGCACAATAACCCTGGAAGAGTAGTTTGGTGTGGGGCGGTGGAGGGGTGAAGTGTGGACTGCGGTAGTCGCCGTGGGATTGTGGACCACTGCGGCTGCGGCAGGGACGGAGCCTCTCCGTCGTTTCTAGGTCCCCGGTTAACACAACATCAGTGGAGATTCTGACTAGGACCAGATAACTGTTTCACTTCCGTTGTGTATTTAATATAAAGACAAGCACACGAGTTTAAGGTGGATAACTGTTTGTGAGGAAATAGTTTTGGTAATACGTAGACTTTTATAGAGTGGGAGGTAAAATCAGGGCTAAATTTGAGACAGAAACAAATATAATGGGGAGGTTACACAACTTTGGGGACACGAAACTAACACTGCGAGTGGTTTGAGGTTGGGTTTCGTGTCGGCAGGGTGTCAACAAAATTAAATATGACACGCAACATTTCGTTCCTTTGTTGGACATCTGTGCTACGGGTAGCTGTTTGTGGTATTTCAGTCACGTTGGCTACAAAAAGGAGCAGAGAAGTGTTCACTTGAGGTCGTCCGACGCGATCTCGACACAAATGGTGTGACGACATCTGAGCCTAACCCAGAAGTCATTCCATTAGGAACACATCGAGAAATCAATCATTAGAAACACATACTCAAATGAATTACGAAAATTGCAAAAAAAAAAAAAAAAATGGTTCAAATGGCTCTGAGCACTATGGGACTTAACATCTATGGTCATCAGTCCTCTACAACTTAGAACTACTTAAACCTAACTAACCTAAGGACATCACACAACACCCAGCCATCACGAGGCAGAGAAAATCCCTGACCCCGCCGGGAATCGAACCCGGGAACCCGGGCGCGGGAAGCGAGAACGCTACTGCAAGACCACGAGCTACGGACTGAAAATTGCAAGCAAATAAAACACCTGGCAGACATCCACTGAAGACACAACTATTAATCGCCACAAAGAAAGTAATGTGATTACCAGATTCATATCTGGCGACTATGATTCACGCATGGTAGCGTCTTTCTTTCATGCATTAACTTTATTAAAAAGAAACGTGAACGGTTCTGGTGACATCCTCAGGTGGTTGAAATAACTTCCCGGTTCGTCTGCAACAGTTTCTTGCAGCGAGGTCGCTGAGCAACCGAGCAGCTGACGCCCTTTTCTATCCAGTCAGGAACCCAAACACGCTTCTAGCTTCTTATGCAGCGATTTCATGCCGACCAATATTAACTCTACCAGTACTCTCGCTGCTGCCAAGACTTTCAGGTCAGACAGGATTCCGGCGCACACAAAACGACCAAGGTGAAGCGGAGACTAATGTCGCTGTGTCTACAATCATAGACGCTATCAGTTTCGCAATACTGGCTTCAACCCACTGGCGTCGTCTACATTCGTCTTCAAGCATATATTTTTACCAGTTATCCCGTTTTAGGCGACAGCTCTTCCTCAGAGAAACGTTTATCGGGAGAAAATTTTATCTGGTGAATGCGATGACTGATCCAATAATTTTGTTTCAAATACAGCAGTTTTCTCATTCCGGAATGAATTTCTTCACCCTGCACAAGAATGTTCGTTCTTTTGGAACTTTCTGGACGATTAAAATTGTGCACCGGACGTGGATGCGAACCCAGAACTTCGCCTGTGGTTGGCAATGCTCTTACCGACTGAGCTATACAGACTCGCCTTCGCAATTTCCCTTCTGCTAGTGACTCTCCCTCGTAGTTCTCAAACTTTTTACGCTCTTCTGCACACCTTGCTGGACTAGCCACTCCAACTAGAAAGGGTACTGAGGAGAAATGGCTAAGTCACAGCTTTCGGAATTGCTTCCAGGATGAGCCCTCGCAACCTGTAGCGAGGAGTGCGCTCTTTTGCAGCTGTCGGAAGCGAAGCTGTGGGGCTGGGTTAACAGTGGTGCCTGGACTGTTCTGCCACTGAGATTGCTTCCCACGTTAGGTGAGGTCCCGGATTCTGTCAA
The DNA here is from genome assembly GCF_021461385.2 of Schistocerca piceifrons. Classification (NCBI taxonomy): domain Eukaryota; kingdom Metazoa; phylum Arthropoda; class Insecta; order Orthoptera; family Acrididae; genus Schistocerca; species Schistocerca piceifrons. The sequence continues at coordinate 116,023,758 of NC_060142.1, forward strand.
GAACTTCCGTTTTCCTGTAGCTAAAAGATGCAGGTGGAAAAATGCAGTGAATTCGTAGAAAATCATTTTTTCGTTTTCTGCAGTCCAGAACACTTCTCACGTTCGTTTACATTCTGCCGGACCACAAAACCTTAATAGTCTTGTGCAGTTATTGTTTCACGCCGTTGAAAGATAATAAGTATGAGAACTAGTTTTCGTAAACCGGTAAACATAGGCACGTAGAATCATTTGTATTATTTTCAGAACGTTGGAAACATTGGTGATAAAGTAAAAGAAATTTTAGCCTTTGAGTTTGGTCAGCAATCAACAAAAAAAATGAGGTTAGTATAAAATTTCTCAATTCTTCACACAAAACGCACTGTACTTTTTCTGGAGATGTGTCTGTGGCGTTAGCTATTTCATCTATGTAATCGACGATGTTTCAGAAGCTACAACGTGGACGATTAGCAGTCCAAATAGAAGGGAACAGAAGCTTTTGAAAAGTAGCACGACACAAAATGTTGAAGATGACATGGAGATATCGAATAACTAATGAAGAAATGAAGAGCTACGGCATGTAATACCCGAGACAACAGAAATTCGCGGCACATCTTTATTAAAAGAAGGGATCGGCTGACTGGAAAGGTCCTCAGGCATGAAGGAATCATCAATGTGTTTATGGAGGGAAGTATATACCCGCGACGTAAGCTGAAAGACCTACTTGGGCATCATCATTTGTTGCAGGTAGGGATTGACGTTTCACATGTGGCTGAACACTTCCTGTTTCCTTAAATAACGTAACTATCCGACGAACGGCCCGGACACTTGGATGATGTCGTCCAGGATACCGAGCAGCGTACATAGCACACGCCCGTTGGGCATTTTGATCACAATAGCCATACATCAACACATTATCCACCTTTTCCCCAATTGGTAAACAGTCCATTTTAACATGGGTTATGTATCACGAAGCAAATACCGTCCGCACTGGCGGAATGTTACGTGATACCACGTACTTATACGTTTGTCACTATTACAGCGGCGTCTATTACAAAGCGAAAAAAGTGGTCCAACTAAAACATTCATATTTCTTTACGTACTACAAGAATATGTAATAAGAAATGGGGGTTCCCATTTTAAAAAACGCAGTTGATATCAGTTTGACCTATGGCAGTGCCATCTAGCGGGCCAACCATAGCGCCATCTGGTCTCCCCTTTCAAGCTAGGCGAGTGTGTGTGTGTATGTGTGTGTGTGTGTGTGTGTGTGTGTGTGTGTGTGTGTGTGTCAGAGACTGACTAGTGCAAACAAGTACAAATGGACATGGGTTGCAGCCTAGTTATACAGAGATGAAGGGGCTTGCTCAGGAACAGCTACGTCGAACAAGTCTTGTTACTGAAGACCGCAGCAACAAGAAAGAAAAGTGAAATACAGAAACCACTGACTGGTTGTGTCACAAAAGCATCGAAATATGTTTGCGCAAAGAAATTAAAAAGAATCTGCAGTTTTGCCAAGGCAGGCGAGCACCTATCGTTAATCTAACACGGAACAGTTCAGTTGGAGTGACGTCAACCGGGCTGGATAGAGCAATAGATTCGACATGGATGTCGATAATCGGGAGTCAGCAATCAGCAGCTGCCGCGATGTTATCGCTGACGGCATTATCTGCGAACCGAGCCACGGCCGCCAACTGCAGGCAGATTTCGCTGCCCAACGCTGGACAGTGGGGCTCCCATTTTCCCCTCATTCACAAACAAAAGCTGCCTTTTTTGTCCCGTGCTCGCACCTTTCCTTTGATCGGCCAAATTTCCCTCTGCTATCCGAGGTGAAGATACCTACATAATTTCTGGGTTGAAGTAGATCAAATGTGCCAGTATAAGAAAAGTGCCGTGGCCCTTGTAACAGTCCAGTAATGTACGTTTTTTGATTGGTTCAAATGGCTCTGAGCACTACGGGACTTAACATCTGTGGTCATCAGTCCCCTAGAACTTAGAACTACTTAAACCTAACTAACCCAAGGACATCACACACATCAATGCCCGAGGCAGGATTCGAACCTGCGACCGTAGCGGTTTTTTTAATTCCTCAGTTAAGTATTAATTTCAAACATAAACGAGGAAATATATTGATTCCAAATTCTTGCTGAGTGATGGGAGGATAGCCGGCCGCGGTGGTCTAGCGGTTCTAGGCGCTCAGTCCGGAACCGCGCGACTGCTACGGCCGCAGGTTCGAATCCTGCCTCGGGCATGGATGTGTGTGATGTCCTTAGGTTAGTTAGGTTTAAGTAGTTATAAGTTCCAGGGGACTGATGACCTCAGATGTTAAGTCCGATAGTGCTCAGAACCATTTGAACAATTCGCAATTTTTCACAAACACAACTACTATTGATGTAAGTTCACAAGGTCGATGACTGAACAACAAACGAAAGGTAACAATAACGATGCCAGTAAGAGTTTCTTAATTGAGGCAAACAAAAGTTCACTTCTAATTTTCCACAAAGGTTTGTGCTAACACACACACACAGTAGTAAGAGTCCAATACAGAGACGAAGTCGTAATTTTTTAGTCGTCGAAGTACACGAGGTCTGCATCCGGAGTGAACTCAACTTCGGGGCTGGTTCTAGCCCCTAAACAGCTGTCTCCAGTCAATCAGGTTTTGGCGTAGTGATACTTCCTGCAGGCCGTGGCTCGAGCTCCCCCTGCAGGAAGTAGTGCTCGGAATGTCTGTTTCCATTATCTCGTATGTAAATAACCGGTGTTTACCATGGTGCTTTTGGTACGCCTTGGACATAGACAACCTCGTCCTCTGTGGTGTAATATGGGTTGCCGGCCCGCAGGGGCTACCTTGGCTCCGGCATAACATCATGGGATACCTACTATTATTATGTTGGACCTCGTTTTGCCCGGCTTATTGCGGCTGGTCGAAGTCGCACTGACTCAACAAGTCGTTGGAAGTCCCCTGTTGAAATACTGAGCCATGACTGCCTCCATAATTGCGACAGTGTTGCCAGCGTAACATCTTTTGCATGGACTGACCTCTCGATTCTATCCCCTAAATGTTCGATGGGATTCATGTAGGGCGATCCGGGTGGCCCCGTCATTCGATCGAATTGTCCAGAATGTTCTTCAAACGAATCGGGAACAATTGTGACCCGTTAACTTGGCGCATTGTCATCCATAAAAATTCCATCGCTGTTTGCGAAGAAGCCGGCCGCTGTGGCCTAGCTCTTCTAGGCGCTTCAGTCCGGAACCGCCCTGCTGCTACGATCGCAGGTTCGAATCCTGCCTCGGGCATGGATGTGTGCTAGGTTAGTTAGGTTTAACTAGTTCTAAGGGGCTGATGACCTCAGATGTTAAGTCCCACAGCGCTTAGAGCAATATGAACCATTTGTTTGCGAAGATGAAGTCTTACAATTTCAAACATGGAACATAGGATTACACAGGCAACAGATTGCAAATTACTGTTTGGTACATTGATCTAGGTTTCAACACCTACTAAGGGTGTATTCATGAGAATGAACCGTAATTTACGGTTTATCAAAATTTCATTCTGATGAAGACACCTTTAGCAGGTGTCGAAACCTAGACCAATATACACAGCAGCAATATGCAACCGGTTGGTTGTATAATGCTATTACGAAACATTAAGTCAATGAATAACTGCAAATGCTCTCCAGGTAGCCGGACATTTCTAGCCAGCGATCAATGCAAACCAGCCTGTACTATCAAGGAACCAGCATCAGCTTCAATAGTGCCTTGTTGACAAGTTGGGTCCATGGTTTCGAGAGGTCTGCGCCACACTCGCACCCTACCATGGGCTCTTACCAACTGGAATCGGGACTCATCTGACCAGACAACGGTTTTCCAGTCGTCTAGGATCCAACCGATACGGTTACGAGACCAGGAGATGCCCTTCGTTCAATGCTGGGTAGCAGTGACAATTCTACTCAAATGACGCTGCTCTCGGTGGTTAAGTGAAGGACGTGGCCACTACGTTGTCCGTGGCGAGAGGTAATGCCTGAAATGTGCTACTCTCCGTACACTCTTGGCGTTGTGGAGCTCGGAATACTCAGTTCCCTAAGGATTTCCAAAGTGATACGTCCATGCGTCTACCTCCAACTATCATTCCGCGTTCAGTGTCTGTTAATTCCCCTCGTGCAGACATAATCACGTCAGACACCTTTTCAAAATAATCACCTGAGTACAAATGACAATTCAGCCAATGCACTGTCCTTTTATACACTACTGGCCATTAAAATTGCTACACCACGAAAATGACGTGCTACAGACGCGAAATTTAACCGTCAGGAAGAAGATGCTGTGATATGCAAATAATAAGCTTTTCAGTCGTTGGGAAAGGAGTGAGACAGGGTTGTAGCCTCTCCCCGATGTTATTCAATCTGTATATTGAGCAAGCAGTAAAGGAAACAAAAGAAAAATTCGGAGTAGGTATTAAAATCCATGGAGAAGAAATAAAAACTTTGAGGTTCGCCGATGACATTGTAATTCTGTCAGAGACAGCAAAGGACTTGGAAGAGCAGTTGAACGGAATGGACAGTGTCTTGAAAGGGAGATATAAGATGAACATCAACAAAAGCAAAACGAGGATAATGGAATGTAGTCAAATTAAATCGGGTGATGCTGAGGGGATTAGATTAGGAAATGAGACACTTAAAGTAGTAAAGGAGTTTTGCTATTTAGGGAGTAAAATAACTGATGATGGTCGAAGTAGAGAGGATATAAAATGTAGACTGGCAATGGCAAGGAAATCGTTTCTGAAGAAGAGAAATTTGTTAACATCGAGTATAGATTTAAGTGTCAGGAAGTCGTTTCAGAAAGTATTTGTATGGAGTGTAGCCATGTATGGAAGTGAAACATGGACGATAACCAGTTTGGACAGGAAGAGAATAGAAGCTTTCGAAATGTGGTGCTACAGAAGAATGCTGAAGATAAGGTGGGTAGATCACGTAACTAATGAGGAGGTATTGAATAGGATTGGGGAGAAGAGAAGTTTGTGGCACAACTTGACTAGAAGAAGGGATCGGTTGGTAGGACATGTTTTGAGGCATCAAGGGATCACAAATTTAGCATTGGAGGGCAGCGTGGAGGGTAAAAATCGTAGAGGGAGACCAAGAGATGAATACACTAAGCAGATTCAGAAGGATGTAGGTTGCAGTAGGTACTGGGAGATGAAGAAGCTTGCACAGGATAGAGTAGCATGGAGAGCTGCATCAAACCAGTCTCAGGACTGAAGACCACAACAACACAACAACAAGCTTTTCAGAGCATTCACCCAATATTGGCACCGTGGGAACACCTACAACGTGCTGACATGAGGAAAGTTTCCAACCGATTTCTCACACACAAACAGCAGCTGACCGGCGCTGCCTGGTGAAACGTTGTTGTGATGCCTCGCGTAAGGAGGAGAAATGCGTACCATCACGTTTCCGACTTTGATAAAGGTCAGATTGTAGCCTATCGCGATTGCGGTTTATCGTATCGCGACATTGCTGCTCGCGTTGGTTGATATCCAATGACTGCTAGCAGAATATGGAATCGGTAGGTTCAGGAGGGTAATACGAAACGCCATGCCGGATCCCAACGGCCTCGTATCACTAGCAGTCGGGATGACAGGCATCTTATCCGCATGGCTGTAACGGATCGTGCAGCCACGTCTCGATCCCTGGGTCACCAGGTGGGGACGTTTGCAAGACAACAATCATCTGCACGAACAGTTAGACGACGTTTGCACCAGCATGGACTATCAGCTCGGAGACCATGGTTGCGGTTACCCTTGACGCTGCATCACAGGAAGGAGCTCCTGCGATGGTGTACTCAACGACGAACCTGGGTGCACGAATGGCAAAACGTCATTTTTTCGGATGAATCCAGGTTCTGTTTACAGCATCACGATGGTCGCATCCGTGTTTGGCGACATCGCGGTGAACGCACTTTGGAAGCGTGTATTCGTCATCGCCATACTGGCGTATCACCCGGCGTGACGGTATGGGGTACCCTTGGTTATACGTCTCGGTCAGCTCTTGTTCGCATTGACGGCACTTTGAACAGCGGACGTTACATTTCACATATGTTACGACCCGTGGCTCTACTCTTCAGTCGATCCCTGCGAAATCCTACATTTCAGCAGGATAATGCACGACCGTATGTTGCAGGCCCTGTACTGGCCTTTCTGGATACAGAAAACATTCGTCTGCTGCCCTGGGCAGCACATTCTCCAGATCTCTTACCAACTCAAAACGTCTGAGCAGTGGTGGCCGAGCATCTGACTCGTCACAATACGCCAGTCACAACTGTTGATGAACTGTGGTATCGTATTGAAGCTGCATGGGCAGCTGTACCTGTACAAGCCATCCAAGCTCTGTTTGACTCAATGCCCAGGCGTATCAAGGCCGTTATTACGGTGGTTGTTCTGGGTACTGATTTCTCAGGATCTATGCACCCAAGTTGCGTGAAAATGTAACCACATGCCAGTTCTAGTATAATATATTAGTCCAATGAATACCCGTTTATCATCTGCATTTCTTCTTGGTGTAGCAATGTTAATGGCCAGTAGTGTGCCTTGTGTACGCGATACTACCTTAAATATGTACGCGTACACACAGCTGTCCCATGACTTGTCACCCCAGTGTAATTTCTGTGGAGCAGGCGGACTCTAATTATGAATGGAACGTCACACTAAGAAGCCCGGACTGCCCGCCGCTGTGCACGGGCTGTGTTGTGCCGCGCCGTTGCGGCCCCGCTCCGTGACCCGCGAGCAATGCGCCGCCGCCGCTGACATTTACGCCGCCGCTCTCCTGCCGGGATTCCCTGACACCCGTGCCGCAGCCAAGTTATCGTCGTCCCCTGGTCGACACTGCCAGTCCTGCAGAAAACCAGCGGGATCCTGCTCCTCCCCATTGTCTTTTATACTGTCGCGTAACGGTATCTGCATCGCACCAGACACGGACGAACGTGCAGCTTTCACTGCAGCGGGATAGGGCACTCCACGTACGGTGGGCGTGGCCGACGTCACGCGCCCACTAAAAGCCACTGTCGGCTCACGAGCTCCTCGTGCAGCTGCAAACCTGAGCACTCCCGTTTACCCGCAGCTGCTTTATAGCATCCACCCTCCACCAGCGTCCAATGTATGTCACCATCAACCGTGCCTCCTCCCACATCCTTCTGCTGACGTGTTTCTTTTCCTTCATCTTTCACTCTCACATTGGGCTGAGGAGGGAACTTATGCTTTTTTTCAGGCATAAGTGTTGTGTTGGCTGAAGAGCCAACACCGTGTTACTAGAGGAGGCCGAAATGCACGCGTTTTAGCTCACGCAGGCTGGCGTGAGGAGGGAAGAACTATACTGCCGTTAGGTCTGGAACATGACAAGGAATTAGAATTCAGAAAGTGGACGTAATTAGTTTGATACTTAACTTTAATCCATTAATGATGAACGTCGCTCTTGACGGTACATGAGTCACAATTTATCTTTTCAGAAGACATATAGAAACTGAATATGGCGCCTTGCTAGGTCGTAGCAAATGACGTAGCTGAAGGATATGCTAAACTATCGTCTCGGCAAATGAGAGCGTATTTTGTCAGTGAACCATCGCTAGCAAAGTCGGTTGTACAACTGGGGCGAGTGCTAAGGAAACTCTCTAGACCTGCCGTGTGGCGGCGCTCGGTCTGCAATCACTGATAGTGGCGACACGCGGGTCCGACGTATACTAACGGACCGCGGCCGATTTAAAGGTTACCACCTAGCAAGTGTGGTGTCTGGCGGTGACACCACAATAAGTGTGGGTTTTTCCTCCATTTACATTCAAATACGAAAGTGAGTATCAAATCTAGTGTCTTATTTCTCATTTCATCTGAATCGCTTATGATTTTGCACAGTGCAACACGCGCAATATGGCTGCCAAGTGATGCGTGCAGAGGGGCATGGGCAGGAGCGCGTATGTAAAATATGTGATCAAAAGTATCCTCACACCTGGCTGAAAATGACTTACAAGTTCGTGGCGCCCTCCATCGATAATGCTGGAATTCAGTATGGTGTTGGCCCACCCTTAACCTTGATGACAGCTTTCACTCTCGGATGCAAACGTTCAATCAGGTGCTGGAAGATTTCTTGGGGAATGACGGCCCATTCTTCAAGGAGTGCTGCACTGAGGAGAGGTATCGATGTCGCCCGGTGAGGCCTGGCACGAAGTCGGCGTTCCAAAACATCCCGAAGGTGTTCTGTAGGATCCGGGTCAGGACTCTGTGCAGGCCAGTCCATTACAGGGATGTTATTGTCGTGTAACTACTCCGCCACAAGCAGTGCATTATGAACAGGTGCTCGTCCGTGTTTAAAGATGCAATCGCCATCGCCGAATTGCTCTCCAACAGTGGGAAGCAAGAAGGTGCTTAGAACATCAATGTAGGTCTGTGTTGTGATAATGCCACGCAAAACAACAAGGGTGCAAGCCCCCTCCATCAAAAACACGACCACACCGTAACACCGCCGCCTCTGACTTTTACTGTTGGCACTACACACGCTGGCAGATGACGTTCACCGGGCATTCGCCATCTCTCATCGGATCGCCACAATATGTACAGTGATTCGTCACTCCACACAACGTTTTTCCACTGTTCAATCGTCCAATGTTTACGTTCCTTACAACAAACGAGGCGTCATTTCGCGTTTACCGGCGTGATGTGTGGCTTATGAGGAGCCGCTAGACCATGATATCCAAGTTTTCTCACCTCCCGCCTAACCGTCATAGTACTTGCAGTGGATCCTGATGCAGTTTGAAATCCCTGTGTGATGGTCTGGATAGATTTCTGCATATTACACATTACGACCCTCTTCAACTGCCGGCGGTTTCTGTCAGTGAACAGACGAGGTCGGCCTGTACGCTTTTGTGGTGTACGTGTCCCTTCACGTTTCCACTTCACTATCACATCGGTAACTGTGGACCTAGGGATGTTAAGGAGTGTGGAAATCTAGCGTACAGACGTATGACACAAATGACTCCCGATCACTTGACCACGTTCCAAGTCCGTGAGTTCCGCGGGGCGCCCCACTCTGCTCTCTCACGACGTCTAGTGACTACTGAGGTCGCTGATACGGAATACCTGGGAGTAGGTGGCAGCACAATGCACCTAATATGAAAAACTTATGTTTTTGGGGGGTGTCCGGATAATTTTGATCACATAGTGTATAATGAGGTATCTTGAATAGAGTGCCTTTCTTCGTGCCAACTAATCAAGGCATTTTCACAAATATGATGGTTGAAAAGTCAAAGACTTTTAAAGGGTAAACATTTTCCCTAATTGGTGTTATATACTTCAAATCAATAAATATATTGTACTACACACTTTCTAAAGCACCCCATGTTCTTCCTCAGCGTTCAAGCTATCTCCATACCAAATTTCATCTAAATTGGCCGAGCAGTTTAGTAACAGACAAACACACTGTCGTTTTTATTTTGTTATGGATGTTTGATGTTGTTGGCTAGTCCTGTTTGCGGTTCTAGTGCGCGGTATTCTTCAAAAATGGTTCAAATGGCTCTGAGCACTATGGGACTTAACATCTGAGGTCATCAATTCCCTAGAACTTAGAACTACGTAAACCCAACTAACTTAAGGACATCACACACATCCATGCCCCAGGCAGGATTCGAGCGTGCGACTGTACCGGTCGAGCGGTTCGAGACTGTAGCGCCTAGAACCGCTCGGCCACTCCAGCCAGCTTGTATTCTTCGTCTGTTCTTGTAATGCATTGGGCTATTAATCTTGGAAAACTGAAAATAATGGTTTTGTCCTCAAGTAATTGCGTAGTCTGTATATTGCTACTTAGTCTATTCAGTCCGATTTTACTAGCACGTGCGGTGAGCTGGCATTTTGAAGGTTTTGTATTCGCTATTTCGTATATGGCGTTGTTTGGTGTATGTGTTATTAGGATTCTTCTTTCTCTGCTGAATAATCTTTTTGTTTGGTTGTTGTCAGCCGTCCAGACGGATCTGCGTATTCGAAAACTGGTCTCACAAAGGTTTCGTATGTATGAACTGATCTTTCATTTGAAGCACTATTTATGCGATCTTTAATCATCTATAAGTCGTCGTTATGCTTTTGATAATGTAGCATCTACAATAAGTCTGGGGCACTTAGCTTCCGTTTTTGCTGTTATTTATTGTCCGCATCATTTCAATTTCAAGTCTAGGGGTGTTTCCTTTTTATTCTTGTAAATTTTTTGTGCCAAAGGATAACAAGTTGAATTTTATGGGCATCAGGTTTTATGAAGCACAAGCTGTCTCCTCTCCTTTACGACCTGTACACTGACCGCATTCCCGAACATCCACACCTTCCACGCCTGCCTCATGCAATGTGCTGACGACACCGACAACCTAACTACCCTCTATACCCTCCAACTCTCCCATGCCTCTCTCCATATCATTTGAATCTCCTAGTCGACTGTTGTAATACCTAGAAACGTCAGGTAAATTCATAGAAAATAGTAGGCACCGTCATTGACCGCAACAACTCGCAAATCCTCCTTTCAGTTTTCAAAAAATGGTTCAAATGGCTCTGAGCACTATGGGACTTAACATCTGTAGTCATCAGTCCCCTAGAACTTAGAACTACTTAAACCTAGCTAACCTAAGGACATCACACACAGCCATGCCCGAAGCAGGATTCGAACCTGGGACCGTAGCGGTCAACATCAGTTTTCACGTCACCATCTTCAACCAATCGACATCTCTCACCAGCAAAGTATTTAGATCTAACTTCCGACAGAAAAATAATAGCCGGCCGTTGTGGTCGAGCAGTTCTAGGCGCTTCAGTTCGGTACCGCGCAGTTGCTACGGTCGCAGGTTCGAATCCTGCCTCGGTCATGGATGTGTGTGATGTCCTTAGGTTGGTTAGGTTTAGGTAGTTCTAAGCCTAGGGGACTGAAGCTCTTGCTGTTTGGTGGTACAACATGCAATGTGTTGTTTTAATCAGCAAAAAAAGGGCTGAAATGATGTTTATGTTGATCTCTATTGCAATTTTCCGTACAGGTTCCGGAAATCTCGGAACAGAGGTGATGCAAAACGTTTTTTGATGTGTGTAATGTAAAATAAAAATATCGGCACACGATATTGCCGTCCCTTATCGATATATCGTTATATCATTATATTATGCTCCGCTTATGGTTATCGATAACTTTTGAAAAGGATATCGATGTATTGATACATTATCTACAGGCTATAACGTGTATATAATATAGAGGATGTTTCACAATTACAGCCTGGAATGGATAAAGTTTTGATAAAGAACCCATGTCTGGAAATTTAACGGTTGGATGTAAAACAACTTCGAAGATTCAATCAGTTTCAAATTTCTCGCTTCACAGTACGCAGAGAAGAGTGACTGTTGTGATTACGATTTCATTTAACGATTTTCATCCGCTTACGAGAACGGCTGCGAGAAACTGGTACTTTCCTAACCGCCATTCGTCATGTAGAAGAGAGGCCGTTGACGAGTTCTGGAAGCAAAGCCCACGCTATAGGGTCCTCATTGTGTCCGCTTGAAGCGGGAGATTTGAAAGTGACCCGATATTCAAACTTATATCCAAACAGTGTAGGTCACGATTACTCAGTCCCCTCCACGATCCCTAGAAGTCTGCAATAGGAATTGTGGAATGCCCTGTATATCTGAAGATATCTAGTTAAGAACGCAATGGGTAATCAATGTAAAAATATGTGCGTCTATAGGCTCCATTAAAACATAGTATTAAATTATTTGCTCATTTTTGTGAAAAATACGTAATCGCACTTAATCATATTTCGATTCTGAAAATACAAATTTATAATTTGTGCTGCTGTTTTATGGAAGCCTAGGGATGCTTCTGTATGGAATATGAGAAATGTTTGTGCAAGTTCTCCTAAAATAGTATCAACTGAATTGTGTAGATTAAACATAAACGACACCGTGTTGGTATAAAAGAGACGTTTATGAGAATTCATACCACGTGCGAGTCCGTGTAGGCGTATAACAGGATACAGGTTTCCGCCTTTTTGGCAAACACACTGCTGTTCCTTTTTACCCAGCCATGTTTCAGCACTTCTATGCTGTCGTAACTAGGTTTTTGTTTACTGAAATTGTTTTTTTATATATGTCTTTTTACTTCGCAAAACGTGGCGAACACTATGTTCTTATGTTTCCTAACCCCTTCGGTGTTCATTTGTTCCCGAGAGAGTTTGACGCCGAATTTGAATTGTGTTTACGTTTCCTCCGTCTTTCTGTGTGTGTGTGTGTGTGTGTGTGTGTGTGTGTGTGTGTAAGCTCGTTTAGCCGTTTGTGTTCCATTTTCTGTAAAGTTCCTTTAAAAAACGAAGCTAGACAAAGTACATTAAGAAGTAACACGTATATACGCAAAACATTTTGACACGCTAAAATCACGTTTTGTAAAAATCAAGGGATGTGTTAACTCGCCGATGAAATTCACATTTACATCGTTTGGTTTGCAGATGACAAGCTATCAGTACACGACACCATACAGTTAGTCCTGCAAAACCATATAATGTAAAATCACGGTAAGAAGCAAAACGCAAAAAAAAAACTTTCTGTAAGCCTCGCTTTGTAAGAACAGTTATAAGCTAAAATATGTTCTCTTTTCACAGTTTTCAAGGGATAAAAACCGACTGTTGATGGCACAGATGTGCTGAAACACGTTTGGGTAAAAACGAAAAACACTGTGTTTGCAAAAAGGCGGGAACTTATATCCTATAATTTAACTACAAACACGAAGAAAACAAAAAGACAAGAGCTGCAGATCCGAAAGATGAATACGGCGTTTAACAAGTTCGCAACACGTGACAGGCAAACTGTTGCTCGAGGCGCCTGAACACAGTCTTGCTTGTGGTGTCGCTTGAAGTCCGTTGTCTGCTGTACACTACATACAGTAGCGGGACGCCGGCAGCTGGTACTGTGCACACGCGCAGGCGTTAGGTATCCGCCACGGCGCCTGTCCAGCCTGCAACCAGCCACACACACAGCGGCGCAGACGCCATGACGCAAGCGCGTCCTATGACCTCCTCTGTCCGGCGGCCGGCGCCTATCAGAAAAAGTTCCTAGCTAACAACAAAATGAACACCGAGAGCGATATGTTGGTCGCTCTGTTTACCCTCTCATCTCCATTCTCGAGGACGATTCGTCACTCTCCTGACGTTTCGTCATCGTAAGTGGCTCGAATCGCAAGAGAATCTCTCTCCACTGCTAGCCGACTTGCGTACTCCCGGCTAAATCTTCTACACCCTACATCTGATCTCAGTGCTGGGCAAGAGGCATCAAGCAAACAGAGAGATTGTAAATGTTTCTCTGGTGTAGAAGATGTTCCGAATGATTGTTGTTTACAGGACGAAGACCTCTTCTATAAAAATAAACACAGATTCGGCAAGGTGACATCTTCCGGAATCCGATCGCTCTGTTCGTAACGGCGTCCAGGCATTAGCCGTTTCCGCCGACTTCCGGAAATCATCGGATACAGTGTCGAGTGTAGTGCCAGATCTGTGGACAGATTCACGACTTTGTAAGAGGTAGAATTCAATACGTAATTCTTTGCTGGACGAAATCGACAGATGTAAAGGTAATTTCTGGAGTATACGACGTGAGCTTAAAACATATTTGATTTGATGCTCTAGTGTGAGGTTGTTCGTGGACGATGTCTGTAGGAAGGTTACGACGACAGATGACTGTAGCGAAATGCAGGAAGACGTGCAGAGGACCGGAAAATGGTGCACTAAACGTGTGACTTTGAACGTAAATGAATGTAATGTACTGCGTGTAAATAGGCGAAGACATACATTACTGTTGAATTAAATTGCACGCCGCGCGGGGTAGCCGAGCGGTCTGGGGCGTCTTGCCACGGTTCGCGCGGCACCCCCCGTCGGAGGTTCGAGACCTCCCTCGGGCATGGGTGTGTGTTACTTTAAGTCAGATTAAATAGTGTGTAAGCTTAGTGACCGATGAACTCAGCAGTTTGGCCCATAAGACCTTACCACAAATTTCCAATTTCCAAATTGTACTTAATAAGTCACTGCATCGTGCAACAAAATTAAGGAACAATTTTACGAAACTACCAAATTTTCTCCCACTGTGACGCATAAGTTTGAAATTTGGCTCCAAACTGCATACAACCCTCCTCAGTAACGGTGAAAAACCGTGGCGCCCTGTGACGTCACCCTAAGGCTCGATGACGTTTCAAACAGGAAAGCATCGACATATGCGAAAAAAAACGGTCACTGTTCGGGAGCTCATGTGAGTTGTAAGGTACGTTAATGAGGTCACATTGGCACCAAAATTAACCACAACCCCGCTCAACACCACCGTGGAAACACCACACGATGGGAAGGTCGTCAAATCTCCTCTTTACGCACATTCCACCCCTTCTATTGACGCCTCCACAATGGAGGTCAGAACCGCGGCATCCAGCGTCGAAATTACGCGGTTTTCTTATGGGTGGCCGAGGAAAACATTTCAGACACACCGCCGCTCAAAATCGACACGAAAAGATATTGGGGGTTGGCATCAAGGACGTCAACGAAACCACCCTTTCCTTTGCGCGTTCATGCCCAAAGATTTCGGAGTCGAAAACGAGAGTTGGCAGAGCGACAGGCAATACGACGACTTTCTTGACAAATTTGGCCACTGCTGCCATCCGCTGGCCGTTTCAACCCTACTCTGTGGACACTGCGGCAGTGCAACGTAACTGACCGTCTCCGCCTACCGCAACGACCAATCTTGTTCTTTAGGTTTTTGTTCATCAATTTTAGCAGCTGCTTTTGAAGAATGTCGATGTGAAGAAAACAGAATACTTGTTTCACACAGTCAAAGAGAATGATTGGACCTGATGAAAGCTCAAGAAATAGCAAGACTCGTCCACACAGTCAAAGTAAAATTATGTGGAACTACAATTTCAAAAGAACAACTTCAACTATTTTCCGAAAGTCTTGAAAAATATATAATGAAAAATAAAAATATCGCAACTCGAATTTGCCGTTCTGATATCGATATATTGGGGGGAAAATATCATCGTTATATATTGACGTTTTTGGAAAAAAAATATCGATATATTGATATTTTATGAATAGCCCTGCCGCGGATACGATAACAGGCAAGCCGGCCGGAGATGCCGAGCGGTTCTAGGCGTTTCAGTCTGGAACCGCGCGACCACTGCGGTCGCAGGTTCGAATCCTGCCTCGGGCATGGATGAGTGTGATGTCCTTAGGTTAGTTAGGTTTAAGTAGTTCTAAGTTCTAGGGGACTGATGACTTCAGACGTAAAGTCCCATAGTGCTGAGAGAAATTTGATAACAGGTGACATGTGGATATGAGTGTCGTGACCTGGCGTTAAACCCTGACGTAGCTTTCTTGGGCTGTGTCGGGGGCCCCGATGAGGTGTAGGCCGGGTGCGTTGGTGGCAAAGTGAGCTGGGCTCAGGCTGGGCCCCTTCTGAAGACGTGGACGAGACGAGGCGAGGCGCGCCAGTGCCAGTGGCGGCTGCTATCGGCGACTTGCGCCAGCGCCGCGGCTGCCGGCCACTGGGCCAGAGGCCGACACCGCCGACGCCGCTATCAAAAGAGTTGCGCAGCGGCCGCGATAAGCAAGGCCTTCTTCGCACTCGCAGTCACTTCTGCGCAGGAACAGGCGGCCTGGTATTGGGTGAAAAGGGGAGAGGTAGAAAAAACTGAGAGCATCTTGGGAGTGCGGGTGGGGGACAAGTTTGCAATTAAAAGAAGAGGAGAAGAGCTATGGCAAGAACTCTGGGACACAGAGGAAACAGGCAGAAGGACTCACCAACTGCTCCCAAACATCAAAGAACGCCTCCAACTTCCGCATTTCCAACCGAGCAAGGAACTGTTGCCGTATCCGGCATATCTTTGCCGGTTCGGGGAAAGGGCTACCCCCTCGTGTGACTGCGGAGCCGAACAGGGTACTCCAGATCACGTGATCTACGAGTGCCCTATCTTCGATGACGTAGCCAGCGATTTAGGAAACCAGCTACCAAACAACGACACCTATCAGCTAATAAGAGACCCGACCACATTCGACGTAATAAACAGACTTGTCAGCGAGGTGTCAGCAAACGTCCTGCGAGAATATCGAAGGGAAAATACATGAACCACTAAACATGACATGACTCAAGGCGACCCATCCCATTCCGCCAGGGCGTGGACTGGCCAATCGCCGTGACGGTAGGAATCCGCCACGCTCTGGAATAGGAGGAGGGAGCGCTAACACCCGAATTTGACGACTGCGCACAGATAGTGACCTAGCAGTTAGTTAACTTTTCTCACAAGCGAACCTCCCCATCGCACCCCCCTCAGATTTTGTTATAAATTGACACAGTGGATAGGCCTTGAAAAACTGAACACAGATCAATCGAGAAAACAGGAAGAAGTTGTGTGAAACTATTAAAAAAATAAGCAAAATATACAAACTGAGTAGAGTAGTCCATGTGTCAGATAGGCAACATCAAGCAGATTGTAAGCTAAGGAGCGCCGTGGTCCCGTGGTTAGAGTGAGCAACTTGAAAAACTGAACACAGATCAATCGAGAAAACAGGAAGAAGTTGTGTGAAACTATTAAAAAATAAGCAAAATATACAAACTGAGTAGAGTAGTCCATGTGTCAGATAGGCAGCATCAAGCAGATTGTAAGCTAAGGAGCGCCGTGGTCCCGTGGTTAGAGTGAGCAACTGCGGAACGACAGGTCATTGGTTCGAGTCCTCCCTCGGGTGAAAATTTTACTTTCTTTATTTTCGCAAAGCTACGATCTGACCGTTCATTCATTGACTTCTCTGTTTACTGTAATAAGTCTAGTGTCTGTGTTTTGCGACCGCACCACAAAACCGTGCGATTAGTAGACGAAAGGACGTGCCTGTCCAATGGGAACCGAAAACATTTGATCGCAAGTTCATAGGTCAACCGATTCCTCCACAGGAAAACACGTCTGATATATTCTATACGACACTGGTGACGGCATGTGCGTCACATTACAGGAATATGTTGTCGACCCACCCAATTTGCACACTTGGCGAATGGGTAAAAAGATTCTTCTACCTTGCTCGATTTAGGTTTTCTTGTGGATGTGATAATCACTCCCAAAAAAGTGATGAAAACATAAGAGTTTCTCACATAAACTGCTACAAATGAATGCAACAGTTTCACAGTCGCACAGTTTACCCTGTGCTCTGTCAAAACAAAAGGTTTTTACGTTTTCAAATGTTTCCGTGTGTAGACCGTCAAATCCTGCATATGTCCAAGCAAATTTGAACATGTCCTGGAATTTTAGAGAGCAAAATTGATTATGTGTGAGTGCCTGAACTTTGATAATTGTCTGAAAATAAAAAATTAAACTTTTCACTCAAGAGAAGATTTGAACCAAGGACCTCTCGATCGGTAGCTGCTCACGCTAACCACGGGACCATGGCGCTCGCAAGCGGACACTCTCCTTGATGTTGCCTATCTTCTTATGGACTACTCAGTTTGTATATTTTGCTTATTTTTTTCATAGTTCCACATAACTTCTTCCTGTTTTCTCGATTGATCTGTGTTCAGTTTTTCAAGGCCTATCCCTGTGCCAACTTATAACTAAATCTGAGGGGGGTGCGATGGGGAGGTTCCCTTGTCAGTAGAGAGTAGAAAGAACATACCAAACAGGACCTGCAGCGATTTTCCAAAGGGCCAGCCCGGTGCCAGGGGCATGCCCACTGGGATTAGCTCAGTGGGCACGGCCACATAGTAGGTTTATACAACAACTGGCACGCCTGTAACGCTGCAGGAAGTAGCCCATACAAGGGAACCTCCCCATCGCACCCCCCTCAGATTTAGTTATAAGTTGGCACAGTGGATAGGCCTTGAAAAACTGAACACAGATCAATTGCGAAAACAGGAAGAAGTTGTGTGGAACTGTGAAAAAATAAGCAATATATACAAACTGAGTAGTTCAAGGCAAGATAGGCAACATTAAGGACGAAGGGAACGCACTAGCGCCGTGGTCTCGTGGTAACGTGAGCAGCTGCGGAACGGAAGGTCCTTGGTTCAAATCTTCCACCCAGTGAAAAGTTTAATTTTTTTTATTTTCAGTTTATGTGACAAACTCGTATGTTTTCATCACTTTTTTGGGAGTGATTACCACATCCACAAGAAAACCTAAATCGGGCAAGGTAGAAGAATCTTTTTACCCATTCGCCAAGTGTACAAGTTAGGTGGGTGGACAACATATTCCTGTCATGTGACGCACATGCCGTCACCAGTGTCGTATAGAATATATCAGATGTGTTTTCCTGTGGAGGAATCGGTTGACCTATGACCTTGCGATCAAATGTTTTCTGTTCCCATTGGAGAGGCACGTCCTTTCGTCTACTAATCGCACGGTTTTGCGATGCGGTCGCAAAACACAGACACTTAACTTATTACAGTGAACAGAGATGTCAATGAACGAACGGACAGATAATAACTATGCAAAAATAAAGAAAGTAAAATTTTCAGTCGAGGGAAGACTTGAACCAAGGGTTTCTCGTTCTGCAGCTGCTCACGCTACCACGAGACCACGGCGCTCCTAGGCTCAGATTGTCCAATATGTTGCTTATGTGGCCCATGGACTACTCAGTTTGTATATTTTGCTTATTTTTTCACAGTTCCACACAACTTCTTCCTGTTTTCTCAATTGATCTGTGTTCAGTTTATCAAGGCCTATCCACTGTGCCAGCTTATAACTGAATCTGAGGGGGGTGCGATGGGGAGGTTCCCTTGTTAGAATAGTTAGTTAAGAGTAGACAGTAGATCTTACCCATTAAGAAACTAACTCATCATTTCCTGTAGCATCTAAGTTCACTAAAAACTAGAAATAAAAAGTAAAAATGCTGCTAATATTATTATTAAAATGTACTGTGGATTTAAGACCCACTAATGTATAAGGTGGTGGGTTAGGATGTATGATACTACTGGATTGAATAAAGGTTTTTTTTTCTAAAAAAAAAACACATTCCATACAACGTATGTCCGCTTTTTGTGGGTTACAGAGAGAGGGTTTCATTTCGGGTGTTGTTGCTATGCGTTTATTTTTCAGCTGTATATCATTATCATTATTATCAGCGAATGTCCCCATTGGAGAACGATAAGCAGGTGATTTTCAATCTTTTCTACGGTTCTTCTTATTTTCCCAATATTTCTTCATTTTCTCCTCGAACCCTTCTTTCTTCCTTCAGTCAACTTTGGTCAGCACGGTTTTGGTTCCGTCTCTGGATTACACTTCCACTTGTCAATTTTGCTTCTGAATGTGTCCCTGTATGATGTGTTTGTTGCGTCAATTTTTGGTTTTGTCAAATCCTTCATAACTTCAGTTACTCACGGTATTCGTGCTTTGATGCCACGTAGTCCAATAGACGTTTAGTTAGTCTCTTTCCAGGTGCTCTGTCTAGGTGTCCATAGAACTTCGTTCGTCTTTTTCTGATGTCAATTTCGATGTCTGATACTTTTTCTGTTGTCTATATGGTTTGCAGTCTGTATCCATCTCGTGTGTATCGTGGTCCCAGAACTTCGTCAATTCTAGTCTAAAAGTCTTTCTCTCTGCTTTCTTAATTTCTTATAAATCTAGTTTTCCATTCAGCGAGTGTGTTTCACTAGCATATGTGACTGTCGGTTTGACTACTGTGTTCTAGTGCCTGATTTTAGTGCCTGTTGACATTCATTTTCCGTCATTCAGATTCGAAACAAGTCCGGACGCTTTCTTAATTTATGATCAGTTTTTTTTCCAAGTTTTGTAGCTATGCTTCTGTTAGAAAATTGAATTTTTCATCTGTGGTTGTGACTTGTTCGTCAATTCTAGTGTATCGTTTACCCATACAGCACGTATTCACGAATGCTGAGTACATGGATATTGTCCCCGTGTACGGTTTTTGCAATGGAAACGCTGCTAGTAGTTATTCCAGCTTCTTGTTCCATGCTCGAATTGTGCGTGCGGGCACAACAACTGTAGGAGAGGCCCTTGATAGTTCGAATTTCTCTTATTTGACCGTTATATTTATTTGACGGTTTTGGGGTGGGGATCGAAAAAATCGGCTGAATAGCGATATAGCTCAAAGTGTCAACTACCTCACAATAGAGTCGTTAGCACTGGTGGATCTTCGTACAGCAGCTAGCATCTTCGAGAACTGCGCGACGTGCAATTGCCTACCACCTATTAAAAAAGTATAAAATGTTAAGTATGTGGCGCTCAATCCATCATCGTGCTTCTGGCCTGATTGCAGGTGGAGTGCGACCTCTCGTTCGCTCTGGCACTAGGGTGGGCGGCGGGGGCGGGGGGAAAGGAGGGGGAGCGGGGGTGTGGTGAACCCATCGTCCCGGCACTAATTTTGATGACAGACTGAGCGGAACCTGGAGCCGTCCTGGACAGCGAAAATTCCCCGCCCCTACCTGGGAGTGAACCTGCGACTTCCAGAGCCGAAGTGCTGCGGTCTCAATTTCAGATGGTTCAAATGGCTCTAAGCAATATGGGACAACATCTTAGGTCGTCAGTCCCCTACACTTAGAACTACTTAAACTAACCTAAGATCATCATACACATCCATTCCCGAGGCAGGATTCGAACCTGAGACAGCAGCAGCAGCAGCGCGGTTCCAGACTGATGCGCCTAGAACTGCTCGGCCACAGCGGCCTGCACGCCAGATCGGCACGGTCGCCATTATAATAATGCCCGTACTAAAGAGAAGCGGTGGTATATGCATGAAAATAAGGGAGAAGACTACTCAACTGAAGTTAGACGGTCGTTTAGGAGATACAATTAATACAGAAAAACGAATATCGCAGAACATTTACCACGTATATTTCTCCTTAAATGTACTGCAAATCACATGCCCATGTGGCAAGTTGTCCTTACAATATTTGAAGTGCCAGAACAAATTATATTACAATGTTTCTATGACGGCTATCACTTTGAAAATTATAAATCTTAACATAATTAATAAATATCTATGCCACTGCTGCTCATTAAATCTGAATCAAATCAGTTTTGTAATGAAGGCGTTTTTCAGCTGTCATCGAAAGTGAAAGTAGAGGAAAAACAAAGGAAAAGAGAAAAGAATTATCGTAGAATCCAACCTGCTCCATTTAGCGTACCAGATAGCAAGCTTACCCAGAAAATCCATCGCGTCCTCATATCTTCAACGAAGGCGAACCAGGACGCACGGTTTTACGATAAGGTACTGTGTACCATAAGCCACATTACCACGCAGTCTGTTGTCCGATGTCCATCTCTGATACCATGCCCTGCCCTTGTCAGAGTTTGCTCGGGAGCTTTGTAGTCCAGTTCTGTACGATGTTATTCGTGCAAAGTTGATATTTCCTTTTATTGTCCATAACATCGGAGAAATTGCTGCCGAATAACGCATTTACATATGTCGTCAATAACTAAATTTATTGAGTGCTCTTTTCTGTCTTCTTCTTTCGGGTAAAGATTGTATACCAGTCAGATTCCTCTCGGGGTATGCTGATAAAATAGCTCCATATTTAGCAGTTATATACAACCACTTGCTCACAGAAAGATCCGTACCTAAAGACTGGAAAATTTCTCAAGTCACACCAATACCCAAAAAGGGAAGTAGCAGTAATCCGCTGAATTACACGCCTATATCACTAACGTCGATTTGCAGCAGGGTTTTGAACATATACTGTATTCGAACATTATGAAGTACATCGAAGAAAACGATTTATTGACACATAGTCAGCACAGTTTCAGAAAATATCGTTCTTGTGAAACACAACTACCTCTTTATACTCATGAAGGAATGAGTGCCATCGACAGGGGATGTCAAATTGATTCCATATTTTTAGATTTCCAGAAGGCTTTCGACACCGTTCCTCACAAGCGTCTTCTAACCAAAGTGCGTGCCTACGGAGTATCGCCTCAGTTGTGCGACTGGATTCGTGATTTCCTGTCAGAAAGGTCACAGTTCGTAGTAATAGACGGAAAGTCATCGAGTAAAAACAGAAGCAATATCCGGCGTTCCCCAAGGAAGTGTTACAGGCCCTCTATTGTTCCTGATCTATATTAACGACATAGGAGACAATCTGAGTAGCCGTCTTAGATTGTTTGCAGATGATGCTGTCATTTATCGTCTTGTAAAGTCATCAGATGATCAAAAAGATTTGTAAAATGATTTAGATAAGATATCTGTATGGTGCGAAAAATGGCAGTTGACCCTAAATAAAGAAAAGTGTGAAGTTATTCACATGAGTACTAAAAGAAAGCCGGCCGGGGTGGCCGAGCGGCTCTAGGCGCTACAGTCTGGAACCGCGCAACCGCTACGGTCGCAGGTTCGAATCCTGCCTCGGGCATGGATGTGTGTGATGTCCTTAGGTTAGTTAGGTTTAAGTAGTTCTAAGTTCTAGGGGACTGATGACCTCAGAAGATAAGTCCTATAGTGCTCAGAGCCATTTGAACATTTTTTGAACTAAAAGAAATCAGCTAAATTTCGATTACGCTATAAGTCACACAAATCTGAAGGCTGTAAATTCAGCTAAATAATTAGGGATTACAATTACAAATAACCTAAATTGGAACGATCACATAGATAATATCGTGGGTAGAGCAAACCAAATACTGCGATTCATTGGCAGAACACTTAGAAGGTGCAACAGGTCTACTAAAGAGACTGCTTACACCACGCTTGTCCGCCCTATTCTGGAGTACTGGTGTGCGGTGTGGGATCCGCATCATGTGGTACTGTCGGATGACATCGAAAAAGTACAAAGAAGGGCAGCTCGTTTTGTATTATCGCACAACAGGGGAGATAGTGTCACAGACGTGAAGTGGAGTGGCAATAATTTTTCGTTGCGACGGGATTTTGTCTTGAAATTTCAATCACCAGTTTTTTCCTCCGATTGCGAAAACATTCTGTTGCCACCCACCTACATAGGGAGAAATGATCATCACGATAAAATAAGAGAAATCAGGGCTCACACAGAAAAATTGAAGTGCTCGTTTTTCCCGCGTGCCGTTCGAGAGTGGAATGGTAGAGAGACAGCTTGAAGGTGGCTCATTGAACCCTCTGCCAGGCAATTTATTGTGAATAGCAGAGTAATAACGTAGGTGTAGAAATACTTTCTAGTCCACTCAGCTCCGCATCGAGTCCCTCCTGCTGAACATCGACTTGTTGAGATTCAACATTCTGCTCGAATGATTTCGCCTGAGGCTGTGACTGAGTTCCCCTTGTCATGCACAATGTATCTAATGACATTACCGGCAGGCTTTCACACTGCCAGGTAACGAGACGCACTGCTTTGACTGGAGTCTAGTTGTAGCTAGCCACGCGACTGAGATAATTCCGACTGCTGCCGGATACACGCTTCGCTCTACCGAGCAGTACAAGGGACGGTTCAGAAAGGGGCGCCAGCAACTGTTTGTGGAGCCCACCAGGAAGCGGCGTGGGCCGGTCAGCGGGCATTGCGTATTCGGCACGGAACGGGCGCAGCTGGCGGCTGCCAAGAGCGGCCGACCGCGCGTGTTCCGCCGCCAAGCGCTCCTCCAACGCACGGCCGGGAAACACCCGGCATCCGGGATGAGGCGGCGCAGCCTCTGCCAGCGGCCCTCACACGTTTACCGGGAACGCTGCGGTCCCACGCGGTCATACGTCAGCGGGTACAGTGTGTAACATACCGTTCGTGGGCTCCCCAGATTAGAGCGACAAGCCATCTGGTAGTAGCGAGTGCTGTGTTCTCCGCAAGATACGGGACACGGCCTACATACAAGAGGGGAGAGCTGCCTACCTCTCAGGCGCAACATAGTTACAAGCTGTAACTACACAACTGGCCATTAAAATTGCTACACCACAAAGATGACGTGCTACAGACGCAAAATTTAACCGACAGGAAGAAGATACCGTGATATGCAAATTATTAGCTTTCCAGAGCATTCACACAAGGTTGGCGCCGGTGGCGACACCTACAACGTGCTGACATGGGGAAAGCTTCCAACCGATTTCTCATACACAAACAGCAGTTGAACGGCGTTGCCTGGTGAAACGTTGTTGTGGTGCCTCGTGTAAGGAGGAGAAATGCGTACCATCACGTTTCTGTTCAGATTTTAATGTTGGTAACGCCACGTAGCGCTCTGTATGAAAATCACTGACTGTGCTGTGTGCAGTCTGTGGCTGGTTGGACTTATTGTTGGAATATTGGCTAGTGTAGTGTTGGGCAGTTGGAGGTGAACAGCGCGTGGCGTTGGGCAGTTGGAGGTGAGCCGCCAGCAGTGGTGGATGTGGAGAGAGAGATGCCAGAGTTTTGAGAGGTTACTATAAGCGGACGATCTGGACGTGTGTCTGCCAGAAAAATGAAATTTGTAAAGTTGGAGGTCGTGCTCTTTTGAAGATTAAGGTAAATACATTGTTTGTTCTCTATCAAAATCTTTCATTTGCTAACTATGCCTGTCAGTGGTTAGTGCCTTCAGTAGTTAGAATCCTTTATTTAGCTGGCGGTATTGGCGCTCGCTGTATTGCGGTAGTTCGAGTAACGAAGATTTTTGTGAGGTAAGTGATTCATGAAAGGTATAGGTTATTATTAGTCAGGGCCATTCCTTTGTAGGGATTATTAAAGTCAGATTGCGTTGCGCTAAAAATATTGTGTGTCAGTTTAGTGATGATCAGAATATGTAAAGAGAAACCTGAGTACGTTGAGTTTTGCTCACCTGTTTGAAAATCAAATAACGTAAGAGGTTTACTAGCACAATCTTTTTCATAGTTTTCTAAGGGGATGTTTTACACGTTCATTTCCTTCCCTAAAAATGCTACCAATACTACCGGTAATCCTACAATTTACTATGTCATTTATGTACTGTACCAAAACCACGGAACCGTAGTTTCAAAGAGCGCAACTCTGCTCATCTACAGTTTCCAAGAAGAGCCAAATTGGACATTGTGTAAGTGATCGTTGACTGCATCTACACTAAGGTTTAAAGACAGATCAGTGCAAGTGGAAATTGAACTACATTGTCACACATAATCTCCACACTCCAGTTTAGTGTCATAAAACTTCTATCTCTAAATCATTGTATATTGTTGCTAATCTGTGTTGCCATCTATTTTTGCCATAACGGATGCATAATTCTGTTTGCTGCTGTGACGAATGACACGGGGTCCTCTCCCGCTTGGGTGGGTTGGTCTCTCTATAATGGGTAAAGTGGTTCGTGCTATGACTCTATTTGGGTGCCTTTGAGGGCTAGCGACTTTGTCAGCGGGAGGGGGGGGGGGGGGGCAGGCATTCTGCAGCACGGAAACAAACTTCTGAGTAGATTTGACAGGAATCACAATATGCTGCTGATGGCAGTAGGAATGAGCCGATGAAATGATCTGGATTTCCTCCTAAGCTTGATTGGTTGAAAGGCATGAATGATAATAATGAGAGTAATTTTTCGGGCGAGTAGTTTGCCACATAGCAGACACTCTTGATGCTTTCGTATACCGGGATGGTAAAGCAAGTATTGTTTATAGAACTACGCTCATTATTCAACCCAAGCGAAGTGGGGCAGTGGTTAGCACACTGAACTCGCATTCGGGAGAACGATGGTTCAAAGCCCGTCCAGCCTACCTGATTTAGGTTTTCCGTTATTTCCTTAAATAGCTTCACGCAAATTCCGGGATGGTTCCTGTGAAAGGGCACGGCCGACTTCCTTTCCCATCTTTCCGTAATCCGATGGGACCCTCCCCCAAATCAACCAAGCAATCAGTGTTATTCAACGACATCACAGAGCTACTGAAAAGAAACATATGGTGTCGTCGGCATTGTTAACATTTGCAGCACAGGTACCACACAAAGAGACCAAGAACATAATCATAATTTGGGTCAGAAACGCACAGACTGAGCAGTTGCAACTCTATTGTCACATAAATGTTTCATCGCAAGGTGCCAGCTACAGACGCTATTTAGCACATTTTCTTCTATTGCGAAGCGTTTTATTACACAGGTATCAATAACAGGTCATTTCGAATCACATTATTATGATCATTTAAAATCTGCGTAGATTTTCAATACATCCCACCAATTATGAAGTAGACTCACTTTGTATACAATCTGCATTGAAACGCTTACTTCGGTATCTTGGTGTTATGAAATAGTAAAGGCTGGTCGCTTCGACGAAGCGGTGCTTTCGTTAAAATTGTTACATGAAAACAAAAAGGCATTTATTTATTTTCTATAGATGCGTGCGTCTCTAGTGATCCTATCATGCTGTTGGACATCGACGCCAAGTACAGTGAAACGGTTTACATATTATGGAACAGTGGCGAGTAGTGTTTCATGAAAGCATATCTGACAGTAATACGAATGAGGTTTCGCTATGAAACTCTCGGTGAGGTAGGCACGAGGCGCGAGCCGTGTACTTGTATAAGGGACTGTGGATGTCGCCCTCACTGCAGTAAGAGCGTACCGGCAGCTAAACGTGCCGGTACGTGCTCTGCTTATTTTAGCGCAGCGTTGTGTCGCAGGGAAAATTGCTCGTCTCGTCATCCTCTGTACATAAAGTGAACGCCTACGTGAAGAAGAATGTCGGAAACGTTTATTTGGCCGTTATGAAGGCACTCGCGAATCTGGTTTACGGTTCTTCGTATACACGTCACGCCTCTCGAAAGGTCGCAGCAGCGCGACTTCCCCGTTACGACCCTGCAGTGGTGCTACGTCTGTGTGGAGCAGTTACGGGCGATGTACTCCGTCACGACTCATAAACGCGCCTTTCCGTTTTCTAGTATAGAAGCAACTGGCTATCTAAAATTGCGGGTCGGGCACGTGCTGATATAAAATTCGGTAATTTAGCGGATACTAAAATAATCTTTTGTAGTTTTGTGTGTGTGTGTGTGTGTGTGTGTGTGTGTGTGTGTGTGTGTGTGTGTGTGTGTGTGTGTGTGTGTGTGTGTGTGTGTGTGTGTGTGTGTGTGTGTGTGTGTGTGTGTGTGGTTGGATGGGTGGGTATGTGTGCAAGTGCGTTTTTCCGTTAGATCAAAAGTAAAAAGACGTTTGTTGAACACGACGAATATGAGTGCAATAGTATTCAGCTCAAGTTCCAAAGAAGGCTGACAGATATGCATACTACCGAACCATCAGTTCAGTAAGTAATTACATAAGAATGATAGAAATGGTGGAGGCTCCCCCTGAGGAAAATCAGTTTAGACTGTATTTGTGACATACAGTCACGCAGCAAGAATGCAAGCATACTGCAGAATAATATGGGTGCTGCAAAATTGCTGATTTGGTCGCTAAATGAAATGTCATTAATTTAAAAAAAACCAATGACTTCATTGGACGCGTATCGCTAGATATCAACCATCAGATAGTGATGATCATCTAGGTTCAAATGGTTCAAATGGCGCCTAGAACCGCACGGCCACCCCGGCCGGCGGATCATCTAGGTATCCAGAGTAATAAAGACACGTTGTAACTAATACAGCGGTCATGGCAGACCATCAGCTTTATCAGTTACACCGTGTCTTTATTAATCTGAATATCTACATGATCAAGACTATCTGATGATCGGTATCTAGCGAAACGTCTCAGATAAAGCCATTGGTTTTTTAACTAGTGGAATTTCAGAGACCAATTCTGAAATTTTGCAGCACTCATGTTAAGATCATTTTCGGTTCCGGAGAAATGTGGGAACACGCGGGGCAATACTGACTTTATAATTTACCTTATAAGATGGGTTTAGAAAGAAACCTACATTAACAGCATATCAAGCTTTTGATAATGTTGACTCGCAAACAGTGTATGAAATTCAGAAGGTAGCAGAGATAAATACAGGGAGCCAAATGTTCTCTAGAACACGTACAGAAGTTACGAAGCGAGCGACATGGAAGGGAAGCAGCGGCTGACCTTTACACATGAATCACTTGAGTACATCAGACAGCTCCGGCAATGCATTGCTCTTTTATACATTGTGTACGCGATACTAACGCCATCTGTATGTGTGCATATTGCTATCCAATGACTTTGTCACCTCAATATACGTTGCAGCAGTTATGCAGAGATGAAGGGTAGACTAGCTTAGAGGTCTGTATGAAACCAATAATCGGACCAGAAACCACAACGATGACAACAGTACAGGTAGCTTTAAATGTGAACATTTCTAGGAAGGCGAAACGTGGGACTTAGGGAAAGCAGGAAAAGTTGCGAACGGGGCCTAATCAGTTACCGTTGGTTGCATAGTAAACACATAGACTTTATTTAAGGAAATATTTTTATAAAAACAATCATTTAAAAAAAATTGACTGTAACACAAGCTACAATGACGGCTGAAGGCCTTATTAAGAAAGAATTCAAAATTATTTGTCGGGTGAAGGCCACGAGCAATACTTCAGACCAATTAGCGGCTGAAGGCCTGAATTACAAGAGTGGAAGACGACTACACGTTGAAAATACCAAACTAATTTTTAGAACAATCATTTTAAAAAAAAATTGACTGTAACACAAGCTACACTGACGGCTGAAGGCCTTATTAAAAAAGAATTCAAATTTTCGCCGGCTAAAGGCCACAAGCAATAGGAATGATTTAAACAAAATATTAATTTTAAACAATTGACAGCCGGCCGCTGTGGATGAGCGGTTCTAGGGGCTTCAGCCCGGAAGCACGCAGGTGCAGTTAGGTTTAAGTAGTTCTAAATCTAGGGGACTGATGACCTCAGATGTTAAGTCCTATAGTGCTTAGAGCCACTTGAACCATTTTAAACAATTGACACAATCAGACCAAATTAAGAAGGGAGTGATCCACAGACAGTGCTCCAAGGATCGACCTGAGAAAGCCCCTATAGCTGCGTAAGCAGTGAGATACACAGGCAAGAGTTATGCTCACCTAACAGGATGGCAACTCAAACTACGGACAGTTTAAACGCAGATCAATGCTCTTACCACATCCACCTAACGTGTGATACCCAGTACAACAACGGAATAATTCAAGCGAGGATGAAGTGACAGACAGCACTGCGTCCTCAGAATTCGGTATTGAATACATCGAAAGGCAGAAGGAACCACTACAACCAAGGTAGACACAAGAAACCACAATGCACACCGCAATCAAGGAGGCTGTCGAACTACACGTCATGCCGGACAACATCGGCAAGACGAGGAAAAGTACACTGCCGCAAAAATACGCTAACCTCCAGGGCAGATAACTTTACGGTGACATATTGATATCGTAGAAACATCAAGTTTACTGTTAGCAGCCATGATTTATTCATTTCCATGAAGCGTTTTCAAGGTTAAAACCTCCATTAGGTGGATTTATGTGGATTAACGCTACATATATCTGTTGCGTTACGACTTGGCACTGTAACTTGGCACTGTCTCAATTGCCAACACTAGAGACAGTACCACTGGTTACCTGGAAGTTGTAAGACAACAGACACATGTAGTATTAATCAACTAAATTCATCTGGTGGAGGTTTAAACCTCCGAAGCCGACCGAAGTGGCCGTGCGGTTAAAGGCGCTGCAGTCTGGAACCGCAAGACCGCTACGGTCACAGGTTCGAATCCTGCCTCGGGCATGGATGTTTGTGATGTCCTTAGGTTAGTTAGGTTTAACTAGTTCTAAGTTCTAGGGGACTAATGACCTCAGCAGTTGAGTCCCATAGTGCTCAGAGCCATTTGAACCATTTGAAACCTCCGAAATGCGTCGTGGAAATAAGTAAACAGTGATTGCGGACACTAAACTTGCAGGCGGCCTCTGTGGCCGAACGGTTCTAGGCGCTTCAGTCCGAAACAGCGCGACTGCTACGGTCGCAGGTTCGAATACTGTCTCGGGCATGGATGTGTGTGATGTCCTTAGGTTAGTTAGGTTTAAGTAGTTCTAAATCTAGGGGACTGATGACCTCAGATGTTAAGCCCCATAGTGCCCGGAGCGATTTGAACCATTTTGAACCATTAAACTTGCAGTTTTATATGATGCTCAATTATAAATAACAGAGATGAAGTATGGACGTGAGGAATGTGTGGACACTCAGCCACAGTGAGCGCGCATACAGAACGGATGTGAGCAGAACTGGCAGGCAGTGTACACGAGCAGGGAAGGAGGACGAAGTCGGGAGCGCGTCGCTAGGAACATACCGTACGAGTAGGTCGCCGGTAATAGAGCGAGCGCAGTCAAGTGCAGTGCGAGCCGTTACGAGACCAGCGAGCGCAGGTATAGCCGGGGCGCCGTAGCAGCCCGCCGCTCTGGTTCATGTCCATATCCACTGGTCTTTCGGGTTTACTGGCTAGTATAGCAGGGGAGTAGAACGGAAACCGGGAGCGCTTCAGTAGAACGCAGGCGGGCATTCGCTCGCGACCTTCACATAAACTGACGGAAGAAATCGCAACATCAAAAAGGAGTTGTGCGACGTGAATGAAAGTTGGTAGGCGTGTTTCTACATCTGAAAGATGATGTCAAATCAAATTTCCGCCAGCCGCATGAGACTGGCGGTGACAGCGTCACTACGAGGTTGCAAAGCAAGTTTGTTGTAGCGGTCGTGAGTGTAACAGGGCTACGAGAACCTGGGTGTCCG
This sequence comes from Schistocerca piceifrons, assembly GCF_021461385.2. Lineage (NCBI taxonomy): Eukaryota > Metazoa > Arthropoda > Insecta > Orthoptera > Acrididae > Schistocerca > Schistocerca piceifrons. The sequence continues at coordinate 116,054,277 of NC_060142.1, forward strand.
TTCAGCTATACTGCAAGAAGACTTGTCAGGAATGTAGACACTGTACATGATTGCTGACGGCTGTGGTCACGAGAGTGTACGTTCGGAAGAACACTGGTCTCCGTGCGGTCACATGTCACTACCGAGAAGGAAGACCATGGTGTTGGGCGTTTGGCTCTGGCGCATCGTACTGCATCTGGACCAGCAGTTTGAGCAGCAGTTCGCACCACAGTGAAACGACAAACTGTTAAAAATATGTTAGTTCCATGACAGCTCCGAGCCAGGCGCCCTGCAACGTGCATTCCACTGGCCCCAAACCACCCCCATTCGCGGCTTCAGCGGTGTCGAACGAGAGCTCCTTGGAGTGTAGGTTGGGGGTCTGTTGTGTTTTCTGATGGAAGCTGGTTCTGTCTCGGTGCCAGTGATGGGCGGATGTTGGTTATAAGAAGGCCAGTTGAGGGCCTGCAGCCAACCCGTCTGGCCGGCCGCGGTGGCCCAGCGGTTCTAGGCGCTTCAGTCCGGAGCCGCGCGACTGCTACTGTCGCAGGTTCGAATCCTGCCTCGGGGATGGATGTGTGTGATGTCCGTAGGATAGTTAGGTCTAAGTAGTTCTAAGTTCTAGGGGACTGATGACCTCAGGTGTTAAGTCCCATAGTGCTCAGAGCCATTTGAACCATTTTTGAACCAACCTGTCTGCGTGCTGGACACACTGAACTTACACCTGGAATTATAGGCTAGGGTGCGCTTTCATATAACACGAGAAGCACCCTGCGTGCAAATCTGTACAACATTCTGGTGATTCGAACTGTTGCGCTGCCATTCATGGACAGCGGCCATTCATGAACAGCATTCCGAGTACGTTTTCCAACAGGATAACGCTAGTCCAAATACCGCTGTTCTAACCCAGCATGCTCTGTACTCTATAGACTGTCGACGTGTTGCCTTGGCTTGCTCGATCACGAGATCTGTCTCCAATCGACCATATATGAGACACCATCAGTCGACTACTGTAGCGACATCCACAATCAGCATCAACCGTCTCTGTATTGACCCAGCAAGGCAGTCGTTGTAACCGAGCGGTTCTAGGCGCTACAGTCTGGAACCGTGCAACCGCTACGGTCGCAGGTTCGAATCCTGCCTCCGGCATGGATGTGTGTGATGTCCTTAGATTAGTTAGGTTTAAGTAGTTCTAAGTTCTAGGGGACTGATGACCTCAGAAGTTAAGTCCCATAGTGCTCAGAGCCATTTGAACCATTTGACCCAGCAAGTGCAACAGGCATGGAACTCTAGCCCACACTGACATCTGGCACCTGTACAACAAAATGCATGTCGGTTTGCATGCCTGCATTCAACATTCTGGCGGTTACACCTGTTATTAATGCACCAGAATTTGACATGTGTAATGGCTTATCTCGCGCTTACATTAAGCTGTGATCTTCCAGTCTTAATCACTTAAATATTTTGCCTACACAAATGTATTCCCGAAAATTCATTACTCTACATCAATTATCGTTTGGTGTTGTGATTTTTTCCCGTCATTATACTACAAAACGCGAATGTATTTAAGGTTTACCAAGTCCATCTGTTGCCTCTCAGTGCGGCAGGCTGAATAATTTCCTTCAACTGATGACATCCACCACCGACTGCACTAACATCACGCTCCTCTCATTGAGATTCGCACATGGGTAACCATACATTCTTTGCACCCGACGTTGGAATAGTTTCAGCATGCACCATTTTCAGCGAATTTTTCCGAACAACTAACAGTTCCGAAAAAGTTAGATTTTCATATAGCTTGAATAAAAAAACTTTATGATTGACTAGTCACAGCAGCGGAGGACAGTGCTACCAATATCTAGTCAGCCATACGTGAAAATGCTGTGTACGCTTTTAAAAAACAATCAACAGAGTGGCGAACTCATGCCGCTCAATAAGTAACTATGACTGGCTTACAATTAAGTCCCACCACTCGACTCGCTGAAACGTCAACACAACATAATTTAATGAAAGTATACTTGATGTTATGATTTGATGGAAAAAGATGCACACAACCATTCCAACTGCACTAATTGAACCCACACATGTGTCATGTGTTTTCATATCATGTAGAGCCTCTTAAAGTAAATAAAGAGGAGTTTCAGGAATCCAAATAGACTACTTCCATATACAGGGTAGTCCATTGATAGCGATCGGGACAAATATGTCACGAAATAAGCATCAAACGAAAAAATTACAGAGAACGAAACTCGTCTAACTTGAAGGGGGAAGCCAGATGGCGCTGTGGTTGGCCCGCTAGGTGGCGCTGCTATAGGTCAAATGGATATCAACTGCGTTTTTTAAAATAGGAACCCCCATTTTTTATTACATATTCGCGTAGTACGGAAAGAAATATGAATGTTTTAGTTGGATCACTTTTTTCGCTTTGTGATAGCTGGCGCTGTAATAGTAGCAAACGTATAAGTACGTGGTATCACGCAACATTCCGCCAGTGCGGACGGTATTTGCTTCGTGATACATTACCCGTGTTAAAATGGACCGTTTACCAATTGCGGAAAAGGTCGATATCGTGTTCATGTATGGCTATTGTCATCAAAATCCCCAATGAGCGTGAGCTATGTATGCTGCTCGGTATCCTGGACATCATTCAAGTGTCCGGACCGTTCGCCGGATAGTTACGTTATTTACGGAAAGAGGATGTGTTCAGGCGGATTAATGTGCAACGTCGACCACGACCCTGAAACAAATGATGATGCCCAAGTAGGTGTTTTAGCTGCTGTCGCGGCTAATCCGCACATTAGTAGCAGACAAATTGCGCGAGAATCGGGAATCTCAAAAACGCCGGTGTTGAGAATGCTACATCAACAACGATTGCAACCGTACCATATTTCTATGTACCAGGAATTGCGTGGCGACGACTTTCAACGTCGTGTACAGTTCTGCCACTGGGCACAAGAGAAATTACGTGACGATGATAGATTTTTTGCACGCGTTCTATTTAGCGACGAAGCGTCATTCACCAACAACGGTAACGTAAGCCGGCATAATATGCACTATTGGGCAACGGAAAATCCACGATGACTGCGACAATTGGAACATCAGCGACCTTGGCGGATTAATGTATGGTGCAGCGTTATGGGAGGAAGGATAATTGGCCCCCATTTTATCTATGGCAATCTAAATGGTGCAATGTATGCTGCACATACGTAATGTTCTACCGATGTTACTGCAAGATGTTTCACAGCATACAGAATGGCGAAGTGCTTCCAACATGACGGATGTTCGGCACATAGCTCGCGTGCGGTTGAAGCGGTATTGAATAGCATATTTCATGACAGGTGGTTGGTTGTCGAAGCACTATACATTGGCCCACACGTTCACCGGATCTGACGACCTCGAATTTCTTTCTGTGGGGAAAGTTGAAGGATATTTGCTATCGTGATCCACCGACAACGCCTGACAACATGCGTCAGCGCACTCTCAATGCATGTGCGAACATTACGGAAGGCGAACTGCTCGCTGTTGAGAGGAATGGCGTTACACGTGTTGCCAAATGCATTGAGGTTGACGGACATCATTTTGAGCATTTATTGCATTAATGTGGTATTTACAGGTAATCACGCTGTAACAGCATGCGTTCTCAGAAATGAGAAGTTCACAAATGAACATGTATGACATTGGAACAACCGAAATAAAATGTCCAAACGTACCTACGTTCTGTATTTTAATTTAAAAAACCTAAATGTTACCAACTGTTCCTCTAAAATTGCGAGCCATATGTTTGTGACTATTACAGCGCCATCTATCACAAAGCGAAAAAAGTGGACCAACTAAAACACTGATATTTCTTTACGTCCTACACGAATATGTAATAAAAATGGGGGTTCCTATTTAGAAAAACGCAGTTGTTATCAGTTTAACATATGGAAGCGGCATCTAGCGGAGCAACTATAGCACCATCTGGTTTCCCCCTTCAAGCTAGACAAGTTCCGTGCTTTGTAGTTTTTTTCGTTTGACGCTTATTTCGTGAGATATTTGGCCCGGTCACGATCAATGGACCACCCTGTCTACTATTCCACCATGGACAGCGGATACAATAACTAGTTGCAGAATACACACGTCCGGCAACAAGTGTCTGAAGTGGTCAGGTGACGCACACCCGATCCTTTGTACGGTTTCAACAATGGCTCTGAGCACTATGGGACTTAACAGCTGTGGTCATCAGTCCCCTAAAACTTAGAACTACTTAAACCTAACTAACCTAAGGACATCACACACATCCATGCCCGAGGCAGGATTCGAACCTGCAACCGTAGCAGTCGCACGGTTCCGGACTGCGCGCCTAGAACCGCGAGACCACCGCGGTCGGGTGTACGGTTTCATTACGAGTTTGCGCACAGCTCTGTAGGCAGATGCTACTGATGAACTAAATGCTGCCACTATTTTCTCGCACTGCATCGCAAGTGCTACCCGCCACAGCCCGAAGAGCGTGATGGAGCGTATGCGGCGAATGCAGCCCGTCTCTTCCTCTCTGTAGGCTATCGCGCAACACCGTTGTGTTAAACAGCCCACGCAAAAGTATCGCAGATATTGCGGACACACCTGTTGGGGATTACAGAGGCGGTGCAGCGAGTGCGAGAAGGCGACGCATCTGTGATGGAGTGTAAGCGAGCGGGCAGGCAGGCGTCTGGCCACGCCGGCAGAAACAAACAGCTGCCGAGGTCGGGTCAGGTCGGGTCAGCGGACGCAGACATCTGGTTCGCGTTAGCGCCGACTGATTCACTGCTCGCCCACTGGGGCGCCGTTCTCTCCCGCCACTTGCTTCTTCCGTGAACAAATCGACTGCCGCGTCTTCCTCGGCGCTCTTCCAGAAACCCTTCCGGTCACAGCTCACTCTTCAGTCGTGGATACGGTTTTTCTGCATTCTCATTCTGTCTCCACGGAATTGACAGCAGCTGCCAGGTTTCCGGAATTTCTGGAGTGTACGTCGTCTTCATTCACCTCCATACCGTGGGTTCGGGTGATCTGGTGGACAGGTTCTTGCACAGTAATAAGAACAACTTGTGTCCGGCTCTCACTTGAGTCCAATATCTTACAGAGCGTTACCATGGACTGATGTTAATACACCCTTGTATACAGGACTACCAGCGCCACCTGCTTCAGCAACACTGGATACTGAAACGCCTATTTCGTAACAAATAGAATGTCACCTTTCAAAACCATCTGCGAAAAACTTTGGTAAATAAATGATAAAGACGGCTCATTAAATATTTACTATTAAAAACAGTCTTGATCACTATTTATTTATCAAGGTGGCCGGTTTCGACCACTGCTGTGGCCATCTTCAGACCTACAAGTTATATACAAAGCTATAATATTAAATATTTCACTCAGATTCTTTAATGTGCTGGGAGGGGATAAGACCCTCAAATAAAGATTACTCACATCTTGTGTGCGACCCTTATTTTTCCATACTTCTGCATTCAGATACGTTATACAGGGTGATCGGAAATTCCCGTTACAGACTTCTAGGGTTTGTAGAGGGGAGTGAGTACATCGTATTTTGAATGGGAACCCATGTCCGGAAACGTCATCAACGAGACTACAGAGCGTCAAAGTTATAGGCGCGGGCGTCTATAAATATACGTATACATGGGGTGATTCCGTGATGATGTTACAGACTTTCTACGATAATGGAGAACGATAAATGTATTAATTTGAAGTAAGGATCCCTGTACCGGAAACGAACGAGTCGAAAGCTATAAACGAAAACCGTTCTGATACCTCTGACGTTGAATACCTGTACCGGTTCTTGTGTTACGAAGAGTGTAGGGCTGGTAACCTTCAGTGGTGATAGTGTGGGCAAAAAGGAGAAAAAATGTCCAATAAATGTGGGTCCCAAAGGGCGTACCTTAACAGTTATGAAAACTTGCTCAGTGGAGGAGATGTGTTTCACATTAGCGAAGATGAACGAATGGTCACAGCTGTTAAGGTACGCCCTTTAGAGCCCACGTTTATAGGACATTTTTTCTCGTTTTTGTCCACACTACCACCACTGAAAGTTACCAGCCCTACACTCTTCGCAACACAAGAACCGGTACAGGTATTCAACTGTCAGAGGTATCAGAACGGTTTTCGTTTATAGCTTTCGACTCGTTCGTTTCCGGTACAGGGATCCTTACTTCAAATTAATACATTTATCGTTCTCCATCATCCTAGAAAGTCTGTAACATCATCACGGAATCGCCCCGTGTATACCTACATTTACAGACGCCCGCGCCTATAACTTTGACGCCCTGTGACGTTTCCGGACATGAGTTCCTATTCAAAATATTAAGTACTCACTCCACTCTACAAGTCCTAGAAGTCTGTAACGGGAATTTCCGACCAACCTGTATGTCCCAATATTCATCCATCCAGGAACGAAGAAGAAGTCGTTCAGGAAAACGCGTCAGTTTGAATCCCGGTGGCGAAAGAAATTTTTGTCGCTAGTTTTTGGCCTTGTCGCTAGTTTTTGGCAGGCAAGGGGGAAAGATGTCGTAGCGGATAAGCGATCTCGAGTACCTTTTGTGGTCGACTCAGAATCGAATTGTTTTCTCTTCAAATTTATCTTTTGTTTTAACTGAATGAAATTGTGGTGTTCTCTTTCTGTAAGGCAGTACCTAGAAAACACGCAATGGCAACACTGTTCATAGCCACTGCAATTTTCAGATCATAAAGTCACTTTATTCGAGCTATAGGTGACAGAAGAATCATTTGTAACTTTGTTTCCGGGCTCTAACAACTAACAAAATAGAAATACAGTTGCCATGTTGATTAATCGGATTTCTGCCGGTTATTCGCGTCCTTCCTGCACGGGACACCGGTCTCCAGCTGAGCTCGGCCTGGAAACCAGCACTCGATCTTCTTTAGACAACATCCAGACCCCAAGCGACACAAGTATAAGGATGGAATTAGAGATGACAGCCCAGTACACGTAACTAAGGACGTATGTGAAAAGGCACCTCCGACAACAGACAAAGTAACCGCGGACGCTCTTCCGAGTCTCGAGCGACGATTTGAACACAATCGGCCTGAAAATGACGCTGTAGCCGCTCCTGGGGGGGGGGGGGGGGGGGGGGGGGGCAAGAACGCCTAACTCGACACAGCGCGGTAACAGAACGTCGTAATTCACAGAAGGGCTCAAATGACGACAATCGGAAGATAAAACGTCTAGCACAGCTTGGACGCCATTCACAAGTTAATTCAGCTATATTGACAACGGATAATAACCACAAAGTAAGCGCACAGCGTTCGGAAGAGCCGCGGCTAGAAGAGAACGCTACAGCCGTTGCTACTGGTCGGCGCACACCACGGACAGAGCGCCAGACCCGGCGCGGACCGCAGAGGGAATGCCTAGCACAACATGGCGTAAATACCGGACTCGTTCCACACTGGAATCAGTATCAGACAGTGTTGTGGATTGGCAGGAGCCAACCCACGGAGTTTGGAGGAAGCCGAAAGGCACGCGTTTAAGCTCACGCAGCCTGGCGTGAGGTCTGGAACAGGACAAGGAATTTAGACTTCAGAAAAAAAGGTGGTACTTGGTGGAATACTTAACTTTAATCCATTAATGTTGAACGCGGCTCCTGTCTGTACATTCTTTACAATATCAATAGCAACTGATAATGGCGCCCTGCTAGGTCGCAGCAAATGACGCAGCTGAAGGCTATGCTAACTATCGTCTCGGCAAATGAGAGCGTATTTTGTCAGTGAACCATCGCTAGCAAAGTCGGCTGTACAACTGGGGCGAGTGCTAGGAAGTCTCTCTAGACCTGCCGTGTGGCGGCGCTCGGTCTGCAATCACTGATAGTGGCGACACGCGGGTCCGACGTATACTACAGGACCGCGGCCGATTTAAAGGCTACCACATAGCAAGTGTGGTGTCTGGCGGTAACACCACAGACAGCACCTGAAGAAGACTGCGTGTCATGCAGGTGAAATATCGTGCAGGTAAGACGCGAATAACCGGCAGAAATCCGATTAATCAACATGACAACGGCTCGCCGGGAACCCTCGAAGAATTACACGACTGGCCATTACAATTGCTACACCACGAAGATGACCTGCTACAGACGCGAAATTTAACCGACAGGAAGAAGATGCTGTGATATGCAGATGATTAGCTTTCCACAGCATTCACGTGCTGACATGAGGAAAGTTTCCAACCGATTTCTCCTACACAAATAGCAGTTGATCGGCGTTGCCTGGTGAAACGATGTTGTGATGCCTCGCGTAAGGAGGAGAAATGCGTATCATCACGTTTCCGACTTTGATAAAGGTCGGATTGTAGCCTATCGCGATTGCGGTTTATCGTATAATGACATTGTTGCACGCGTTGGTCGAGATCCAATGACTGTTAGCACAATATGGAATCGGTGGGTTCAGGAAGGTAATACGGAACGACGTGCTGGATCCCAACGGCGTCGTATCAATAGCAGTCGAGATGACAGGCATTTATCCCCATGACTGTAAGGGATCGTGCAGCCACGTCTCGATCCCTGAGTCAACAGATGGGGACGTTTGCAAGACAACAACCATCTGCACGAACAGTTGGACGACGTTTGCAGCAGCATGGACTATCAGCTCGGAGACCATGGCTGCAGTTACCCTTGACGCTGCATCACAGACAGGAGCGCCTGCGATGGTGCACTCAACGACGAACCTGGGTGCACGAATGGCAAAACGTAATTTTTTCGGATGAATCCATGTTCTGTTTACACCATGATGGTCGCCTCCGTGTTTGGTGACTTCGCGGTGAACGCACATTGGAAGCGTGTATTCGTCATAGCCATACTGGCGTATCACCCGGTGTTATGGTGTGGGGTGCCATTAATCACACGTCGCGGTCACGTCTTGTTCGCACTGACGGCACTTTGAACAGTGGACGTTACATTTCAGATGTGTTACGACCCGTGGCTCTACCCTTCATTCGATCCCTGCGAAACCCTACATTTCAGCCGGATAATGCACGATCGTATGTTGCAGGTCCTGTACAGGCCTTTCTGGATACAGAAAATGTTCGACTGTTGCCCTGGCCAGCACATTCTCCAGATCTCTCACCAACTGAAAACGTCTGGGCAATGGTGGCCGAGCAACTGGCTCGTCACAATACGCCAGTCACTACTCTTGATGAACTGTGGTATCGTGTTGAAGCTGCATGGGCAGCTGTACCTGTACACGCCATCCAAGCTCTGTTTGACTCAACGCACAGGCGTTTCAGGGCCGTTATTACGGCCAGAGGTGGTTTTTCTGGGTACTGATTTCTCAGGATCTATGCACCCAAATTGCGCGAAAATGTAATCACATGTCAGTTGTAGTATAATATATTTGTCCAATGATTACCCGTTTATCATCTGCATTTCTTCTTGGTGTAGCAATTTTAATGGCCAGTAGTGTACATTAGAAATACGTTATTTCACGCAGGACGATGAAAGCGCACACAAATACGTCTATGACACCAGTGTTTTGGATAATTCCCTGCACCAATGACAGCATCATTTTCAAACAAAACATCAGAGGAGCTCAACACTTCCTTCGTTAATCGCAAATATCACTTCGGTTTCACCACAAGACTTGCCTTCACTTGCTACGAATTGTGGTCTCTCACAAGACATCACGAATCCAGTCGCACAAGTGAGACGATATTCCGCAGGCACGCTACTTGATTAGAAGTAACGAACGAGGAACGACGCCAAAAGCCTTCTGGCGGTCTTTAAATATGGACCGGACTTGAGGTCCCCTGTTAACCAGAGGAATGTGGGACGATTTTTAAACGTGCTGCGTCCAAGAAGTGTGCGCTGCCCTACGATGAACGCACTTGGGCAGAAAGACTGGACCCCTCGGCGCCTGCTCCCGCTGTGTGACGTCATCGCGTCCGCCCTGTTGGCTGCAGACAGCGGCCGCCTTGTCCAGCGGCCGGCGCGCCGTCGGTAGCACCCGCCGCCACATACTGCCCCAACTACGCTAGGCTGTCTGCTGCTCACAGAGCTCTGCTTCATCTCCCGTACCATGCGCCAACCCGGCACCTCCATGCGGTTACACGGATTCATGTTCTACTGTTGCCTTCCTCTCGGAATGTCCTCCTCGGCTACAATTCTGTCGTGCTGAGCTGTAACAGCTCCGTACCTACAGACAAACACTATGTGATCAAAAGCATCCAGACATCCCCCAAAAACGTACGTTTTTCATATTAGGTGCATTAATCTGCCACTTACTCCCAGGTATTCCATCAGTGACCTCAGTAGTCATTAGACATGGTGAGAGAGCAGAATGGGGCGCTCCGCGGAACTCACGGTCAGGTGATTGAGTGCCACTTGTGTCACACGCCTGTACGCGAGATTTCCACACTCCTAAACATCCCTAGGTCCACTGTTTCGATGTGGGAATGAAGTGAAGGGACACGTACAGCACAAAAGCGTACAGGCCGACCTCATCTGTTCACTGACAGAGACAGCCGACAGTTGAAGAGGGTCTACATCTACATCTACATCTACATCCATACTCCGCAAGCCACCTGACGGTGTGTGGTGGAGGGTACCCTGAGTACCTCTGTCGGTTCTCCCTTCTATTCCAGTCTCGTCTTGTTCGTGGAAAGAAGGATTGTCGGTATGCTTCTGTGTGGGCTCTAATCTCTCTGATTTTATCCTCATGGTCTCGTCGCGAGATATACGTAGGAGGGAGCAATATATTGTTTGACTTTTCGGTGAAGGTATATTCTCGAAACTTTAACAAAAGCCCGTACCGAGCTACTGAGGGTCTCTCTTGCAGAGTCTTCCACTGGAGTTTTCCTATCATCTCTGTAACGCTTTCGCGATTACTAAATGATCCTGTAACGAAGCGCGCTGCTCTTCGTTGGATCTTCTGTATCTCTTCTATCAACCCTATCTGGTACGGATCCCACACTGCTGAGCAGTATTCAAGCAGTGGGCGAACAAGCGCACTGTAACCTACTTCCTTTGTTTTCGGATTGCATTTCCTTAGGATTCTTCCAATGAATCTCAGTGTGGCATCTGCTTTACCGACGATCAACTTTATATAATCATTCCATTTTAAATCACTCCTAATGCCTACTCCCAGATAATTTATGGAACGAACTGCTTCCAGTTGCTGACCTGCTATTTTGTAGCTAAATGATAAGGGATCTATCTTTCTATGTATTCGCAGCACATTACACTTGTCTACATTGAGATTCAATTGCCATTCCCTGCACCATGCGTCAATTCGCTGCAGATCCTCCTGCATTTCAGTACAATTTTCCATTGTTACAACCTCTCGATACACCACAGCATCATCTGCAAAAAGCCTCAGTGAACTTCCGATGTCATCCACAAGGTCATTTATGTATATTGTGAATAGCAACGGTCCTATGACACTCCCCTGCGGCACACCTGAAATCACTCTTACTTCGGAAGACTTCTCTCCATTGAGAATGACATGCTGCGTTCTCCTATCTAGGAACTCTTCAATCCAATCACACAATTGGTCTGATAGTGCATATGCTCTTACTTTGCTCATTAAACGACTGTGGGGAACTGTATCGAACGCCTTGCGGAAGTCAAGAAACAAGGCTTCTACCTGTGAACCCGTGTCTATGGCCCTGTGAGTCTCGTGGACGAATAGCGCGAGCTGGGTTTCACACGACCGTCTTTTTCGAAACCCATGCTGATTCCTACGGAGTAGATTTCTGGTCTCCAGAAAAGTCATTATACTCGAACATAATACGTGTTCCAAAATTCTACAAGTCGTAGTGTGTAATAGCGAGACACTTACCCAGACCATCTCCAACCCGATAGCTGAGTGGTCAGCGTGACGGATTGCCGTCCTAAGGGCTCGGGTTCGATTCCCGGCTGGGTCGGGGATTTTCTCCGCTCAGGGACTGGGTGTTGCGCTGTCTTCATCATCATTTCATCCCCATCCCGCGCGCAGGTCGCCCAATGTGGCGTCGAATGTAATAAGACCTGCACCAAGGCGGCCGGACCTACCGCACAAGGGGCCTCCCGGCGAATGACGCTAAACGCTCATTTCCATTTCCATACGCAGACCATCATACATGAATCCCAAACTGCAATAGGATCCACTGCAAGTTCTATGACAGTTAGGCTGGAGGTGAGGAGGATTTCATGGTCGAGCGGCTGCTCATAAGGCACGCATCACGCCGGTAAACGCCAAAAGACTCCTGGCTTCGTGTAAGGAACGTAAACTATGGACGATTGAAGAGTGCAAAAACGTTGTGTGGAGTGATGAATCATGATACATAATGTGGCGATCCGATGGAAGGGTATGGGTGTGGCAAATACCCGGTCAACGTCATGTTCTAGCGTGTGTGGTGCCAATAGTAAAATTCGAAAGCGGTGGTGTTATGGTGTGGTCGTGTTTCTCACGGAGAGGGCTTGCACTCTTTGCTGTTTTGCATGGCACTGTCACAACACAGACCTTCGTTGATGTTTTAAGCACCTGCTTGCTTCCCACTGTTGAAGAGCAATTCGGGGATGGCGATTGCGTCTTTCAACACGGTCGAGCACCTATTCATATGCACGGCCTGTGGTGGAGTGGTTACACGACAATAACATCCCTGTAATGGACTGAGCTGCCCAGAGTCCTGACCTTAATCCTACAGAACAGCTTTAAGATGTTTTGGAACGCCGACTTCGTGCCAGGCCTCACCGACCGGCATCGGTACCTCTCCTCAGTGCAGCACTCCGTGAAGAATGGGCTGCCATTCCCCAAGAAACCTTCCAGCACATGATTGAACGTATGCTTGCGAGAGTGGAAGCTGGCATGAAGGTAGGGTGGGTCAACACCGTATTGAATGCCAGATGGAGGGCCCCACAGACTTTTAAGTCATTTTCAGCCAGGTGTCCGGATATTTTTCATCACACAGTGTACTTCGCAAGTGACAGTATGGTACATAGTAGGGGGTACCTTGTCCCACAACTAAGTCATTTCCTTCCCTGTTCCACGCTTCTCTACGTGCCATAATTTCTCTTTCCCTGTCCTCGCACTCTTGGGGTGAAATGTACCTTGGTGGCAGTATAATCGTTGTGCAGCTAGCTGCAAATACCACTTCTCTAAACTTTCTCAGTAGGGTTCCCCAAAAGAAAGTCGTCTGCCCTCCAGTGGAAAGAAATCACATAGAAACACACACGTAGAAGATGTAAGAATCACAGCAGCTGAATATGGATACAGAAAGTCTGAAACGTAATAGCGCTAAAACTGTTCCTTGTACTTTGCTAATTTTTTTTGTTCCTCCTTTATGTTTCCTTTCTGTTTTTTATTTTTTTAAACATATGATTAGATGTCGGCGACGAGGGCATTAGAGACGGGGTACGACCGCGGACTGGGCATGAATGGAGCAGGCATTTTCGAAGGAACCATCGAAGCATTCAAGCCAAATAATTTTAGGAGATAATGGAAAATCTAAATCTGGATGGTCGGACGATATTCTACCTCTTGTGCCCTAACTGGCGCGTCGCTTCCCCTGTGACGTGCTGGCATTACAGGAAGTAGCTACTATTCGAAGAGCACCTTGGCCGACCAGTTACTTCGTGGTCTGTTCTCTCTCTGATGCGAGATCATCATGTCAGCGAGTAAATCACAAGAAACCTTTTGACTACGAAGAAGTCCAGACTTCTGCAACAGAATAGGTATTCACAGTTTTTCCTAGAAGAGAATTCCAGACTTCCGCTGTGGGGGCAGGAACGCAGAGGTGCGGGACGATACCCGTGGAATGGAGCGCGCCTGCCTTATTAGGCAGGGCCTCCACTGATTGGCGCCGACGCAGGCCGGCCTTATAAAGACGACAGACAGCAAGGCTACGCACTGCCAGACACCGCGGACATATCTGGGTCAGCCCAGCTCTCCAGCTGAGCTGGACGGGAACGCGGAAGGGATCGGAAGCGGGGGCGGTGGGGGCGGTGCTTGCTGCCGGACCTCCGGCAGCAATGCGGAAACCCAACTGCGGAAGTCCCTCCAGCTAGAACAACTAAAACCGAATAGGGGTGATTTTCAAATACGGAGATGTGTCTGTCCTACCTCCCGTCTGTTAAGCTCTGCATTTTTCACTCTAAACGCAGGTCTGAAGAATGTGGCTGTGTGAGCGTGTCAACGAAGGCCGCCTACATCCGAAAGGTCACCCTTTCCCTTACTGTTTTCCGTACTGAGCGTCTTTCCCTTTCTGTAGTTCATTATTCAACATTCTGTGGTTTGTAGTCCGACTTGTTGTCGAGAGCAGGTACAGTCTAGCACTGCTGATAGTTTTAAAAATATCGGGAATCCGATATATCGAGAAAGGTATCGATGTATCGACGGGGTACAGATCGACGTACCGGCGTATAAAAAATCGGCTGCACGTTGTAAATATGCTGCTGGTTTTAGAGCTTTATATTTAAGTACTGATTTATTATTAGATACTCTGTACATCAACAAGCCAGCAACCTGCCTCTCCTCCTTAGAGCAAGAACTCAAAACGATGCACTTTCACGTTTGGCGATAACCATTTTTCTAACAAGGATAATTGTATCGGGCGCCACCAACACATATGGAAATCAGCGGCCCGTTATTTTGGCGAATTACATGACCTAGGCGTAGATATGCAATGCCATATACCTCCACAAACCTACTATCGAACTATCGGATCTCTGATACGTAGAATCAGTGATATATTCCGTTTCAAAGACGGACAAACAAGTTATTAAGCAATTGGTCATAATGTTTTCGTTCATCAGTGTACAGTCTGGGCAAAATGCGCGCCATGATTTACGCTGGCCCAACAAGTACACAGAGTTTCTGCCTTTAATACTTGTTTTATTATGTGAAATCTTTTAACATAAGGTTATAGTTTTTAATGAGTAGATTACGACATCATTTTCAATTACTGAATTTGGTCAATAATTATATGAAATACTGAAAATGAAAGTTATGTTGTCCCCGCAAGCCGTTACATAGGCAACTTGCAACTGGAACTGAGTGAATGTTTTAACCCTTAGTAATGTAGATGCTACTTATCTCTCGGAAAGTTAATTGGAAATTTGAAAATACGTACAGAGTGTTTCAGAAGTGACGATCAATATTCAGGAATATGACACGAATGATCATTCGAAACAAAAATGTCGAATAAACATGGGTACTAAAACTCACACATTAAGAGCTATGACCAATTCTTCGATACTGTAAAACAAATCTCTTCTACTGCAAGCTCTTTGCTTTCCATATTTTGGGAAGTGGTAGTATGGACCAAAACAAGAAATATCCAGCAAATATGTACCGTAAAATGCGCATACATTAAAAGTTACGAGCACTTCTCCATTAGAAGAGTTGTGTTTCAAAGTGGTGAAGATAAACATGTGCTTAAAACTTCGAAGGTGTGCATTTTAGGGCAGATATTTACTGGACATTTTTTCCTTTTGTTGGTCCATATTACCGCTTCCCAAAACAGGGAAAGCAAAGAGCTTGCAGTAGAGCAGCTTTGTTTCACACTATCCAGAAATTGGTCATAGCTCTTAATGTGTGTGATGTCCTTAGGTTAGTTAGGTTTAAGTAGTTCTAAGTTCTAGGGGACTGATGACCATAGATGTTGAGTCCCATAGTGCTCAGAGCCATTTGAACCATTTTTTTCTTAATGTGTGAGTTTTAGTACCCATGTTTACTCGACTTTTTTGTTTCGAATGGTCATTACTGTCATATCCCTGAATATTGACCATCACTTCTGAAACACCCTGTGTATGTAAATGTATAAACATTTGTACTGAATTTATTTTTTTCCGTAACGACCACCTTATCTCCTGGATTGGCTCCTGTGTCACAGAATTGTATCGTATCAGATTGGCAATGCCAGAAATCAATAAAAACAAGAGTAGGTATACGCATACTAGAGGCTTGCCCTTCGATTGAAACGACACCTTCGCTGCGTCACAACGATTCCCCTGCAACCGAGTCGGCAGCTACAGTAAGGTCGACCACAGACAGAGTGGGGCCTTCTCCGGCCAGCGAGCCGAAAGGGCGCATGCGCGCGAGAGACGCATGCGCAGTGGGAGTCCCGCGTCCAGAGAGACAGCGATACAGGGTACGGGGTGCCTGGCACAGCAGAGGCTCGACCCGCGGCCCGCAAAGATCACGGCCGCGCCGTGCCACGCCCCTTCCGGGAACCCCGTTACAAGTCCTCGCGCTGCCGCCGCTTTAAAGTTCAACGCGCGCATACGAGCGGGGCTACTTTCTAGCACACACGAACCTGACCTACTCCCGGCCATAAAGACTTTCTCTATCTATCGAAAACCGTGTTGTACCGCCTTCAGCTGCTATTAGCGCGTCTATTATTGCTGTCAGTTGCGATTTTTACTATCCTGATCAGACACAAGAAGTACAGGGTGCCCATAAAGTAAGTATCCATTTCGCGTAAAACGCAGTGTGGGTTATTTCTGTTACAGGTACCGTGAAGAGAGATCACAATGTTAACAGTTCCCGAAAGAATCACAACTCTGGAACATCGTTTACGTGGCGAAACCTATGTTGAGGTCCAGAGGCTGTTTGAGAGAAAGTGTCGGAAGGATGCCCCTACAAGACTTGTCATTCGGAAGCTCGTCAACAGATTCCAGCGTACGGGATCTGTAGCGGATGAGAGACGCGCTGGGCTACCACCGGTCGGCCCACAATTTGTACAGCGTGTGTGGAAGCTATCGAAAGAAGTCCAACGCCATCTACCGGCCGGCTGAGTCGTGAACTATCCATGCCGAAATCCACAGTGTGGAAATTCCTTCACTACACCCTTAAAAAGAAGGCATGTCATATCCAGGTGCGCCGGCCGGAGTGGCAGAGCGGTTCTAGGCGCTACAGTCTGGAACCGCGCGACCGCTACGGTCGCAGGTTCGAATCCTGCCTCGGGCATGGACGTGTGTGATGTCCTCAGGTTAGTTAGGTTTAAGTAGTTCTAACAAGGCGAGGCCGCCAATTGTGAAATTCAGATTCGATTCATACTGCGCATAATAAAAGCTCATGGCCAGAGGTGTAATGTGGCAAAGCACCAAGATGCACTTCTCAGCCGTTGTCGAGAAAATCAACAGTTAAAAGAAAGCGTTGCGGTGAAATACTCTCAACGATTAATGATTTTCTACAGCGTCATAGCGCAGCGGTAAGCGCTGGGGTTCGTCATCCGAAGGTCGCCGGATCGAATCTCGCGCCATGCAATATTTTTTTATTATTAGTTTTTTGCAATTCAAATATATATATATAAACTATTAATGAATGCATGTTGGTGAAGGCGGATCACTCTCCAATTGTACCGCCTACATTTTTCCGTTTGTTTAACAGGGTGTACCAAAGCTCTCCCGTCCGCACTGATTTTCGACGCTGTTATAAGTTGCGCTAGGGACCGCATCTACCTTCTTTCGAAGTTAGCAGGCAACTACGCTGTTATGGGGCGGCTCGTTTAGGCCCATTCAACATCTGTCCTTCAAGTGTAACGAGCGAGTAACGGAGTTTATATTTCATACCTGCCACAGCAAGTTTGTGTTCGTGGGGTCTCTGTTCTAATTCGAACGTTTGACTTACGCTATACGTATTCGTTTCTACGTCTTCCGTTAACTATACGTGGTTAACATTATGAAGACAATTAATAACATTTGTGAAATACAACTTTGTTTGCGGAAAACATAATGATGTTCGAAGTCGCCAGTTTTTCCACGATAAACGACTTTCAACAACTTATTATATGCATAATTGTTGCAACTGATTGCCGGGAATTATATATATATATATTAAAAAATTAAAATTATAAATTACAAAAAACAAATACTAAAAGAAAGTTGCATGGAGCGAGATTGGATCCGGCGACCTTCGGATTACGAACCCGAGCGCTTACCGCTGCACCAGCACGCTGTAGAAAATTACTAATCGTAGAGAATATTTCACCGCAACGGTTTCTTTTAACTGTCGATTTTCTCGACAACGGCTGAGAAGTGCATCTTGGTGCTTTGCCACATTACACCTCTGGCCATGAGCTTTTATTATGCGCAGTATGAATCGAATCTGAACTTCACAATTGGCGGCCTCCCCTTGTAAGTTCTAGGAGACTGCTGACCTCAGCAGTTAAGTCCCATAGTGCTCAGAGCCATTTGAACCGTATGTAGGTGCTTCACTAGCTAGAGGATGAAGACCATGCGGCACGAGCAGCCATGTGTCACGATCTGTTGGAGGCTGTAGCCGAGGAGGACCTGATGAATCATCTTATGTTCAACGACGGGGCGACATTTCATGTCTGTGGCGTCGTCAGAAAACACACTTTCCGGATTTGAGCAGAGGAGCAACTCCATGAATGCACTGAGTGGCAAAGCGATTCTCCCAAAGTCAATGTGTGGCTTGATCTCGTGAAAGATAGGATCTGTGGGCCGTTTATCTTTGCTGAAAAGACAATTACCGGAGCAACCTACCTGGACATGCTGCAGTTGTTGTTGGAGCCACAGTTGCAACAGGAAGGTATCCTTGCCACTGTCAGGAATCAACAAGATGGGGCACCACCCCAGCCATGCAAACATTGTCCGGGACTACCTGAACGAGACCTTTCCTAACAGGTGGATAGGAAGGGCTGCAGGTCGTATGTGGGCTGCTCGCTCCCCCGACCTCACTCCCCTGGTCTTTTTCGCGTGGGGTTTCATCAAGAGCCGAGTTTATGCTACCAGTGTGCCGCATCTGAATGAAATGAAACGCCGAATACGAGAGGCATGCTTGCTAATAACCTCTCAAATGTTACAGCGCATGTTCCACGCAAATACAAGGCGATGGGAACAGTGTGTTGCCAATGAAGGTGGACTTGCTGAACAGTATTAGCTTCTCTCTTTAAATATAATATTTATTTTGTTGTAGCACATCTGGAGAATGAAAATGGATACTTACTTTATGGGCACCATGTATTTCAATCACAGCATTGGTATGCTCCATCCCACTGTCCATTAAGGGGGAGGGGGATTAGTGTTTAACGTCCCGTCGACACACAGGTCATTAGAGACGGGGCACAAGCTCGAATTAGGGAAGCATGTGGAAGGACAATGGCCGTGCCCTTTGAGAGGAACCACTCCGGCATTTGCCTGAACCGATTTAGGGAAATTACGGTAAACTTAAATCAGGATGGCCGCATGCGGGTTTGAGCAGTCGTCTTCCCGAATGCGAGTCCAATGTGCTAGCCGCTGTGCCACCTCGCTCGGTCCATTGTACATAACATCAAATACAGTGAAGAGCCAAGGAAACTGGTCCACCTGCATGCATCGTGTTGGGCCCCCGCGACCACACAGAAGTGCCGCAACACGACGCGCCATCGATTCGACTAATGTCTTAAGTAGTGCTGGAGGGAACTGACAGCGCGAATCCTGCAGGGTTGTCCATAAATCCTTAAGAGTACGAGAGGCTAGACACCTCTTCTGAACAGCACGTTGCAAGGCGTCGCTGATACGCTCAATAATGTTCGTGTCTAGGGAGTTTGGGGGCCAGTAGATGTCTTTAAACTCAGAAGAGTGTTTCTAGAGTCACTCTGTAGCAATTCCGGACGTGTGGAGGTGTCGCATTGTCCTGCTGGAATTGCCCAACTCCGTCGGAATGCACAATGAACGTGAATGGATGCAGGTGATCAGATACGATGCAGGGGCCATGGTTTCGTGAAGCTGTCTACATACTCGTACACCTTTATCCGCTCGACACAATCTGAAACGAGACTCGTCCAACCAGGCAACATGTTTCCAGTCATCAACAAGCCATTGTCGTTGTTGACGAGCCAAGGGAGGCGTAAAGCTTTGTGTCGTGCAGTCATCAAGTGTACAAGAAGGGTCTGTCAGCTCCAAGAGCCCATATCGATGATGTTTCGTTGAATAGTTCGGACGCTGACACTTGTTGATGGGCCAGCATTGAAATCTGCAACAATCTGCGGAAGGGTTGCACTTCTGTGACAATGAACGATTCTCTTCAGTCGTCGTTGGTCCCGTTGCAGTATCTTTTCCCGATGTCGGAGATCTGATGTTTTACCGGATTCCTGATATTCACGGTTCACTCGTGAAATGGTCGAACTGGAAACAGAATTTAAACACCGTTCAGAAGAGCCATTGTGTCAGAAATGTAATAATCCAGCGTATGTAACCTTTGGAGATTTGAGTGGGTTACACACATATTCGATTATTTATTCATGCATTCATTTTACCTGGCAAGATTAAGGACCTTTAGGTACTCTTCTACATCCAACAAAGCTTCCTCATGGAGTAAACATTAGAATTAGTAAGTAAACGTTAATTTCTGATAATAACAGGTCGAATAAAAATGACAGTTACGACAATATAGAAATTTAATAAATGTCAGTCTTATTAATACTGCATTAAGCAATATCTTCATTGTATCCTTGTCGAATACAAGTAGCGACGTTTGACAGAAACGTATGACAACAGTAGAGAAACAATCAGTGTGCAAAAGAAATTGACAGGTCGGAGGAAGAGGGAGAAGCAATGAGGTAAGATTAGCAGATGAGATGGAAGGGAGAAAACAGAAATAGGAATGGATGAGAAAAGGACAGGTAGTTTGCAATGTGACAGAGATACAATTTTTCTGTTGTACAGGAGGAAAAACAATCCGAGCTTGCATACGCCGAGGGGAAAGCGATGCCGATATTTACAGACAGAGCCGAATGTCCTTTCGTGTTATCTGTATTCTTCTTCTCTCAAAGTAAAATCTGTACCGTTTGATTACAATAGCAGCAGTGAGTGCAAAATCTGATAACGGATGAGGAGTACAGCATTAGTACTGAATTGAGCCAGATACCTGGTACACACACTTCCTGAGAAACCTGATGCACGATGTTAAATGCGTTGCCATTAATACGGTGTAATTTACATGTATTGAAGAGTATCTCATTATCGATTCTAAAACTCTGGAGTGTTTTCTTTTTAATATTTCATAACTTTAAATCGCCCTAATGTCGTCTTTGACGTTTGTCCACCTGCGATACACCCACGCCTTTACGACCAGTCGAACATGATTAACATGATTTAATACGCCACAGGGCTCGCATTCGGAAGGACGACGGTTCATATCCGCGTCCGGCCATCCACATTTAGATTTTCCGTGATTTCCCTAAATGACTCGAGGTAAATGCCGAGATGGTTCGTCTGTACAGGACACTGCCAATTTCCCTGTCCTTCCCTCTTCCGGGCTTGTGCGTCATCTCTAATGACCTGGCTGTAAACAGAGCGTTAAACCGTAATCTTCCTTCCCTGGTACGCTACAAAGAGTGTGAATCACACGTCGCGGAAATCGAGCAGTTTCAGCAAGATGTTGGTGTCTTCCTGGATAAGCTGTTCCTTGGCATACAAAACGTTTCACACACTTTAGTTGATTATCGATGTTCGCGTACAACTGAAGTGGATACAGCATAGAACTGTCGATATTTTTTAAAATATCGGGAATCAGATACATCGATATTTAAGAGATACCATTCTCTTTCCTCGATTAATCAACATAAAGTATCAATAAATTGAGGAAAGAAATATCGACATATCGGCGTATAAAAATATCAGCTGCTATTGTAAATAGCGCTGTATATTTAAGTGGTTTTTTTTAGTAGGTTCTGTACATCAACTAGCTGGCAGCTAGTCTATCCCCCTTAGAGCAAGAATTGAAAGAAAAACAGTTAATCTGAAAATTTGTAAGTTAATTACGGGACTTCGTGCATATAAAAAGCTTGTATTACAATACTTTTTCGGTCGACTGTTGTGTGCATGGTGGGCTGTTACGCAGTATTTCGTCCCAGTTAACCTGCCATACTTCAGTTTCTTAATTTGTCATTTGCTGCATGTCAAAAAAAAACCTTTCTTCATGCCAATGTAGGAAAATTGTGTGGCGAAGCCAAACGTTGCAGTCTCTGCTGGTAGCTCCGAGGATTACGTCAGCATTTCCTCTCATACGTCTGCACCCGTCGCAAAGACCAAACTTGTCACTTAAATTTTTATTCACAATTTTCAGCAACTGTTCCGAAGAACGCCGATGTTAAGAAATAGCACACTATTTGCATTAAAAACTGTTTTTTAACGCAGCTGTTTTGCTATTTGTTCACATCAGATTTCTTGTTATCCATTCACGCCCTCGCCCCCTCCTCTCCCCCCCCCCCCCCCCCCCACTCCTCTCTGTCAGTGCAGTTAAACTACTTCTTTGAGCTTCCTATACTTGCTTCACACAGTCGAGAGAAAAACTGGACGTGATGAAAGCTCACAAAGTAGTAAGGCTCCTTCACACAGTGAAAGTAAAATTGTGTTCTACAACAATTTCAAAAATACTTACCGAAAATAGCGAAAAAAATGTAATAGAAAATAAAAATAAGGGCATTCGATATTGGCATTTCGATATCGATATGAGGGTGAAATAATTATTACCGTTATATATCGAGGTTTCCTTTAGCGAAATGTTGACATATCGATATTTTATCTACAGCTCTAGTGGAGCATCTTCGTCGGGTAGGCGGTTCGTGTGCGGAGTTGGTCGGCGTCATATGTAACCCTCACGTTCACCTTCACTTCAAGACAGCTTAACGCTTTCGATCGTAGCCATACCACACAATTACCCTTTTAGCTTTAGCGTGAGTGCTTCACTAGGGCAGATTCGTCGCCACGATCAATCGGTGCCAAAGAAACGCGTCTCCAGGAACAGTGCCACCATTCTGTTTTATTCCCTAAGGACATGACAGCCGCCAAACAAACTGCTGACCAATAATTCAAGAACAGTCTTAATCGCATTTATTATTATTATTATTATTATTATTATTATTATTATTATACGGCTAACCGGTTTCAACCCGACGTAGGGGTCATCTTCTGGGCGTTTACACCATTGGTCGACTGCTGGTGGTGTCACTCCTGTCTACATAACGGCAGGAAACTATCACCAATGGTGTAAGCGCCCAGTAGATGACCCCTACGTCGGGTTGAAACCGGTTGGCCGTATAATAATAATAATAATAATAATAATAAATGCGATTAAGACTGTTCTTGAATTATTGATAAATCATACTAACCGCTGCTTCTCTCCATAACCATGTTGTCCAAAAGACTGCTGACCGCCAAACGGACAAGTCACGTCCTCTGGCGTCGCTTCGGCAGGAAAATCACTGTGTAAAGAATCTTAAGCACCGACACGTTACAGCAACTCTTGTCAATGCCTTGACCTACAGGCATTCAGTAAACAGTCTATTTAATCAACGTAATTTGATTTCCGCGACTCAACATCTCAAGGTTAATGTGAAAATCTATCATCGTACGCGGCTCGCCTTCGCAAACAACAACTAGACTGAGCTGTTGAGATGTCTTACTGCAGCGTACATGCAGTGGAACTTCTGCACAGTGAGGCACGCGTCGTTGTATGTAGTGCCAATAAACTTTGTTGGAAGAGGAAAACTAGGAATAAAAAAACCTCGTTAAAAAACTGTACGAGAGAACTGCAAGAACCGCTAGCTATTTCAATCGCTGATAAAGAGAAAAAAAATGGTTCAAATGGCTCTGAGCACTATGGGACTTAACATCTTAGGTCATCAGTCGCCTAGAACTTAGAACTACTTAAAGCTAACCAACCTAAGGACGTCACACACATCCATGCCCGAGGCAGGATTCGAACCTGCGATTGTAGCGGTCTCGTGGTTCCAGACTGTAGCTCCTGGAACCGCTCGGCCACCACGGCCGGCACTCTTCTGAAGAACTATTGACTTTGAACGTCTACACTTGTCTCATTATTGCTCGTACTGGCATTCTGTTAATACAATAATCGTTCGCAGAATCTAGTTGTAGCCTAGAAGTTGCTCGAGATACGAGTTTGTGCTTAGGCCACAGCCGTCGAGCAGCGCGGTCCAGGGCGTCTTGTCACGGCCCGCATGGCTCTCCCCGTCGGAG
Source organism: Schistocerca piceifrons (assembly GCF_021461385.2). Taxonomy (NCBI): domain Eukaryota; kingdom Metazoa; phylum Arthropoda; class Insecta; order Orthoptera; family Acrididae; genus Schistocerca; species Schistocerca piceifrons. Next base: position 116,078,192 of record NC_060142.1, read on the forward strand.
GTTTGAGTCGTCCCTCGGGCGTGTGTGTGTGTGTGTGTGTGTGTGTGTGTGTGTGTGTGTGTGTGTGTGTGTGTGTGTGTGCTGTCCTTCGACTAAGTTAGTTTAAGTTAGATTAAGTAGTGCGTAAGCTTAGGGACCGATGACCTCCGGTTTGGTCCCATAGGAACTAACCAGAAATTTCCAATTTTCCACAGCCGCCGAACTGACGCTCCTCTACTTCCCGGAGGTAAACAGCGGTGCCCCTAACCACTACCTCGATACCGATGTGCCCTCCGCTACTGCGTCGCCTACGCAGGTGCGAGTGAAGTTATTTTGCGTGCACTCTTCTTTGTTTACAGTTAATCAGACTTGTGCAGAGAATGGCAACTACATTTGGATGTTTCCATTCAATAATTTTTTTTTTTTTTTTACAATTTTCATAAATGCCCAACTCAATTGTTGATAATCGATCACATGCAGAAAAGATCAATTAAGAACGGTTTGCACAATTCCGCTGTGGTCGAGCTCCTCTTGCAGGAGTATTTTGTGAAGGTCCACCAAAATCTGTGTTGTTGCACAAAACATCGATACCGTGCACAGCACGACTAAAGAGGGCCACCACGTCGTTCAGAGTGACAGTTGTGAGAAAGCACGCACGTGTCGTTTCGTGTGAGTGAATGCTCAAAAACTTCGACGGCGGAAATACAAATCCGTTCACAATACCTTAACTGGATGCCAAACTTGGATATATATTCTGAAACTAAGAAACAACCAACAACTTGGATGTTCCAGGATGAACCGGAATTAAGAAACGTGGTTCGTTCGCGAAGCGCTCCCAAAAAAATGATCGCTCATTTCTTTGGTACACCGGAGATATCCCGCTGGTGGTCTAATGGCGGAGCGCCGGCGGCCGGATCCGACCCGCGATTGTTTCGAATGCGGCCCGCGGAGGAAATTTGTGGGTGGAGGATGGAGGGCGGGGGTGGCGCGGGGGGGGGGTGGGGGAGAAGAGAGAGGAGGGTGGGGAAGTGCTCGTACCGTAGTCCGCCCATAATGCGTTTTCGGATGTTTCCGCCGCTGCTCATGGCGCACACCAGTGCTTTTACTTCATACACAATGCCATTTCGCCGCCGCTAGATTTGAACTACAAAGACGTATACGAATTTGCGGTGTCTCTTGTTTCGGACATGTCCGAAAGAGAAGACACCACGCATTCCAGAAGCTAATTCGCCTCGGTCGGCAACGAATCCACTATGTTCAGTGCAGAGGGACATTACGTTCGACCGCCAGAGGTATTGAAAATTAGCGAGCACGGAAGACACGGACAAGGACTGCGCACAGGTGGCGCTGGGTAGGAATGTGACTCGGCCGAGAGGCGTCCGGAGATAGTCCGCGCATTCGCGATAAATACTGTGTCCAGGTGACAGGGGTTAACGCAACTGCATAGATCCAGGGGTTCGATTCCCGATCCGGCACGCAGTTTCACTGGTCGCCGCTATTTCCGCATAAACTCCAAATGCAGCTGATACCAGCAAATCTAACAAAATGGCTCTGAGCACTATGGGACTTAACTTCTAAGGTCATCAGTCCCCTAGAACTTAGAACTACTTACACCTAACTAACCTAAGGACATCACACACATCCATGCCCGAGGCAGGATTCGAACCTGCGACCGTAGCGGTCGCGCGGTTCCAGACTGTAGCGCCTAGAACCGCTCGGCCACGCCGGCCGGCTATCTAACAAAAGAAAGCATAATTAAAGAAAACAAATTATGAGAAAAATCAAACTTAGAAATGAGATAACCCAAATAAGCACCTAAAACAACAACTGTAATAGTCAAAAACCTTAAATAATGAGGTAAAGCAATCATATGAGGTGAGTTCTTCCCCTTCCACCCCCTTTCTTCAAAAATGGTTCAAATGGCTCTGAGCACTATGCGACTTCGGAGGTCATCAGTCGTATAGAACCTAGAACTAATTAAACCTAACTAAGCTAAGGACATGACACACATCCATGCCCGAGGCAGGATTCGAACCTGCGACCGTAGCGGTTGCTCGGCTCCAGGCTATAGCGCCTAGAACCGCACGGCCACTACGGCCGGTCCCCTTTCTTCCCCTCCACCTGCAAATTACATAATGTCTATCACAGCCCCGCACTTCGCGTGTCGGAAAGAACAGACACACCAAGCGTTAATATACTAATAGAACGTGTTGCGTGAGCTATTGTCACTGACACCGTTCTGCTTATTTCTGCCGGCCGGAGTGGCCGAGCGGTTCTAGGCGCTTCAGTCCGGAACCGCGCGACCGCTACGTCCGCACGTTCGGATCCTGCCTCGGGCATGGATGTGTGTGATGTCCTTAGGTTAGTTAGGCTTAAGTAGTTCTAAGCTATACGGGACTGATGACCTCATACGTTCCATAGTGCTCAGAGCCATTTGAACTGGGATGGTTCCTTTGAAAGGGCACGGCCGACTTCCTTCCCGACTCTATCCTAATCCGCCGGGACCGCTGACCTCGCCGTTCGGTCCCTTCCATCAAATCGACCAACCAGCCAAGATGGCGTCAGACGGGACCAGCAAGACCTCAGCAGCAAGACTGCCACAAGTGGGTGAGGATGTCGCGAATAGTAGGTGCCAGTAATCCCCGCAGTGCAGACGAGGCCCTGGTCGGATGGCAGGCCAGGCAAGGTCAGAGCGGCCGACGCGGCGGGGCGCTCCGTATTAAGGCGCGGCCTTGGCGTCGCGGCCAGGAGTGCCAACCTCGGGGCCGCTTCTTCTGCCGCTGCGGTCCGGAAGCGGCGCCGCGGAGGTCCCAGTGGCCCCCTTCCCGGCTGCCGACGTCACAGGTCGCTTCCTTCCACTCTCTCTGGCTTCGCCTCCTTAGCGGACCCTCGCCTCTCTCGCAGCTCTGCGGAGGACGCATCCCGTAAGCGGCCGAAGCGGTGCTCCCGTTTCTTCCCAAGAGTACGCCACGGCAGCGTCTTTGAGTGGCTGACTGAATTACCTTGTGTAGTCAGTACAGGTAAAACCGCAACTCGCCGACGAAATTTCGGAGGTTGTTCAGAGATTTCTTTGCGAGTTCAGTAAACATTGAGAATAAGATGAAAAAGGCCACTGTGAAACTATTACAAGAAATCCTAACAAGCAATAAAGCAGCCCCGTACACCATCTTCTTACCGAGCAGACAGAGTTGGCTAATAGTGCTACGCTGAAAAACTTCCAGATTTTTTTTTATTTTTTTTTTTTTTTTTTTGTCGGGAAAAGTAAAACTCACATGTTCGACAAACAGAGGTACATTTCGTTGGAATTACTTTCACTGTGTACGTCTGCTGAGCATCATCATCTACGAAAGTCCTATCCACCTACATCACGTCCTTTACTTCAAAAAAAGGAATGAACGGCAGTCCCATCATCAGAATATTATCGGACACTCCAAAGAAGACATCGAATCAAATAAAACAACAACCATGAATAGAATATGGACTAGAAGTTGGCCGCTGGAACGACGACTTCCCTCTGCTAGACACTCTGGTATACAGTGGCCGCGCGGGATTAGCCGAGCGGTCTAAGGCGCTGCCGCTACGGTCGCAGGTTCGAATCCTTCCTCGGGCATGGATGTGTGTGCTGTCCTTAGGTTAGTTAGGTTTTAAGTAGTTCTAAGTTCTAGGAGGCTGATGACCACAGCAGTCCCATAGTGCTCAGAGGCAATTGAACCATTTTTTAAGGCGCAGCAGTCATGGACTGGGCGTCTGGTCCCGGCGGAAGTTCGAGTCCTCCCTCGGGCATGGGTGTGTGTGTTTGTCCCTACGATAACTTAGGTTAAGTAGTGTATAAGCTTAGGGACTGATGATCTTAGCAGTTAAGTCCCGTAAGATTTCACACACATTGGAACATTTTTTTGATATACAGTGGTGTCCAAAATTACAGCAATAATTGGCAACCAATGCTGTACAATCGCAATAAAATTATGAGATGTTCAATTGACTCTTTTATTAGAACATGTTACGCGTTTCGGAATTACACCCATCTTCAGACATCACAAACTTCAATTCTGTCCTAATCAAACAGGCGTACAGCCTTGACAACTCAGTTATCGAATAACACCGAACAGCATTGGTTGCCAATTATTAACATAAAAATGATCGCACGCCTCAGACGGGATTTTATGTCCTGTATATCAAAATTATAGCAACAAACCGCTATTTCCTCGTTCTGTGTCCAATTCACGAAATAATCATACAAACTGCCGGCAGATGTGTGTACTGTCGTGTTCTTCACGGAAGATGGCCCGATGATGTCAGGGCACGTACCAAACGGGGTAGTGTTCGCCGGATAGCGCCACATCCGCAATCACTGTGTACACATTTACAGACGGAGCAGTATGGCACAGAGAAGACACGCACCAGCCTCTCTGTAGTGAAGGCCCACAGGAAAACTGGAAGCAAACTGATGTGGGCCGATAGCTTAATGTGAATCGTTCTGTTGTTTCTCGGATGTGGCGAGTTTGTAGAGACCGGAACTGTATCTCGAAGACCAGGGCAGGGCCGACCACGTGCGACATTAGAAAGACAGGACCGTTATTTGGCTGTAAGGGCACGACGGTACCACCTTAGTACTGCACGGCAACTTGCATCTGACCTCGCAGCATCCACTGGACGTGTTGTACCGAGGCAGACGGTGTACAGAAGGCTCCGGCAGAGTGTCCTTCGTTGTCGGAGATGTGATGTATGTGTATCCCTGACGTGTCTTCACAGAAGGGAATGTCTAAACTGGAGCCGTCAATGTGTCACCGGGAAGGTCGAACAGTGGGCCAATACTTTTTTTACAGATCAGTCTCGATTTGCTCTGAAGAGTGATTCTCAACGGAATCGCATCTAGAGGGAACGAGGAACACGATTTCTGGACCCAATCATTGTGGAAAGAGAACGATATCGAGTAGGATCCCTAACGGTGGGCCTGGGGATTATACTGACCACTCGAACACCCCTTCAAGAAATTGTACGGGTAAACCGGAAAGGTTTAACTGCTATCAGATATCGTGACGAGATCTTGGGACCTCATGTGCGGTTGTTGCGAGGTGCTATGGGCCTAGACTTCGTACTGATGGACGATAACGCTTGACGTCGTACAGCACGGGTGGTTGATGTTTTCTTGGAAACGGTAGATACTGCACGCATGGCGCGACTTGCTCGTTTTCTCGATTTAAATTGCATAGAGCATGTCTGGGGTGCCTTTGGGAGACGGGCTGCATCACGTCAACATCCACCAACCACTCTCCAAGACTCTCGAGAAGCGCCGCAGGAAGAATGGGCGTTACTGCCTCAGCATGAGATTGATGACATCATTTGCGGCATGCCCCGTCGTTGTCTGGCCTATATTGCTGCCAGAGGTGGTCACACCCCATACTGAGCATATTAACCAGTTCAAATTGTTGTAAGCACTATGGGACTTAACTTCTGAGGTTATCAGTGCCCCAGAACTTAGAACTACTTTAACCTAACTGACCTAAGGACATCACACACATCCACGGCACAGGCAGGATTCGAACCTGCGACCGTAGCGGTCGCGCTGTTCCAGACTGTAGCACCTAGAACCGCTTGGCCACCCCGGCCGGCTATGAACCAGTTCTCGGAATGTGTGTGCAAGTATGTTAAGTTGGAAAAAACGAAGATCATTTTTGTTTTCCGTTATGCATGTAGCAGTTGTTTACATTCTGTACTCACTACATCGTTTTGACTATATTATTACCTGTTTATATTGTGTGCGGCAAAAAATTGCGTTTGCTGCTTTAATTCTGGACATCAGTGTCCAGTGTTTGCAGATAAAACAACAAATCTTATAATACACACACTAAAAAAGTTTTGCATCACTCCAGTTCCCAGAACTCCTGAAGATAGACGTTGACTGTGGATACTGTATCACAGACTCACTCCCTTAGCCGTTCAGAGATGTCACTAAACCCGCCCAAAGATGTAAACAACTATGCATGAGCAGCGCGTATAAGACGATCATTTCCAGTCACTCCACCAGGAAGGCGGTACACGGCTCGTGTTGACTGTAGCTCAACCATGTGTAGACCGTCAATACCGCGGTTCAATCGCATCCACATTGTTACTTTGTGCCAGGAAAGGCTCTCAACAGGGGAAGTGTCCAGGCGTCTGGGAGTGAACTAAAGCGATGTTGTTCGGACATGGAGGAGATACAGAGAAACAGGAACTGACATTGATATGCCTCGCTCAGGCCGCCCAAGGGCTACTACTGCAGTGGATGACCGCTACGCACGGATTATGGCTCGGAGGAACCCTGACAGGAACGCCATCATTTTGAATAATGCTTTTCGTGCAGCCACAAGACGTCGTGTACCGTACAGATATGCAACGGTAGTGGTGAAGCAGAAGTCATTATAAACTTGAATATTAATTAAAGGATATCGTGAAATGTATCGTCAAGGATGTGTTACATGATCATCAATTACGCTTTAAAAGGCAAAGGCAATAGAGAGGCAATTCTGATGTTCCGCTTGATAACAGAAGTAAAAATGGTTCAAATGGGTTTGAGCACTATGGGACTTAACAGCTAAGGTCATAAGTCCCCTAGACTTAGTTCTACTTAAACCTAACTAACCGAAGGACATCACACGCATCCATGCCCGCGGCAGGATTCGAACAGAAGTAAGACTAAAGAAAAATCAAGACATATTCATAGTGTAAAATAGTGCAAATAGGGGTAAGCTATAGGGAGGGTGCCAAGAGCGAATAATGAAAGTGGGCGACCAAAAATGAAGTGTTTGGATTAAAGAGGGTGTAAGACAGCCCCTACTGTTCAATCTGTACATCGAAGAAGCAATGATGGAAATGAAAGAAAGGTTTCAGCAGTGGAATTAAAATTCAGGGAGAGAGGATATCAATGATACGATTCGCTGATGACATAGTTATCCTGAGTGAAAGCGAAAGAGAATTACATGATCTGCTGAATGGACTGAACAGTTAAATCAGTACAGAATATCGACTGACAGTAAATGGAAGAAAGACGAAAGTAATGAGAAGTAGCAGAAGTGAGAACAACGCCGCGCGGGATTAACCGAGCGGTCTAGGGAGGCTGCAGTCATGGACTGTGCGGCTGGTCCCGGCGGAGGTTCGAGTCCTTCCTCGGGCATGGGTGTGTATGTTTGTCCTTAGGATAATTTAGGTTAAGTAGTGTGTAAGGTTAGGGACTGATGGTACTTAGCAGTTTAGTCCCATAAGATTTCACGCACATTTGAACATTTTTGAGAACAACGAGAAACTTAATTCAGGATTGATGGTCATGAAGGAATTGTACAATCTAGGCAGCAAAATAACCCATGACGGACGGAGCAAGGAGGACATCAAAAGCAGCCCAGCACTGGCGAAAACGGCATTCCTGGTCAAGAGAAGTCTACTAGTATCAAACATAGACCTTAACTTGAGGAAGAAATTTCTGAAAATGTAAGTGTGGAGTGCAGCATTGTATGGTAGTGAGACATGGAGTAAGGGAAAACCGGATCTGAAAAGATGTGGTAGTACGGGCGAATGTTGAAAATCAGGTGGACTGATAAGGTAAGGAATGAGGAAGTTCTACGCAGAATCGGAGAGGGACGGAATATGTGGAAAACCGGGTAAGGAAAAGGGACAGGGTGATAGGACGGGACGTCTTTTAACAAATGAGGGAATGACGTACATGGTAGTGGAGGGAGCTGTAGAGGGCAAAATCTGTAGAGGAACACAGAGATTGGAATACATCCAGCAAATAACTGAAATGGTTCAAATGGGTCTAAGCACTATGGGACTTAACATCTGAGGTCATCAGTTCAAATGGTTCAAATGGCTCTATGCGACTTAACTTCTGAGTCATCAGTCGCATAGAACTTAGAACTAATTAAACCTAACTAACCTAAGGACATCGCACACATCCATGCCCGAGGCTGGATTCGAACCTGCGACCGTAGCGGTCGCTCGGCTCCAGGCTGTAGCGCCTAGAACTGCACGGCCACTCCGGCGGGCTGAGGTCATCAGTCCCGTAGAACTTAGAACTATGTAAACCTACCTAACCTGAGGACATCACACACATCCGTGCCCGAGGCAGAATTCGAACCTGCGACTGTAGCAGCCGCGTGTGCAAATAATTGAGGACGTAGGTTGGAAGCGCTACTCTGAGATGTAGAGGCTAGCACAGGAGAGCAGTTCGTTGCCGATCGCATCAAACCAGTGACAAGACTGATGACTACAAAGTCGTAGAACGCTACGTGTGGCAGGCAGGATAAAGCAGTAGAGCGCACGGCAGAGCAGAAGACGCCGCGGAGTCAGAAGTGTAACACAGGAGCAGCAGGCGTTACTCAAGGCGAGGCAGGCTGGGAGCTGTGGAGTGCAGCGGAGCGTCATTTGGCGTGCGGTGCGGTGCGGTGCGCTACAGTGCAGTACGGCACACGCCGCGGCCTGGTCCCGTTACAAGGACGCCCACGTGACGCAGGGGGCCGCTCGCTGGACTGCCGGCCGGCACTGCACACAGAGAGGGACGGCACAGAACGGGGTCGCGTTTTCTCTCATCTGGCAGTCTCCGCGGGAAGCGCGCTGACCTCAAACGCTGACCAGCTGCTCGCCCTCGCTCTGACCGGCACGGCACGGCCACAGCTACCGGCAGATACGTCCTTGCCCATCCACCGAGCGAGCAGGATGGCGCTGCGGTTAGAACACTGGACTAGCGTTCTTGAGGACGACGGTTCAGACCCGCGTACGACCATCCTGATTTGAGCTTTAGTTGATTTCCCTAATCACTTACCTCGAGTTTCACATCTATATTTCCGAAGAGGGGATGGCGATTGTATCTTTCAACACGATCGAGCACCTGTTCATAAAGCACGGCCTATGGCGGAATGGTTACACGACAGTAATATCCCTGTAATGGACTCGCCTGCCCAGAGTCCTGACCTGAATCCTATAGAACACCTTACAGAATGAAACATTTTCTCCTTAACAGTGCATATACACTGCGCGATCAAAAGAATCCGGACACTTGTCTGAAGCCGGCCGGAGTGGCCGAGCGGTTAAAGGCGCTACAGTCTGGAACCGCACGACCGCTACGGTCGCAGGTTCGAATCCTCCCTCGGGCATCGATGTGTGTGATGTCCTTAGGTTAGTTAGGTTTAAGTAGTTCTGAGTTCTAGGGGACTTATGACCACAGCAGTTGAGTCCCATAGTGCTCAGAGCCATTTGAACCAACACTTGTCTGAAAATTACTTAAAAGTTCGTGGCGCCCTCGGGGTAATCTGGAGTTCAATATGGTGTTGGCCCACCCTTCCGTGATGACAGCTTCAGCTCTCGCATGCATAAGTTCAGTCAACTGCTGGAAGGTTTCTTGGTGAGTGGCAGCCCATTCTTCACGGACGGCTGCACTGAGGAGAGGTATCGGTGTCGGTCACTGGCACGAAGTCGGCGTTCCAAAACATTTCAAAGGTGTTCTATAGGACTCACGTCAGGACTGAGCATGATACTCCATTACAGGGATGTTATTGTCGTGTAACCACTCCGCCACAGGCCTTGCATTATGAACAGGTGCTCGATCGTGTTGAAAGATACAATCGCCATCCTCAAATTGCTCTTCAACACTGGAACGCAAGAATGTGCTTAAAACATCAATGTAGGCCCGTGCTGTGATAGTGCCACGCATAACAAGGGGTGCAAGCCCGCCCTCCTTGAAAAACACGACCACACTATAACACCACCGCCTCCGAATTTTACTGTTGGCATTACACAAGCTGGCAGTGTGTGGGTATGGCATTCGCCATACCCACACCCTGCCATCGGATCGCCACATTGTGTACCGTAATTCGTCACTCCACACAACGTTTTTCTACTGTTCAATCGTCCAATGTCTACGCTCCTTACACCGAGCGATGAGTCGTTTGGCATTTACCGGCGTGATGTGTGACTTATGAGCAGCCGCTCGATCATGAAATCCAAGTTTTCTCGCCTCCTGCCTAACTGTCATAGTACTTGCAGTGGATCCTGATGCAGTTTGGGATTCCTGTGGAATCGTCTGGATACACATTACGACCCTCTTCAACTGTCGGCGGTCTCTGTCAGTCAACAGACGAAATAGGCCTTTTGTGCTGTACAAGTCCCTTCGCGTTTCCACTTCACTATCAAATCGGAAACAGTGGACCTAGGGATGTTTAAGAGTGTGGAAATCTCGTGCAGGGACGTCTGACACAAGTGACACCCAATCACTTGACCACGTTCGAAGTCCTTGAGTTCCACAGAGCACCCCACTCTGTTCTCTCCCGATGTGTAATGACTATCAGCGGATACGGAGTAACTGGCAATAGGTAGCTGCACAATGCACCTAATATGAAAAACGTATGTTTTTGGGGGTGTCCGGATATTTTTGATCACATAGTGTATACATGTGCTTACATATCCCGATTTTTAAAATTACCTTGAATTGTTTCACAGTTTGTTTTTAATCACTACTGCGATTCTCTTTGTGCTGGGACACCGGTCAGCAAACAGCTAACGCGAAGATCGATAATTGGCGCTGGATCAAGCGCGCCCATCACGAGAGAGGCCAGAGACAGGCTCGTAAGCAACACGCCGCCAACGCCCAGTCGACCGCAAGTATTTGGGCAGGCGCCTCTGACCGGTGAGGACTCAGCCACTAGCTCAGTCACTGACTCACTGAACCATTCCAGTTTGTCGTCTGTCATTCATTCACAGAGTGGGCTTAGGCTGCGACAGTACACAGTCGGATCCTTTGCTGTAGTAGCAAGATTACCGATACTGTTTGCAAGAGGGCAATGACTGAAGAGAGCTTGTACCACACCGCATGGACACTATTCCACTTAAGTAAAAACTTACAGTTCATGTTTATAAAGAACCGTGTTAATCCACGTGTGCATTTGTGTTGCAGAAAGAGGATACTGGCCACCCATATCAACTTCCTCTCCCTTGCTTTCATGGTACAAGATTCTACACTCTTTCACCTGATTAGCTTACATAATACCCCAACCGAAGCATTACGATAAAAAGCAACAAAATTAATGATACTCCAATATACTAAAAATAAAAGTTTTTTTAATACAACTACATCAAGATTCCACTATCAATAAACGAAAATAACATTGAATAACGTAAAGACTCTATACAAGACAATTAGAAAATTAAGCAAATAGGGGTGCCTTGTTAATCTGCTATAACAAAAAGACGTTTTCAGGAACACATACAAAAAAATAAAATGATTGTCCTCGCCATTTCGAAAATACATGTAAACTCCATGTATACGTGTATGTAACTGTCGAAAGCGTGAATAAAAGCCTATATACGTCTAAAAAAATGAAAATGGCACGGCCGCTTTCCTTCCCTATCCTTCTCCCAGCTTGTGCTCCGGCTCAAATAACGTCATTGTCGATGGACTATTGAAAACCAGTCTGTTTCTCCCGCCTCCCCCTGATCCATCCTGCCCAACATCCACTCGAATAACCGGCCACAACACAGGATTTCCACAAGGATGATTCCTGGGCCCTCTACTATTTTCCTTGTACGTTTATGATATCTGTTCCGTTGTGTCCAGCAAGAATCATTTCTATGCAATGACCTCCTGCTCTACAGGGCAGCCGGACCTGAAATTTTTCATCACTGCGATCGACAAGATGATTGATTGATTATTAATTGCGGTTGACTACTGAGAGTAGTTACGGCACTAAAAGGCGAGGTCATCAGTCCCACGATTCCAAGGTTACTCGCGGAAGAGAGAGGGCCCGCTAAAGTGGACAGATCCAGTCACAGGGGTTAAGCTGTAAAACACAGACAGCAGAAGGCATAAAAGGGTAGACCAAATCTAAAAACTGGAAAAGCAGAGGGATAAAAGGGCAGTCTTTGCAGGGAGGAGTGGTCATGGGGCCCAGACCGATAAAACATGAAGAGCGGCCCCAATCGCAAGCATCCTGCCTCTGCTCCAGGAGTAAAGCAAAACATTATATCGAAATAAAAACCACTTTCACGGAGCAAACTGAGGACCAGTTCAACCATCCGTGAATCGTCTGCTAATGTTAAAGATATGTAATCTGGAAGACTACACTTAGTATGAAGGGCTAAAAGAAGGAGACATTCCATCAATATATGGGATACCGTAGTCTGGCTCCATGGTCACATTGTGGGGGTGGCTCGTTACACAGGAGAAAACAATGGGTGAGCCTGGTATGACTGATGCGTAGACGGAATAGGACAGTGGACTCCTTACGAGAGGAGGGGGGAGAACAGCGCCAAACCGCGGTAGTCTCCTTGATTGTGCGGAGTTTATTACTAAGAGCAGTTGCGCTCCAGATATTATTACACTGTTGGGCAAAGAGATTTGATGTAGAACCGCATATTTGCAGGTGGAACCATGAAAGGGAATGGGGGATAACTATCTGCTTCTCTAGCCAAACTGTCAACCAGTTCATTCCCTGGGATGCCCGATCGCCTGGGACTCAAAACTACATGTGAAAAAGTCCCGACTAACTTTAGTATCTCATCAGAAACTAGTAAGTTCTGAATTCCGGGAATAATTCTATTCTTCTCTATTGTGTACCAATACCTTATCAAAACATAATGAACAAATTGGGCGTATGGATGAGCATGCAGCAACACTTCCGCTTGCCTCTATGCCTTCAAAAAGTTTCTAACGAATTTTCATTATTGCGACGTATGCCAATACGGCACGACTGGTGAGAGAACACTAGACGGTTAGAAGTAACGGCGAACGCTCGTGCGCGTTAAATCTGTAACGCCCATCTATTTCATTGCCTTATGCTCCCAGTCAGGTCGATGGCGGCCAGACGAGTTAGGCTGTGTCCATTTCAGCGGCTGCTCAGTGCGCATGCACCACAGTACCCTGCGTCAGAGATTAAATGCCTGCCATCTCGTCACAGTCCAAACACAAAGTCTCTCTTATCTTGTTCCCTACGTGTCTCCACCCATAAAACAAACACATTAGCAAATTCTTTCTCCGTTGCTGCCGTCTCTGTCTACACGCAACAGAGCACCGAATTCTGCACTCTGCGCACAATTCCATGCCCTGCTGCCTTTAAGAAGAAGCTGTCACTCCCATAAATTTTCCAACCAAATTAACGCGACTTGTCACGTTTCAATATGTCGAGCGGTAAAGCAAACGTTCTCATCTTCTCTCAGTTGCGTTTCTTTCTCCCCTGTTCCTCCATCAATCACGCCACTTTCTTTGCCCTTAACTTAATTAACTGTGTTTACCACGTTTCTCTTTCTCTTCCTCTTGCAGCCCTTCTCTCACGTCTACTGCTACCAGGGAAATGAAATCTACCTTCTCGTACGTTTACTCGCTATGAACGGATGTAAGATGTGTTTCTCTTTTCTATATGCCCTACAATTATTTCTAAATGTTATACAATGATGCATATTATATCTGCACTCATACTCATAAATTAAGGATAATGATGACACATGGTGAAACAACGCTCTGGTGGGCGGTTTGCGGGTTTAAATCACCTCGGCGTATGACCATTCGGTGCATTTGACCTGCAGTCGTCGCACGGTGGCGCTGGCAGCAGTCCACACACGCAGAGGTGTGTTGGTGCATATCTGAGTACGGTGGAGCGAGTAAGTGTGCACACGTTTTCAGACATGCTAATGGTGACTGTGTGTTGAAAATGGTTCAAAGAACATTTATTGATGACGTTATGAGGGGTAGAATACCAGGGTGACTGGAGGCTGGTCAAAAACAGCAGGTCGTAGCAGGGGCCCTCCGTGTGCCATAAAGTGTGATCTGACGATTATGGCAACGATTCCAGCAGACAGGAAAGGTGTCCAGGCGCTACAGTACGGGACGTCCACAGTGTACAACACCACAAGAAGACTGACATCTCACCATCAGTGCCCGCAGACGGCCACGGAGTACTGCAGGTAGTCTTGCTCTGGACCTTACCGCAGCCACTGGAACAGTTGTCTCTAGACACAGTCTACATACGACTGAACAGACACGATTTATTCGTCCGGAGACCTGCAAGGCGCATTCCACTGACCCCTGGTCACAGGAGAGCCCTTAAAGCCTGGTATCAAGAACACAGTACATGGTCATTGGAACAGTGGTCCCAGGTTATGTTCACCGACGAGTCCAGGTATAGACTGAACAGTGATTCTCCCCGGGTTTTCATCTGGCGTGAACCAGGGACCAGATAGCAACCCCTTAATGTCCTTGAAAGGGACCTGTATGGAGGTCGTGGTTTGATGGTGTGGGGTGCACGTAACCTTCTGCATGTCTTTGACAGAGGCTTTAACGGGTCATGTGTATCGGGACGTCATTTTGCACCAGTTATGTCCGCCTTTTCAGGGGTGCAGTGGGTCCCACCTTCCTCCTGATGGCCCCACCGAGCTGCCATCATGAAGGAGTACATTGAAACGACGGTATCAGGCAAATGGAGTGGGCTGCCTGTTGTCCAGACCTTCGAACACGTCTGGGATGCTCTCTGTCGACGTATCGCTGCACGTCTTCAAACCCCTGCGACACTTCAGGAGCTCCGACAGGCACTGGTGCAAAAATGGGAGGCTATTCCCCAGCAGCTGCTCGACCACCTGATTCAGAGTATGCCAACCCGTTGTAAGGCCTACGTACGTGCGCACGGTGATCATATCCCATATTGATGTCGCGGTGCCTGAGCAGGAAACAGTGGCGTTTTGTAGCACATGTGTTTCGGGACGGTTTTCTCAACTTATCATCAATACCGTGGACTTACAGATCTGTGTCGTGTGTGTTCCCTATGTGGCTATTCTAGCAGCGCCAGTTTTGTGTAGTGCCACGTTGTGTGGCACCACATTCTTAATTTATGAGCATCAGTGTAATTTTCCGTAATAAAAATAATGTGTAGAACTTAGAGAACGCCTCGTTAGATGTAAGACAGGGACTGGCAGCGTTATTCTTTTACGCTGAAATAAAGACCAAAAATAAGACAAGGCTGAAATCGGAAGCCAGAAACAGCGTTATTAGGAAGATAACCGGTTGTACGTGGGGCTCTATAAGTCACGACCTCCCAGAACGATGGCCTTATTAGTACGCTTCTCAGTAGCAGAATACACGTGCCCTCTCTGGTACAAGTCTCCCCACGTCATAGTGGTCGGTAATTATTACTGGATGGCTAAGGGATTACCCATACATCCGCCGTGAGGTTGCTACAGAACAGAGTTGGTCACCAATACTTGTCCTCCATTACAGCATTATACACTAACCGCCCATACACTGAAACCCAGAAAAAGCTTTGAGAAAAGAAGCAACACACTGCAAATTACTCCTGCCAAAGCGAGGATGGAAACGTTGGAAGTACAAGTCTCCACGATCTGAACATGGAGGGCAAGAGAAGTGAACTCTGTTGCGTCCCCAGAATCGCGTACGCCCTGCAATCGGCAGCTCCAGATGGAATCTCCCAACACGTGGACTTGCAGTCGCCACTGTCAACGACCACTGCGGGGAACTGCGAACCGTGGACCGCCCTCTGTGCAGCCAGATCTGCGCCGAGCACGATCTGCTTCCGGCGCTTCCCAACTGCTCTTCTGTTTCCCCCTTCTTGACATTCGCGGATAAGTCTTCCTTGCACTTACATACAAACACGTCTACCTTAACAGTATCATTACCACGGGGACGTATGTCTCCCACGATATTTTATTAGAGAACTTGTGCGAGCTTGCTGCACGTTATACCTAAATACCAATGTCCCACTTGTAAAGCGAAACCGGTTAATGGTTTGCAAAATTCTCGTCATTACAGCTTCCACCTGTCGGTTGTGCTGTCTTCAAGTCTCGTCGCTAAACCTCTGCCCTGTTCCGCTCCGTTGTGTATTGTGGCATCGAATTAGTCCGCGCCTGCAAATACGCAACCCGACGAACAGATTTGCAAAGCGGGCTGCCGTAGCGCCTTCTCGGCCAATTCGTGGCAGTACGCTGCACGCACGTATTGACGTTCGCCTTCCCACAGTCGTCGCCCATGCTGAGACACTCTGCCCACTGATGTGTGTCTCTTTTCTGTACGTCTTGTAGTTTCTGCGCAGTCATCTCCTGAGACTCATAAATAATGCTGGGTGTTCCACACGAAACGGCGGGAAATACCTTTTCATATTGTTGCTTCTGAGTGCGACATCCTTGTCCTTATATATAAAATTTTCGTGTCACAGTGTTAGTTGCCATACTCTACCGAAACGGGTCGATCGATTCTGATGAAATTTTTCATGTATATTCGGAAGGTCTGAGAATCGGTCGTAATCTATTTTTCATACCCCTAAGTAATAAGAGTGGTCCACCCCAAAAAAAAATTTCTTATTTTTTGGACAGAACTTTATTTTTTTATGAAGTAGCATTACAAAATACACGCAACCCTCAATTTTCGCCCTTCTACCACCAACCCCCATTTTTTAATGGCGATTTTACTAATTTAATAATTTTCAACCCCAGTCGATAACTGATCAATTATCACTTGATCAACGGCTCGATCGATTCTGATGAAATTTTACATGTATATTAAGTACATCTGGGAATCGGTCGTAATCTATTTTTCATACCCCTAAGTAATAAGAGTGGTCCACCCCAAAAAAAAAATTTCTTATTTTTTGGACAGAACTTTATTTTTTTATGAAGTAGCATTACAAAATACACACAACCCTCAATTTTCGACCTTCTACCACCAACCCCTATTTTTTAATGGCGATTTTACTAATTTAATAATTTTCAACCCCAGTCGATAACTGATCAATTATCACTTGATCAACGGCTCGATCGATTCTGATGAAATTTTACATGTATATTAAGTACATCTGGGAATCGGTCGTAATCTATTTTTCATACCCCTAAGTAATAAGAGTGGTCCACCCAAAAAAAAAAAATTTCTTATTTTTTGGACAGAACTTTATTTTTTTATGAAGTAGCATTACAAAATACACACAACCCTCAATTTTCGACCTTCTACCACCAACCCCTATTTTTTAATGGCGATTTTACTAATTTAATAATTTTCAACCCCAGTCAATAACTGATCAATAATCACTTGATCAGTTATCCCCGCCAGCTGTCTACCGGTGATAGTCTTTCACTATTCGATAGACAGGTAATTGAAGAAAACGCACCAAAAGCAACGACTCGAATATCCCTCTTTGAATCGACGTAACTAGACCGAGAAGTTTAACTAAGTAGCACACGTCATTCGCCAAACCGACATTTAGGCCTAGCGCACACGCATCGATTTTTATCGTACGGAAATATATAGCACGATCAAATTCTTTTAGTGGAACAAAGAAGTTCCTATGCTCTCCTTTGTTCCTCTCAAAGAATTTAATCGTACAATATTTTTACGTGCGATAAAAATCGATGCGCGTGCGCTTGGCCATATTCATAATGCTGGCGAACACGATTCGACACGAAATTGCCGCTATGTTTGTATGCTCACGGAAGAGCCGTGTATCGGCTGCAATTGTTAAATCCGCGCGATCTACCGTAGAAACGCTAGAACTAATACTGGCCGATACTGTCCGACGTCCCCCTAAGCCTTTTCTCGCTCCCTACACAGTTTTCGGCCATTATTATTGTTTGTGCCACGAGCTCCCGCCAACAACGGCTATTGTGTTACACGTATACATTATTCTTATAGACTAGAGATAATTTATATGACAAAACGTTTGCCGGGTCAGCTATAACATATAAAGTTTATCACAGGCGGAACGAAGTTCGCCAGGTATGCGTTGTGTTACACGTATACATTATTCTCATAGACTAGAGACAATTTATATGGCAAAACAACGTTTGCCGGGTCAGCTATGACATATAAAGATATTCAGAGGCATAACGAAGTTCACCGGGTATAGCTAGTTAGTTAAAATAACTTGACATTAATGTCTTTCTCTCAGAAATAAAATTGGTGCTGGAAGGGTTAAGTAACTGGTTTTATGCATTCTGTAATTTCTTTTTTTGTTTTCCTTTGTATTGATGGTTCTGACACGAATAATATAAAGCCAAACCCTTCACTCGTCATTTAACAAAGCGTTTCTATGCCTTCACACAACAGGGTTACCTAGAAACGGCTAACCAAACGGGTGTTTCAATCCAGGGAGTGAAGAAAAGTCGGCCTGACAGATGGTACGGAACATCAGCCATGCACAGCTCGGCAGCTTTTTCCGTGGGTTAGCGATGCGTCTGGGAGGAGTTTCCGGTGGCAAGCATCTGCTTCGGCAGCGTGCTAAGTTTAGGTTTCCAGTGGACTCGGCAGAGAGTTTCCGGGCTGCCACGTGACGTCATTGCGTGTCCCTTGATGGCAGTAGGAACATTTCTGAACATTACCACGTAAGCAAAGAGAACTGTAGAAAGGCGAAAGGATTCCAGCATAGCGACTATCAACTTGCGGTTACACCACTGGTTGGCAGAAAATTCATAGTATAAGCCGGAAGGCTTTCTCCTTGCAGATAACATCTTATGGGCGATTAAGCCACCACAGACTCCTCATCAAACTTCTAGCCTCGAAGTTCGACCTGCATGCTGGCATCTACTTAAAGACCTTTCGGGTGGTCACCGAACAATGTCGGAAAGCAGTGCCTTGTAAAATGATGTTCTCCTGCGCTTTTCAAATGGCCCTGAGCACTACGGGACTTAAAATCTGAGGTCATCGCTCCCCTAGACTTAGAACTACTTAAACGTAACTAACCTGAGGACATCACACACATCCATGCCCGAGGCATGTTTCGAACCTGCGACCGTAGCGGTCGCGCGGTTCCGGACTGAAGCGCATAGGACCGCTCGGTCACAACTCCCGGCTCCTGCGCTTTTCCGAACGAGTTTGAGTAAAATTGTTCAGGTTACCACTGGTAAGCCGACATCGCTGCGTAAATGGTGACAGCAGGTGGTGAAAGGCAAATTAATTGCTATCAAAACACTGCTGTCGTGAGGCCCGGCTGGTTTCCTAATCGTTGATGTTTCTCGTGGGCCGTCCCTCGGTGGATATTTCCTTGACAGAGGGAAACCGCGAAGCCGGAAGACTGTAGCCGTCATCTCTACTGAAATTGCATTCTTAGAAATTCCAAAGTGCTTCCTGGTCTCGCTTTCTATAAATACTACTTCCTTTGCCTAGCACTCGCGTGTTGTTTAAATCCATATCCTGGTGTTCCTCTCCTGCAGATTTCACAATGTGTTTCAAACGTGCGCGGCGCTAGTTCTCTTTAATTTAAATTGCAATTGTTTCAAAGAAAATGCCTTTTGTGCATGCTGCACATAGAAATTTTTATTTATGCACCCAGACGCTTTTCGCTTTTTTTACAAGGCATCTTCAGTGCGTGTCCTGAAATATTACACGATTTGTCCATTTTTACACATAGGTTAAGGTTTCACATCTAGGTTATAGATTTAAAAACAGTTCCTTAACGTTTTTTTATGAAATGGAAAGGTACTTACAGGTAACTTCTAATTCATTGCATCCAAGCAAACTGCTTTTTCTCATCTGGCAACCAGGTGGACATCTTACAGTTCACTTTCAGTTCACTGTTTACGTTACACATCACTGTAACTGCCATCTTTTTAATACAGCGTTTCATTTGTTTTTCTAAGTGTTACCAACATTCTCAGTTTTCTGCATTCAACTGTTTCGTGAATGTGTGTGTGTGTGTGTGTGTTTTTAATTGTTCTTTCACGAACAACATGGAACTGTTCTGGTGAAATCCTCAGACGGCTGAAACAACATCGCGCGTCTTCCACAGTAATTTATTTTAGCAAGACCGAGCTGGCCGGGGTGGCCGAGCGGTTCTAGGCGCTACAGTCTGGAACAGAGCGACCGCTGCGGTAGCAGGTTCGAATCCTGCCTCGGGCATGGATGTGTGTGATGTCCTTAGGTTATTTAGGTTTAAGTAGTTCTAAGTTCTGGGGGACTGATGACCTCAGAAGTTAAGGCCCATAGTGCTCTGAGCCTTTTGAGCGATTTTGAGCAAGATCGATCAGGAACGAAGCTGACCTACTTTTTATCCAATCACGAACAGATTATGGGATCTTACTCCTTTTCTTATGCAGCGATTTCAGGCAGACAAGCATTTATTGCGTCACAAGTCGTGCAGCTGCCAAAACTTTCATTTCAGACACGAAACGGCACTCACGAAACGAAACCGAAGTGTCTCCCGAGATATTCTGAACCACTTTCACTAAATGAATTTAACCTAATAACACCGTGTAAACTAAAGTCAGAGGAGGGTCCACAACAAATTTTAAAAATACTGAGTGATGATTTCAGTAACGAAAGTGAACAGTAATGAATGCTTGTAACGGGTATGCGTCTCGACAATACTGGATACATCTGGTACAAAATCTAGGAGTTGGTATTACAGTCCTACTAGGGAGGCACGTGGTGCGAGACAGTGACTATTCGCCTCTTGTCGACAGACCGTGTGCTCGCAGTTTCCCATCCCGACTCGCAGACAGCAGACACCGGCCATCGATAGCTGGCCTGGATCTGTGATGCAGGCGTCGCCAGCCATCGCCTTGTGCAGCCCTGGGGCTGTTAATTAGCGAGACGCCGGCTTCCGGAGCGGCCGAGTAGCTGTCTGCGACCGTGCCTTGTCCTGTTGAGGGCGTAGACGCGGGACATTTGTCCGGATGATCGCAACACAACGGACAAGGACGGCAACAACACTAGCCGCTTGTTGAAGGCCAAAACCGCAGTTCCATCTAGGCTGTAATCTTTCAGTCACAACTAAAAATTTATTCACGTACGCTTACAGGCCGGTCCTGCTTTTAAAGCAGTGTCAGGTGGTACTGGCATACAGACGCGTGGACGTGTGCGTCACGAACTAGCACCGGAACTTTCGTATTTCGTTTATTTAAACTCTACTACCATCCACCCTAGAAGCTGTCAGCACGCGCTTCAAGGTCGGTCGTTCCTCGTAGTAGCTCGAGCACAAGCCTTCACGAGCAAGGCGACTCGGATTACTCGTTGCGGAAAAGAAATCGACGGAGTGCGATAATAAATTACCTGCAATGAAAACTACTTCTATCACAAGGATAAGTTTAATGTTTCCATTCTTTCAGCATCGTAACATTTTCATGTTGGCATTTCCTCGTCAATTTGTTAACAAGCATAATATTATCAGAAAAACCCACAGTATTCGGTGAGCTTGTCCCAAGAAGGAAAAATACAGTCTCCTATAATCAAATTCAATTTACGAACTCATTTCGTGAGCATTCCTTGAGATGTGACACTCGAATAAGAATCCCTTTCAGTAACAATCTGAAATTAAAAATGGCAATAATAAACATTTGTTCTTTAAATGAAACAACAAATTTACTGTTACCAGTCACCTTTTTATTTATTTCCACGACGCGTTTCAAAGGTTTAAACCTCCATCATCGGGTGGGTTTACATTAGTATGACATTTGTGTGTGCGTTGTTTCACGATTTTTTGGAGGAACTTGTGGCGCCGCTCGGGATTAGCCTAGCGGTCTAGGGCGCTGCAGTCGTGGACTATGCGGCTGATCCCGGCGGAGGTTCGAGTCCTCCCTCGGGCATGGGTGTGTGTGTGTTTGTCCTTAGGATAATTTAGGTTAAGTAGTGTGTAAGCTTAGGGACTGATGACCTTAGCAGTTAAGTCCCATAAGATTTCACACACATTTGAACTTTTTTTTTTTTTTGCACTGCCTAGAGGAGAAACAAGACACTATTTTGGAACATGGTTTTGGACTTCTTCTGATTGTTATTAACAAGTATGAAGTTTAAGCCATTTTAACATTTCACCTGATTGTATAAACGAGTACGAAGGTTTAGCTGTTTTATCTTGTCAAAATCGGATTTATATGCCACCTGAAGTACACACACATATATTCGACACCTCAAAACAAACACCTCCAAATCCTTTAAATAATTATTCTGTAATAATGTTGTTACGATGTATATTCTTTGTACTATGCTATTATGTCTTCTCTTCTGCTATACGAACCTTGCACCCAGCAGATTCCAGACGCCATATTTGTTTACAAATGTGACTGTGCATGTGATATGACCACTGGAGGTACTCTATTTTACTTATTTTATGTTTACCATTAGATATCAAATTAATTTTTTGTCAGAAGAAATCCAAAACCATGTTCCGAAATAGTGTCTTGTTTCTCCACGAGGCAGTGCCACAAGTTTCTCCAAAAAATAGTAACACAACACACACACAAGTGCCATACTACCTAATGTAAACCCACCCGATGATGGAGGTTTAAACCTTTGAAACGCCCCGTCGAAATAAATAAAACGGTGACCGGTAACAGTAAACTTGTTGTTTTGTTTAATGTCAATAACAGTCACGGTAAAGCCTAACCTAAAATGTTCGCATTTAAAAACATTTGTTCTGTCGAGTAAATGTCCTACCGCCTTCTTTTACCTCTTCATAAGAACGAACGAATTGTTTTTTCGAGAGTAGAGGGCAAAGAAAAAAGCAAACAGGAAAACATTATGAAGATTATTCCCATAACGGTAACAAGCTGAAGCTTGGAGGACGGTTGCTTTGCTAAATAAGATACATTTTACAGTTTTTTGATGAAATCCAATATGGCACCTTAGTCCACTGTGGATCAGCGTCTACATGGATCTAGTAATGCTGTGTGTATCAGAAATAACAGAGTTGCGCCGTGGATTGGATTCAGTGTAAAACTGTACACATTGCTGCAACAGCATCGTAATAAGCTTGACTATGCTGACGGATAGCTGAGGGGGCGGGGGGAGGGGGGGGGGGGGATGTTAGGTGTTCTCCTGCCCGCACGCGTCGTGCTTGATTTACCGCAACAAACCATAAGATCACTAGCTGAGCAGAAATGAAAAAGTTCGTGCAGGTGTGACGTAACTTGGACCACGCACGTAGCTCAGAGTTCCTGTTGTTTTCGTGAGGTGTTAGCGACCGTGCGGGCCTAGCTGGGAGGCAGGCACCGCCAGTGCCCTACTTGACCGGTGGCTGCTTGCAGCTGCGGCGGGAGGAAGCGGCCATTACGTTGTATTTACGCCCCAGAGGGCGTGAGGCGGCGACCCCAGCTGAAGTCGAGCAGTGATCAGTGAGCGCCGGGGGCCCCGCCACGTCACAAGTCTGACGTCACGGCGACCCAGCGGCTGCGCCACTCTGCCCCCCCCCCCCCCCCCCTCCCGTCTATTTCTGCCTGGGACTGATTAATAACCCGGGCCTGTGCCTCATTGAGATAAATGGATCATAGACGGTCAAAGATCCCTCAGTGGCAGTAACCGCTCACATTAATCAAAATATTACCTACAGACGTACCATGGATCACACTTACAAAAACGAGTTATTTTAATACACGGATTCGGAATATTAGAGTTATGTGGATGCTTTGATCGCACTAATCAGCGGTACTAGAAAAACAAATACTTTTCATTGGTCACCGTCTTCTTCCTTGAAAAATGGTTAAAATGGCTCTGAGAACTATGGGACTTAACATCTGCAGTCATCAGACCCCTAGAACTTAGAACTATTTAAACCTAACTAACCTAAGGACATCACACACATCCATGCCCGAGGCACGATTCGAACCTGCGACCGTAGCGGTCGCGCGGTTCCAGACTGTAGCGCCTAGAACCGCTCGGCCTCCCCGGCCGGCCTTCTTTCTTCAATCTTATGTATATTACACAGAGTTGCTATGAACTAAGATGGAGATGGAGTACTAGTAGCTAAGTATAAACAGTGGCCGGCCCTTGTGACCGAGCGGTTATAGGTGCTTCAGTCCGGAACCACGCGGCTGCTACGGTCGCAGGTTCGGATCCCGCGCCGGCCGGAGTGACCGAGCGGTTCTAGGCGCTTCAGTCCGGAACAGCGCGACTCTTACGGTCGCAGGTTTGAATCCTGCCTCGGACATGGGTGTGTGTTATGTCCTTAGGTTAGTTAGGTTTAAGTAGTTCTGAGTTCTAGGGGACTGATGACCTCAGATGTTAAGTCTCATAGTGCCCAGAGCCATTTTAACCATAATCAGTGAAAATAACATATAATGTTGTCAACAGTACATTAATTCCTTTTTTACTTGTTTGTCAGACTATCATAATACTCTCTCTCTCTCTCTCTCTCTCTGTCTGTCTGTCTGTCTCTGTCTCTCTCTCTAAATACAAATATATATTTACTTATTAATTTATTTTGGGAGTTGCGTAGTGCACGACTTGACAAACCCCATATACCGGTAGGTTTAAGCGAGGGCAAGAAGCAGGTTCATCTCTGCTTCTGTCACATGCAAAAATCTGACGTTACGGTTAATATAACATGCCTGCTCGATAATACACAACATTAACAGCAAGGTTCCCAGCACATTTCCCTGGGGCTCGACTTGAAGTCGTCATATACATCTATCGCTGACTCTCCAACGTATATGTTCAGTCTACCTGGTCTTATTTTCTTCTCATTTTCCTTTTACGCTTCATCTTTTGTTCACTGCGGAAATCAGTACTCCTATTGTGTCTGTTCTGTTACCTTCCTTGAACACTTCTTGAAAACCTTATCACTGTATTACATATACGCATTTCTCGTTATTTGTCAACGACCGCCGGCCGCTGTGGCCGAGCGCTTCTAGGCGCTTCAGTCCGGAACAGCGCTGCTGCTACGGTCGCAGGTTCGAACCCTGCCTCGGGAAAGGATGTGTGTGATGTTCTTAGGTTAGTGAGGTTTAAGTAGTTCTAAGTCTATGATAACAGATATTAAGTCCCATAGTGCTTAGAGCCATTTGAACCATTTACCCAACGACCTTGCCACAGTGGTAACACCGGTTCCCGTCAGATCACCGAAGTTAAGCGCTGTCGGGCTGTCTAGCACTTGGATGGGTGACCATCCAGTTAGCCGAGCGCTGTTGGCAAGCGGGGTGCACTCAGCCCTTGTGAGGCAAACTGAGGAGCTACTTAATTGAGAAGTTGCGGCTCCGGTGTCATAAACTGACATACGTCCGGGAGAGCGGTGTGCTGACCACATGTCTCTCCATATCCGCAATCAGTTACGCCTATGGGCTAAGGATGACACGGCGGTCGGTCGGTGCCGTTGGGCCTTCGAAGGCCTGTTCGGACAGATTTTAGTTTTTTTTTTTTTATTTCTCGCTATTTGCCTCTCTAATTGTTGGTACAGAAACTGTCTTCAGAAAGTTTAATTCCGTTTATCTGACAGCATTACTTCGTTTAATATCCCCTCATTGTTCGGCAAATACTACGACTCTTATTTGCTTCATTTTGTACATCTTTAACACGATACGTTATAGCACAGTGAAGGTATATGAAATGTTTTACTTGTTCTGTAACAATTCAAAATGATTCAAACGGCTCTGAGCACTATGGGAGTTAACTTCTGAGGTCATCAGTCCCCTAGAACTTAGAACTACTTAAACCTAACTAACCTAAGGACATCACGCACATCCATGCCCGAGGCAGGATTCGAACCTGCGACCGTAGCAGTCGCGCGGTTCTAGACTGTAGCGCCTAGAGCCGCATGGCCACTGCGGCCGGCTCTGTAACAACTGTTTCTTTATCTGAGCTTGGTGTTTATCTATAAAAGACATGGTTTTGGTTTCTTGCTTCGAAATTTTCAGACTAGATTCGTAGCGTAGTTTATTCCGTTGAGGAATAGTAATCTGCAGAAATCAGAGTAAGGCCAGTAGCATAAGGAAGCTCTTTTAATGCTGTCTGGAGATCAACTGTAGCTCCTTGTTTAAAACTCCACCTGCAAAGAGTTTCCAACCTACAGCATGCAGAACGCATTCAACACTGACGTGCAGGTAGAAAACAAGTTTGTGCAGCTCAGTTCCAACGGTGCTGGGGGGAGGGTTATATTCGCTGTTGTTTCGCCTCACCGTCCCTCCTTGCTTGATTCCCTCCCCCTGTTTAACAGGGTGACATGTCCCGCGAGGACCAGTTTCAAGTCCGCGTCCACCCATCCTACTTTAGGTTTCCCGTGATTTCGTCAAATTGGTGGCGGTGACAGCATGAAGAGTTTTCGCACTATCTGATTGGATTAAGTCGGAGTCAGAATGATTTTCCACTATTCTCGTTCACTGCTGCCGTTCCCAGTGTTAACGTTGAAAATGGAAAGCCTTTGATTTAAGGTAACTTTTTCAGGTAAGAAAGCTCTTCTTCGGCGATATGTGTAGTCCCACGTGGATCGTTTTTTCGTCGGGAAGTGTGTGCACGCTCGCCTAGATCGCACGCTTCGGCAAGCTGCCAGCGGTGGCGTGAGGAAGTGGGTTTCCGCACCACCGGGAAGGATGCTTAGTGATGTATCTAGTAGCAGCCCACGTGTGGTTTTCCTGCTCTTGCTTGTTTAGCAGTGAAATAACAGAGTGAGAAACACCGGACAGGCGAGGCTAGAAGCGCGCCGGTTTGAGAGTCCCGACACAGGCGACCATAGACGATAACTCAGCAGACAGTTCATCCATCTACCTCTGCTGCTGACGGAATACGACGGCGCGAAGTAAGCAGCAGGTTAGCTGGAGGGTTACTGCGAGTGGGTTTCCAAAAGAGATTGCAAATTCTTTCATGCGATGCCCCCCACCCTCCACCCTTAATAAGCAAAATATTAAGGGGGGTAGGACGTCAGACGGGCCGACTTGGAGCAGGCGAGGCACCACAGGACATTTTAATTTCCACTGTCTATACTTTTACACATAAATTCATAAAACTTCGCCAGCATGACCAGAAAGGATTCAGGATTCATACTCATAGCAGCGGAAGTTCAAAAAACAAAATAATTTTTTTTAACATGTGAAATTTCTTCATTTTTTTCACCTACTATTGGCTGCATTTGTTGCTATAGGTACAGTTTTCTTCATAAGTAAGAAAGATTCTTCGATGAATTTTGCACAGCATGCAAACCATACTTAAGGGTGTATGAAACTTATTTAAATTATGAAAAACTGAATCAAATGTTACATTTTAAACTTCAAGTTTAGAAAAAAACTCAAATTTTATAGTTAATTATCTCAATTTTTACCACAGTTTTTAATAGATGGTGCCTCTCCTGCTCCACGTCTGTCCGTCTGACGTCCTACAACCCTTAATAAAAATACAGTATAGGCAATGGCAACACTAGAAAGAGAGAATCGAGAGGAGAAACGAAGTCTAAAAACCCCTTTAGTACATACAAGTGGGCTACAAAAAGCAAGTTACACCTTATTATGACAGGCCAAATAGAGAAGAGATGCCTAAACTATAGCAGTTTTCAGATTTTTTAATTAATATAGCCTAAACAGCATGCTACAAAATTCCTTAAACGCCGCCGTCCTAGACTGTAGGATGTTGCTCTAGGTATCTGATTTTAAGAACGAAATTTCTTAGAAAAATAAGCGGACTACATACAATCTTCTAAACATCTGCAAGTACTACAAATCAGGAATCTACGGTAAAATGTTCTCGGGTTGACAGCCGAGTAAATGCGTTGTTCTCCGGCAACATTCCAGCAAGTTTCTTACTTGCCATCTTCAAGCTAAGTGCCGGGTACTTCGCCTGAAGACGGCAAGTGAGAAAAGTGCTGAAGCGTTGCCGCAGAACAACGCATTGGCTCGGCTGTCAACAAGAGAACATTTTATCGTACAGATTCGCCAAGAAAGCCCGTATTCTCAAAATTAGGAATCTGGTGGCCTAGTTTGTATCAATGGGTGCACAAATTGGACCATCCTTACAAGCTATGTCTCTGAGCTACAAGATATTACTAGTCCAAGTTTAAGGTTATGTTCCGTATTCTAGTTCTTACAACACCATTTGCACTGTAACTTTTTCCCTCCATTCCGCAGCCATGCACATTCCGAACGAATCCGAAAAAATTTACAAAATTTGTGGTAAGTTCGTATGGGACAAAGCTGCTGAGGTCATCGGTCCCTAAGCTTACACTCTACTTAATCCAACTTACACTAACTTACGCTAAGGACAAAACACATACCCTTGCCCTAGGGAGGAATCGAACCTCCGCTCGAACCGTGGCAAGACTCCTTAGACCGCACGGCTTCCCGCGTGTCAACGAATCAGAATTTTGAATTTTACGCAGCTGACAATTTCTTCAATTCGATCTTCCTCCACAACGCTTGGTGGACGCCATAAAAAAAACACATGGAAGTCACAAGTTGCGTGGTGACTATGTTCTTTAATGACGCGTTTCGATTTATACATAATCAGATTAATCAACATTAAGGAGAACACGTCATATACAGGTGTGGAATCAAATATCTTAGCTATATGACACTCACATTGCCTTATGGTTAAGATATTTGATTCCATACCTATGTATGACGTGTTCTTCTTAACTTTGATTAATCGGATGATTTACACACATCAACAAAAACTTTTGCATCACCCCGGTTCCCAGAACTCCTAAAGACTGACGTTTACTGTGGATATTGTATCACAGAGACTGTTCAGAGATGTCACTAAACCCTCCCAAAGATGGAAACAACCATGCATGAGCAGCGCCTATTAGACGGAGGGGGTTTGACAGCCGATCAGTTCCAGTCATTCCACTTGGAAGGAGGTACACGCCTCGTGTTGTCCGTAGTTCAACCATGCCTCGACGGTCAATACCGCGGTTCGATCCCGTCCGCATTGTTACTTTGTGCCAGGAAGGGCTCTCAACAAGGGAAGCGTCCAGGCGTCTCGGAGGGAGCCAAAGCGATGTTCCTCGGACATGGAGGAGATACAGAGAGACAGGAACTGTCGATGACATGTCTCGCTCAGGCCTCCCAAGGACTACTACTGCGGTGGATGACAACTACCTACGGATTATGGCTCGGGGGAACCCTGACAGCGACGCCACCATGTTGAATAATGCTTTTCGTGCAGCCACAGGACGTCGTTTTACGACTCAAACTGTGCGCAATAGGCTGCATGATGCGCAACTTCACTGCTGACGTCCATGGTGAGGCCCATCTTTGCAACCACGACACCATGCAGCGCGTACAGATGGGCCCAACAACATGCCCAAAAGGAGCACTCAGGATTGGCAGCACTTCCACTTCACCGATGAGTGTTGCAGATGCCTTCAACCAGGCAATCGTCGACGTGCTTGGAGGCAATCCGGTCAGGCTGAATGCCTTACACACATTGTGCAGCGAGTGCAGCAAGGTGGACGTTCCCTACTGGGGGTGGCATTATGTGGGGCCGACGTACGCCGCTGGTGGTCATGGAAGGCCCCGTAACGGCTGTACGACACGTGAATCCCATCCTCCGACCGATTGCCATCCTCCGACCGATAATCCACCCATATCGGCAGCATATTGGCGAGGTATTCGTCTTCGTGGACGACAATTAGCGCCCCCATCGTGCACATCTTGTGAATGACTTCCTCCAGGATAACGACATCGCTCGTCTAGAATGGCCAGCATGTTCTCCAGACATGAGCCCTATCGAGCATGCGTGAGACAGATTGAAAAGGGCTGCCTGTAGACGACGTGCCCTACCAACCACTCTGAGGGATCTACGCCGAATCGCCGTTGAGGAGTGGGACAATATGGACCAACAGTGCCTTGATGAACTTGTGAATAGTATGCCACGACGAGTACTGGTATGCATCAATGAAACAGGACGTGCTACTGGGTATTAGAGGTACCGGTGTGTACAGCAATCTGGACCACACCTCTGGAGGTCTCGCTTATGGTGATACGACAAGCAATGTGCGGTTTTCATGAGCAATAAAAAGGGCGCAAATGATGTTTATCTCTATTCCAATTTTCTGTACAGGTTCCGGAACTCTCGGAAAACATTTTTTTTATGTGTGTATAAATCGAAACGTGTTCTTAAAGAACGTAGTCAATACGCAACCTGTGACTTACATGTATTTTTATAGCGTCCATCATAGCACTGATACAACCTTCAACTTACGTGAAAATACGTGCATACCTCGAGAGACTTCACGTCAGACTGTTAGAACTGTTTGTATAAGAAAAAGGTTTAACGCAAAAACGTAAAAGGCGGCTGTTGTAGATGGTTTCATTGGTAGGTCAGAAAGCAAGCGGTATGCGTTTCGGACCGCCTCCGGCGACGAACAAAGCGAAGGCGTGGACGCCTTTCCCACGGCCCAAGGACGCGGGAACGCGAGCCTCTGGCCGCATTGCTGGCAGCCGGTGGAGGGCTCGCTAGCGGCTCACAGCGGCAAGCCGCTCTCCAAAGCTCTGCCTCGCTTGCTTATACTCGACACAGAGTGTAAAAGACACTGGCTGGCACCAACTGCGAAGCTTCCACAAGCGGTGGGGGAAACGAAGTGAAACTTTGCGGGTACGGAGGACAGGTGGTGTTTGTTCAGAGATTACAAAACGGAGTTTATTTTACACAGAACTTGGCAGTATAATCACACTTGTTAGTGTGACGTTGCACCCCGTCTTGCCTGCATGGATGCACTGATTCGGTTTGTATCGTCTCCTCAGGCAAGGTAGCCTACGACTATTGTGACTAACTCTCTATACTCTGGGTTAGGGCTGTTGGATAAATACGTATATACCGACATACAGAAATGCTTTTCAAAAAGTATCGATATATTTTGGTGGTACCTTATATTGACATATCGAAATCAAAATTGTATTATCGAATGCCGTTATATATTTTATATTACATTTTTTGACAATTTCCTACAAATATTTGAAGCTGTTCTTGAAATTTCATAGCCGGCCGGAGTGGCCGTGCGGTTCTAGGCGCTACAGTCGGGAGCCGAGCGACCGCTACGGTCGCAGGTTCGAATCCTGCCCTGGGCATGGATGTGTGTGATGTCCTTAGGTTAGTTAGGTTTAATTAGTTCTAAGTTCTAGGCGACTGATGACCTCAGAATTAAGTCGCATAGGCTCAGAGCCATTTTTTGAAATTTCATACATTTAATTAGCTGTGATCCAACAATCGTACGCTATTTAACTAGAGGACGTATTACAGCCACTTCGGTTGCTCAAAATTCTGCCAGTTGACCACGGTTTCGATTGCACTAGGGCAATCTTCTTCAGCAAGTAGTATGGAACACATGTAATCACACCATGGTTTAAAACGTCTGAGCAAGAGTTGTTCTTTTGTAATTGTAGTGGAATATAGTTTTACTTTTGCTGTGTAGGGGAGTCTTACTACTTTTTGAGCTTTCATCACATCCACTCTTTCTCTTTGAATGTGTGAAGCAAGTACAGGTGGGACAAAAGAAGTAGTCCGATTAAACTGGGGGAGGGGGCGCTGGTGGTGACGGTGTGAATGGAATAACAAGGTTTCCGATGTGCGAGAAACAGAACACCAGTTGCGTTAAAAAACAATTTTAACACAACTAGTGTGCTATTTCTGACCATCGGTATTCTTCAAGATAGCTGCTTAAAATTATGAACAAAAATATGAATGACAAAATTGGTCTTTGCGGTGGGAAGTGCTGTCGTAATCGGCCCTCGGCGCTTCCAACAAAAACAGCAACTTTTCGCTTCACCACGCAATTTTGACGGTACAACCGCTAGCTCGCTGGCGTGCAACTGCTAGTTCCCTGGCGTCTGCAGAAGTGGAAAAACAGGGAAGTCGAAATGAAGTGTTCCAGACAAACGTTAACCCCTCCAAAGAAAAATCGAATCCTAAATATACGCCTACTCGGATAAGATTAAAAAAATGTGTCGCACTGCTCATCACACAGCTTCGTCGAATCAGCAAGAGCGAGTCGTGGAAATTCACAAACAACTCGACTGGGAAACACTACAAGGAAAACAGCGTCCATTTTGCAGACCCTTGTAAATCTCAAGTTTCTGAAAGATACAAGACGACGTAGACAAAATTTCCATTTGGTGTGATGAATGGCATCGAGCCCTAAACGTGGAAACCTATAAGTTAATGCGGATGAGTAGGAAGAACAACCCTGTAATGTTCGGATACAGTATTGATAGTGTCCTGTTTGATACAGTCGAGTCGTTGAAATATCTGGGCGTAGCGCTGCAAAGCGATAGGAGCTGAAACGAACACGTGAGAACTTTGGCAGGGAAGGCGAATGCTCGACTTTGGTATATAGGGAGAATTTTAGGAGAGGAGACCGCATACAGGGCGCTGGTGCGATCTGTTCTTGACTACTTCTCGAGTGTTTTGGATCCGTACCAGGTCCGATTGCAGGAAGGCATCGAAGCAGTTCAGAGGCGGGCTGCTAGATTTGTTACCGGTAGGCTCG